>NC_136812.1:7839604-8224604 GCF_951216825.1 Electrona antarctica
AAAAACACAAACTGTGCACACGCACACATTTGTACACAAGAGAACACCTTAGAAGTTGGAATCTATCTCGCTCAATCTTCTCTATCCCACTGTTCCCACATCGACTGACTCACAGTTGCTACAGCTGAAAGACATGTACAGTTTACACACACACACACACACACACACACACACATACACACCTGAGCGTAAGCTTCGCTACTCCCATCATGTTTTCCTGTCGTATATTGACTCGATAAGACATTAACCTTACCGGCAGTGCAGTGTTGCAGGTAATGCATGTTTTATAATTGGCTGGCAAGACAGCTTGATTCGAGCGTGGTTGCTGTGACGTGCATGACAATATGAGCTGTCCTGTGTGTAGGATCCTGTACATTATACTGTATGATAGGGATGCACCCAAAGGGAAATTCTTGGCCGAAACCGAATGCCGAATATAGGAAACAGTTTGCCGAATACCGATTTTTTTCCTAACATTGGCCGTACCTTAAAGCTACCTGATTTATGGCAAAATAAATGGTTATGGCAAAACTTAACTTAAATAATAATCACTATTATGGGTCCATAAAACATTTATTCAGATCTTTTGAATGCATTAATTGCATACACTATTCGGTGATATATTTTCTGCCTATTCTGGCCGAAACCAAATAGGCCGAAAATGCATTTTTAGCCATTTTCTGCCGAATATTTTCTGCGACCCCAATACAGCTTTTAACATTGATCCGGGTGTTATGCAACGCCTCCGTCACGACCAGCTATGGGACGTTACAACTCCTCTCCATTTACCTCGGTTCAAAGCAGGATTTCACATTGTCCTTGGTGTCAGCCGTCCAAAGTTTGGATGTTATTTGTGACTTTGTTTGAACCGCATTGCTCCCGACATGTAAACGTTTCTGGCGACTGGTAAACGGTGTACCTGGCTGTAAGTCTAAACGCATTAAAAACGCAAATTAAACAATGAAAACGTAACTCGTTATTGGGAGGGAAGCTGTTCTACAATCAATTACCTCGTGTAACTCGTGAATGGGAGGAGTAGTGTTAACTTAACACCCAGAACTTTACTGTGTGTAGTTTATTTTTGTAGTTTCCTCTCCTCTCACCACTGCTCTCACTGCTCTGCTCATTTTGCACATTGCAGAGCTGGGTCATCTGTTTTCACAACCCATTTTCAACAGAAAACATTCTTTGCCGTTCTGTGCCTTCAGTCATTCAGCTCTGTTTAAACATCACGCACTGAGTCTGACCGTCGGAAACCAATCCTGACTGAATGACAGAAACGTCTTGACATTTACAGACGGATGGACAGATTGGCTCGCTGATTTGCAAACAGAACCACGTCTCTGGCGGCCAGACAGATGGTATTTACTGACTGGATCAGACCTGTCAGGCCTATACCTGAATATATAGCCTGGTGAATAACGAAAGAAAGACGGGAGAGAAGATGAACACAGGTTGTCCACAAATAAACTGTCTGGCGTGTCCGGCTGCGTGGGCACATGAGGCCACAGGGCTAAAGAGCTTCCTTCCAACCGCTGTGGAGGCGGGTTTGAAGTTTGTGCCTCTGGCTTGGATGGACAGGTGAACTTTTTAGCTTGAGACCCAACATAGAAATTGGACGTTTGCCGACCCCCCCCAAACTAGGGAAAATAGCAGATCTACAAGAAGCGTCACATTGTGAGCTTGTAGATCGGCTATTTTCACTATACTTCTGAAACATTTGTTTTCTAATTCATAGAATTTCTTTGATTTTTCGTTTTATTGATTTCTTCATGGAATTACTGAAGAAAAAAATCTTTAATTGCTTTTTTTTGGGAATGCTTATTGAAAATGTCTTTAAAGAATAAGTAACGATTAAAAACAAAATGTAGGAAACAAAGAATAAACGGGCCGTGACCCACAAATCGGTCCCGACCCAGCGTTTGGGAACCAGTGCTCTAACGACTCTGTGTGTCGGGGGAGATTTGGTGGTCCATACCCCCCCCCCACACACACACACACACACACACACACACACATCAACGGTACGAGTTGGCAGTGAGTGACAGGCACTATACACATGGGAGGATTGGCACCGGCTAAATTGGCAGGATAAAAGATAAATAAATAAATCCATCGCCTGGATTGACAGACAGAGAGACACGGATGGACAGATACATAGAGAGACAGACAGAGCCCATACATAAGTTATTTCTTTTCCAGACCGTGTGTCTATATGTGAGTGACCTTAGTTAAAAGTGGCAGGTCTTCCCATGGAATCCAATTTCAACTCACAACATCTGCACTGGGCAGCAGAATAGACCGTAGAGGGATCTCCTCGCCCAACTACTGTGGGAATTGTGAAATTGCTCATAGGAACCTTTATTCCTATATTCCTATGAGAACCTATGTGAGAAATCGAACCTGTCTGTTCTTTCGTGCACAGTCTGCACGCGCAAAACTCACCCACTCTGCCAAGGACGACTTTTACGACTTTTGGGATTCTTTTTATGAAGTTAGATCGTGCTCTTGACCACCGTATGAATAGCTCTGGGTTGCTAGGCGATCGATAAACAGTAAATGAACCGGGAGTGAAAAAGTCTGCAGATTTTGTTCTTCATTTATCACAGATTATTTTCCCAAACTGCGTTTTTGCTCAAACAAGCTTTATTCATGTCTCATAACTAAAGCTGTTGCTGGTCGGCATGACCTTTATTACAACATTTGTATTTTGGGTGAATTAAAATAAGATTGCGGGACAGTTTAACAGAGCCAGGTTTTTAATAACGGGTTCATGGCCCGTGAGTTGTTTTTTTGGTCTTTGGTCTTTCAGAGTACCCTCTGAAAAGATCGTGACAGAAGCTAAACGCAGCGAGACATAAATCTGGTGGTTAATAGGTCAGCATTTTTCTCTTCTTTTTCATGTCTTTATCGCTGCTGCTGAACTGAAGTGATGTTGAACAATGCTCAGTGTACCAGCAGGGACAGTGCAGCGCAGGACGGAGCGCTCTGATTTATGCTTTTTAAATGGACTGTGACGAGTGGTCCGCTGACCACACTGTGACCGTGTTCGTTCCACACAGGGCTGGCGTGTCATTCCTGTGACAAATCCGCTCATCATTAGTGTGAAACATTAAATTATAGAACGGCGCGGATTGACACCTCGGCTCATTAAACCTCTCTAGTGTGAACTGTCAGTGAGGTATCTATCTAGCCTGAGGACAATTCTGATTGTCACAGTATCCAATACGGAACACACAACACCAATGTGGATGGATTATTTTTCTAAATATTTACAGACGTCCTCCTGCATTGGTTTGGGTTGACATGTTGGTCCTTCCGAGGTCACCTTTCACCTTGTTGAGTGTGAATGGCTTCATGTCACATTGCCTGAATAACAAGCCCCTGCAGGGCATCAATGGCTAATGCTACTTACTATGAGCTGTCCTGTCGCCAACGCTCCCCACAGTGGCCTTCCACACATTCCGTTCCAATATTTAGTTTATGTTCTGTCGCTGTTGGATGCATCTATAAATACACTCAACGTGTGTGTGTGTGACCCCGTGTGGTGTGTTGATTTAGCACCCGTGTGACAGTGATGCCTGGTTTTCACATGCCAGTACCACCACTGCACCTAGGCTTGTTAGTGCTGTATTGATTGAGCCTAGGTGGCAAAATGGCACTGCTGGAAGACCTGTCTTCATGCCTGGAGAGTCGTCTGCACACACGCACGCACACACGCACGCACGCACGCACGCACGCACGCACGCACGCACGCACACACACACCTTGGAAGACAGGTGCAGGTAGCCACAGCTGCTGCCAGTCAGTCAGTAATGGTTATTATAACACATTTCTGTCTGTCGAATGTGCCCTTTCAGAGTTAGTAGTAGGAGGTGGAAAAGCCACCTGCGTCTCCCAGTGGTTAGGGTGCATATAGAGGCTCAAATGCTTCTCAGTGAGTCCCCGGTTCCATTCCCTGCCGTTTGCTGAATGTCACTTCTCTACTTTCTCTCCGTGTTTCCCCGTCTCTCTCCATTGTTACCCCCCCCCCCCCCCCCCCACACACACACACACACACACACACACACATACCAAAAATAATCTTTATATACCTGTACATTTCTATGATCAGCACTTTATTTGATTTTTTTTACAAATAGACAAAGATGTTTTAATAGCGATGGATCAGCCAGAATAAACAGAGCAGGTGTATAAGGAATATTCTGGTCTGTGATTTGCATTAATGATTAGTCTGTACCCTAGGGCACTCCCACAATACATGAATAAGTGTACCCTAGGGCACTCCCACAATACATGAATAAGTGGACCCCCGGTACACGTATTGTCCTCACCACACCTCCAGCAAGTCTTTATATTTTTGTATATAAAGAGACGGTTCAGAATTCATTCTTTCAATGAGTGTACCACACCGAATTGCCGTAACCCTCCTTTGTAAGCACCAGTCCCCGAGGCGTGTAACGGCTGTAAATAATAGGCTCGCTGTGAGTCTGGAGGGAAGGCCTTTTGTTGTTGCTGTAAATAAGAATGAGTTGTCAGTACACAGTGTGTTAGATATGCTCTGTGGAAGTTGCCGTAAAGTTCACGGTTCTACAAAAGTCCTAGACGCAGCAAAATACGAGTCATTACAGAACTGTGGAAAGTATGTAAAGATGCAACCATTGTGCATTTATATCGTTATCGACACTATTTGGCTGTTATTATGTTCCTCCTTCTATCCTTATTCCTTCGTATAGTTTCATTTATGCGAGAAGGTTTCATTGCCGTATCAAGTTCTGCTGGAGCTTTATTAAAATACAGCTCAGGAAAAAGTGTTCCAGAGAAAAGCCACATGATTTCCTTTACCCACTCTACTCTGGCAGGTTCATTTCCACTTACACAGTTCACGGAAATGTCTTTTCCAGAGACGCAGTCTGCAAAAGCACACAGACAGCTGAATTTAATAGGTTTGTTAAACACATTGTTATCACTCTTGCAGTCGGCAGCGGAATAACATGTGAAGCACAACTATTGATAAGTGGATCAGGACCACCTCTAAGACAAAAGAAACATATCACATTTGTGTGAAGTGAGGGGCACTCTTAGCATCATACATCACATTCCATGCTCAGCCAATCAGCTGAGCACATTCCGTGCTCATACACACAAAGCTGTGCATAGGAGGGGAAAGCGCCCCTCAAAAAAATTGGTTGAATTGACCAACCATGGACCTCCTTAGACCAGCGGTTCCAAAACAGTGGGTCAGGACCCATTATGTGGGTCGCGGACACATTTATGAGCCCCTTTATTTTTTTTAAACTGTGTAACCTGCCCCACATTTACAGTATACAGTTGTGCATAATAATATAATATTCTAATGTAACTGAGAGCCTCCCAGTGCAACCACAGCCTTCTACTAGTGACCAAGTATAGCCCCGCTGCAGGGGCGATTATTAGGGGCTGATTGTTAACTGGTATACATGGGAGTGCTACTGGTCCCCTTTTATCCACCCATGTTGTTCTTCCTCAGCATAGTAGGACTTTCCACGGAAGTCCTCTTGGGTGTGGCATAACAGTGCGGCAGGAACCTTGATAAAACGTGTGACGGTGCCATACTTTTGGTGACACATGTATAGCACTCATAAATGTATTATTACAATGTGTACAACAGCATACTGACACGGATGTTATGAAAGTGAAAGGGACAGTAAAAGGGCTTATTATGGAGACATATGATTATGTACATATATTGTTTTCTTTTCTTCTGTAGAAGCGTGTTATCTGTCTCTGCTTCCAGGGTTGACTGATCTTACAGAATGTCCTGGAGGGAGCTGTGCTTACTGCTTGGCTGGGTGTGACTTGCTCCTTGTTGTCGCCATGACCCTCCACTAATCTTAATGGATATCTCTTCTCTCTCTCTCTCTCTCTCTCTCTCTCTCTCTCTCTCTCTCTCTCTCTCTGCAGTACGAGTTCAAAGTGAAAAACATCAAGAAAAAGAAGGTCAACATTGTGGTGTCGGTGGACGGCGTGAAAATCAACCTGAGGAAAAAGAAAAAAGTGAGTGTCAGTGATGATATATCTTTTTATTCTTTGTTTTATTTTGTAAGGACAGTGTAGAGAGAGACACACTGGCAATTATCAGTTAGCTACTGCAGTGCCGCCTCTTTGAGTGAAAAGGTTGTCTTCCTCTGTCCGTTCGTCATACTTGTGGGAGAGCTTTACTCACCGTGTCTCTTGTCACCACAATATTAACATTTCAAAACCCAAAGCAAGGGCAATGGAGCCAAAATATGAATTGCATCACCATGCCAAATTCTTGTGGAGCTCATGAAGGTCAGACAATTAGACTCCCAAAGAAGCAAAGCACGATTGTTGTTGATGTTTGCACGTCCTGCATCTCTGATACAAAATAATCTGAGGACATGACCCTGACAAATACAAATAAATCCCTGTTCATATCATAGAAAAACTAAGTGAGTGCACGTGTCTGTGTAGCCTACGCTGAGTGCACGTGTCTGTGTAGCCTACGCTGAGTGCACGTGCCGTGTAGTGGTGTAGTGGTGATTGCAAATCTGACATGGCTGCAGCCATGTCAGATTTGCAATCACCACTAGTTGTTGCTTTCATAGCCTAACAATAACATGGATTGTCCTTTAACTCATTGCGTGCCAAATGACACCTCCTGACGCCTTTAATGTACCCTGTTGCCACTGATGCCATAATGATGCCTTTTTTCAAATCAAATCAATTTTATTTGTATAGCACATTTAAAAACGACTCTCATCGTACCAAAGTGCTTCACAGGTCAGAGAAAACAATACGATACAGTGCAATACAATACACCAGTGAAACAATAAAATAAAAAACAATGGTTAATAACAATTTTTAATATCAATTAATTCGGGTGCTCAGCTTGGTGTCCAGTTTCCCCGTGTGTAACACTCCGGTTTCATTTCCGGTACAAACCGGAAATGAAAATTCTGCTGGCTTATGCTTCTTTCCAGACCCCCAAAGCCTTTTGGTCTTTATCCTTCTCACATAAGTCTCCGACACAGCCCTATGTAAGCCCTGTCGTCTCCTGGTCTTCAGGGACCTGTGTGTCCAGGTCAGTGTCTGGCTGGCGGTACGAGGAGGTGACGACGTAATGTAATTAGAGGAGGCGAGTGGACGAGGATCAGCAGAGGGGAAGGTGATGGGGACGAGACCAAAGAAATCAGTGGAAGGAATGAAAGTAGAATCCTCATTCTAGGCTGTGTAGCAATGCGTGATGGATTAACTTTCTTTGCACGATCAAGGATTAAGGTATCATAAGGTCCCAAAGATCTCAGTTTGTCTCATTTTGAGGAGAAAAAGGACTATTAAGCATAGTTGGATGCAATAGCTTTTCACGAAATTATCTCGTTCTGGCACAGATTCGGTTAAAAATGTCTTCTTCGATGGCTAAAAATCGTGATGCCAGGTTAAAAGTGGTTTCCAAACCAAACCACGCGCACTCGCATCACATGCATACTAAGTCAAATAATGGCAGAGATGTCGGTTCAGGCCCTAGAAAGAAAGAAAGAGGAAGGGAATAAGGGATGAATGAGGAATAAGGCGAGGAAAGCTACTTGGGGATAGAGAACGAGGTGAAAGGAGGAGAGGAGAAGAAGTGAGGCCTCAAGGGAGTGCTGAGACTTAGATCACGAGCAAGTGTTTTAACCTATTTTGTGCGGGAACCCCTTTTGGTGTTAAGGGTATTGAAAAATTGAAAAATAGCAGATCTACAAGCTCATAGCGCGCCACTCGGTGGCGCGCTATGAGCTTGTAGATCTGCTATTTTTGAAAAAACGACTGACATAGAAACATAGCTTTTTCAGAAAACTGTCAGGATGTAGAAGACATTTTTTAGAATCTGATCTCAGGTCAAAATGGGTTAAGAAACGAGGAGGAAGGAAGGCTGCACGGCTGGAATCCACAGAGACGGAGCCAACAAGACAAGACGGACGAGAAGCATCGAGGAAGTGGCAGGAGATAAAGGAGTAAACAAGAGTTTTACGGGGGTCTATTTCGTAGTCCTGTCCATATCCCATACACTTAGTTTTTTTATTTTCTCATTTTTGTTTTTATCTCACTCCAGCAATCTGCATCGACCACATCGATTCGCTGTTTTCAGAGGAGGCCCTTGTTCTTCTACCGCACCAAACATCCAGCTGGTTGTGGGCAGAGGTCGGCTGTCCTCTGCGGGACCCCGAGTAATGAATTTAACATCGACTGCAGGACCTTCCCGACCTTTTGGAATGTCCAACACTATTTTGCTCTAGTACAAAGTGAGCAGCAGTGTCGGTGCATCACTCCAACTTAGAAACAAACGACTGCTGCTGCTACAGAGAAAAACTAGAAGAAGTGCTCCTCGGAGCACAGGTCGGGCTCCGCCAGGCCAGGCAGGTTATTGTGGGCCATCAATGTTGGGAAATCGCCAATCAGGAATATGAAAAATCTGATCCGTCTTGATCACTTGACTAATAGAGATAATGCGTGTGATGTTTGGACACAATGTGTAATGTTTTGCAAAGATTGTCACAGTTATGCTGCGATCAAGCCAACGGTGCTAGAGATTAGCTGTTCACAGACGGACTCACGCACACATGGACGGATGGATGGACGGACGGACGGACGGACAGACAGACAGGGTGCAAAACATAGTCTCGGCCATGCCCTTCAGCCCTGCGGAGACAACCAAATTCCTACTGATTCATACTTGTTGGTGATGGTTAATTTTCAGTGAGCGACCATAGTGCCAAACGCTGTAAAGAACTGTTAATGTCTCTATTTGGAGACGGGTCCATTTGGTTCCATTTGTACTCTCAGAGTTAGATAACAACTGAGGACACGGTGTATAAATCAAAAGGGACAGCAGTGAATTGTTTTCTCCTCTCTCTCCCTGGGAGACTAGATGGACGGGTTAACCCATTTTGGGCGGGGACCCCTTTTAAGCATTATGTTATACTTTAGCTATTGAAAAATAGCAGATCTACAAGCTCATAGCGCGGCACCGAGTGCCGCGCTACGAGCTTGTAGGTCTGCTATTTTTGAAAAATCGTGAAAGTGTGGTGCAAGTCTTTGAATATATATTCTTTCAGAGCAAACGTTTTTAACACAAATCTTTGCTTCCGGGGGGTCCCTGGAACAACATATTTTCAGATGGGGTTCGGCGGCTAATTACATATAGTTTTGGGGTGTCCTTGACATGAAAATGTTTGAGAACGACTGACATGGAAACATGCCGTTTTTCAGAAAACGGATTTAGAATACATTTGTAGAATCGAACGTAGGTCTTTTGGGCGGGAACCCCTTTTGGTGTTAGCATTATGTTATGCTTTAGCTATTGAAAAATAGCAGATCTACAAGCTCATAGCGCGCCACCGAGTCGCGCGCTATGAGCTTGTAGGTCTGCTATTTTTGAAAAATCAAAGAATGACTGACATAGAAACATAGCTTTTTCAGAAAACTGTCAGGATGTAGAAGACATTTTTAGAATCTGATCTTAGGTCAAAATGGGTTAATGTCCCCGTCTGTTGTTCTATTGGCAGTCATGGGTAAATTGAAGTCAATAACCCGTAGCCTGATGTGGGACTAATTGGTGCCATGAGCAGAATGAGAGGTTGTGGGACACAGGAACCATGTGTCGCCTCCACCTGTTTGGCTGCGTCGCATCGCTCTCTCTCCCCTGCCACTAATGTCAGTATGACCGGCAGGCGAGTGCGTGCGTGCGTGCGTGCGTGCGTGCGTGCGTGCATGCGTGCATGCGTGTGTGTGTGTGTTCTATCGGAGCGATTATGGCAGCGGTGCTTAGCAGAGATGGAAATCAATATAGGGGAATAATTCCTGTGTAATAGAAGACTGACATTTTGTTTGCGACATTAAATTGGAGTAGATTCAATCACAGGGAGAGAGAGAGAGAGAGAGAGAGGGAGATCCAGAGACAGATGAAGATGGAGATGATGTGGATATTATTAATATTAGACAAATTTTGATGAGATGAAAATGAAATAGTTTCATTTTACCAGTAAAGATTTGACAGTCCTCCCTCGTCCATCAGAACCCATATCGGATGAGAACCGAGGTAGGAACCTGGCTTCGATACTGGAGAGGAGAGGTGACTTTGAGAGTAGACATGTAATTGGGGTTATTAAGTTGTCTAGTGGGGTACTCCCATCACAGCTGCTTGTGTGATGGATATTAATGACACCTCCAGTAGGGTCAGATGCAAACTGTGACATGGTAGAAGTGCTCTACATCTGTTTACAGTGTATCTGCGTATGGGTAGTAGAAGTGCTCTACATCTGTTCACTTCACAGTGTATCTGCTTATGGGTAGTGGTAGAAGTGCTCTACATCTGTTTACAGTGTATCTGCTTATGGGTAGTGGTAGAAGTGCTCTACATCTGTTTACAGTGTATCTGCTTATGGGATGGTAGAAGTGCTTTACATCTGTTTACAGTGTATCTGCTTATGGGATGGTAGAAGTGCTTTACATCTGTTCACAGTGTATCTACTTATGGGATGGTAGAAGTGCTCTACATCTGTTCACAGTGTATCTGCTTATGGGATGGTAGAAGACCTCTACATCTGTTCACAGTGTTCACAGTGTATCTGCTTATGGGTAGTGGTAGAAGTGCTCTACATCTGTTTACAGTGTATCTGCTTATGGGATGGTAGAAGTGCTTTACATCTGTTCACAGTGTATCTGCTTATGGGTAGTGGTAGAAGTGCTCTACATCTGTTCACAGTGTATCTGCTTATGGGTAGTGGTATAAGTGCTCTACATCTGTTCACAGTGTATCTGCTTATGGGATGGTAGAAGTGCTCTACATCTGTTCACAGTGTATCTGCTTATGGGATGGTAGAAGTGCTCTACATCTGTTTACAGTGTATCTGCTTATGGGATGGTAGAAGTGCTCTACATCTGTTCAGTGTATCTGCTTATGGGATGGTAGAAGTGCTCTACATCTGTTCACAGTGTATCTGCTTATGGGTAATGGTAGAAGTGCTCTACATCTGTTTACAGTGTATCTGCTTATGGCTAGTGCATACAAACACACTTCCATGATGTACAGCAAAAATATATTGTTTTACATAAAAAAAAAACTGTACTGTATTTCTGTATTTTCTTTGGGAGCCGTTGTTGTAAGCCTTACAACAACATGGAACCACTTTGAGAACCAGTACCTCACAATGTAAGGTACTGGTTCTCAAAGTGGTTCCGCTTTTATACTCTCAGAAATAAATGTATTTCTTTAGAGAGGATTTGAGAGTAGATCGCAGTATCATTTTGTTAACTTGTGTTGCCCTCTATTGTACACTTTACGACAGTTCTATATAGTTTCCTTTATTGTGAAGGGAACAGTATTTACATGTCCAGCCGGTGTACGGTGAATAAAGTGAACTACAACAGTACAAACGTCGTGTTTATTAAGACCTAATCAACATTAAGACCTAATCAACGCATTTGGGGGGGTCTGTGATCTAATGCATATTAAACTGTCGATCCTTGAAACTTAAATACTTCATTGACTGGGATTCTTCAGGGGTCTGTTCTTGGTAATGTGATTGTCAACTTGTAGAGCGGCTATGGAACTTGCTAGGGTTCATGTGTTTAAGAAGGTTGATGGTCAATTGGCCATATTGGTCACTCACTGCCAGGTGTTGTATTTGTTTCCACAGAAGAAGGAGTGGACATGGGATGAGAGCAAGATGATGGTGATGCAGGACCCCATTTATAGGTAAGGAAGCTGTTTATAATTAATTGCATTTTTATAGTGCTTTTCCAAGTGCTCAAAGCGCTTTACAAGGGTTCATTCATTCATACATTGGGAGGTGAAGCGGCGAACAGTCGACGCCAGCGTCCTCACTTCCCACATTCACACACCAATGGTGGCTCACACCGACCGACTCATTGGAGGCAATGTAGGGTTCAGTGTCTTGCCCAAGGACACTTCGACATGTGGACAGGAGGAGCCGGGATTCGAACCGCCGACACAGGGATCATTGGACGACCTGAAACACTTCTGGTGCCGCCACAATCTCTTCAGAATAAAGGCGCTAGAGCGCCAAGCAGATATGGGCGATTTTACTCTGAAAACCCCAGCCTTCCATTTTCCCCCCAGAACCGGGAGGTGAAATCATAATCTACTACATCGCTAACGTACGTCTGATATCCATATTTATACATTTCCCCTTAAAAAACCTCCACTATCCACACGTTTCACACAGTTTTAATTTCTTTGCTAAATAGTTACTGTATCGATTTAAAATCATTGAATCGTAACTACCTGTGAGTGGGGAGTGTTGTCTGGGAGGAGGACTAGGACTGAGGCCCTATACGTCCTCTCTGGGGGGGGGGGGGGGGGTACTACCTGTGAGTGGGGAGTGTTGGCTGATTAATGAATATCAACATCCTAATACATCCTAATACTGGAGGGTCAAATTTTGACAGGCAATTCCTGCTGTCAAAATATGACCCCCAGTCAAAAAACACTTTGTTTGAAATAGACACTCATGCTTTCCAAGGTGTGATTTGGGGTCCATATCGCCATCATGAACGAATATCGTCCATGTATCGTATCGCTAGCCATGCATCGTGATACGTATCGAATCGCTGTTCGAATGTATCGTTACACCCCTCGTTTTCACCGTTGCATAGCAGCGTGTGGACACAGCTCATTAGATGGAGTTTATATGCCTTCCTTCTATGGGAAATTAGGACTATAAAAGTGAAACTGTGCATGAAGTGCTGGTTGTTCCGGTCTCTCCATGATGTTCCTGTGTAGAGGTTGTGAAGTGATGGTTGTTCCGGTCTCTCCATGATGTTCCTGTGTAGAGGTTGTGAAGTGCTGGTTGTTCCGGTCTCTCCATGATGTTCCTGTGTAGAGGTTGTGAAGTGATGGTTGTTCCGGTGACGGTCTCTCCATGATGTTCCTGTGTAGAGGTTGTGAAGTGCTGGTTGTTCCGGTCTCTCCATGATGTTCCTGTGTAGAGGTTGTGAAGTGATGGTTGTTCCGGTGACGGTCTCTCCATGATGTTCCTGTGTAGAGGTTGTGAAGTGATGGTTGTTCCGGTCTCTCCATGATGTTCCTGTGTAGAGGTTGTGAAGTGCTGGTTGTTCCGGTCTCTCCATGATGTTCCTGTGTAGAGGTTGTGAAGTGATGGTTGTTCCGGTGACGGTCTCTCCATGATGTTCCTGTGTAGAGGTTGTGAAGTGCTGGTTGTTCCGGTCTCTCCATGATGTTCCTGTGTAGAGGTTGTGAAGTGATGGTTGTTCCGGTGACGGTCTCTCCATGATGTTCCTGTGTAGAGGTTGTGAAGTGATGGTTGTTCCGGTGACGGTCTCTCCATGATGTTCCTGTGTAGAGGTTGTGAAGTGCTGGTTGTTCCGGTCTCTCCATGATGTTCCTGTGTAGAGGTTGTGAAGTGCTTGTTGTTCCGGTCTCTCCATGATGTTCCTGTGTAGAGGTTGTGAAGTGCTGGTTGTTCCGGTCTCTCCATGATGTTCCTGTGTAGAGGTTGTGAAGTGCTTGTTGTTCCGGTCTCTCCATGATGTTCCTGTGTAGAGGTTGTGAAGTGCTGGTTGTTCCGGTCTCTCCATGATGTTCCTGTGTAGAGGTTGTGAAGTGCTGGTTGTTCCGGTCTCTCCATGATGTTCCTGTGTAGAGGTTGTGAAGTGCTTGTTGTTCCGGTCTCTCCATGATGTTCCTGTGTAGAGGTTGTGAAGTGCTGGTTGTTCCGGTCTCTCCATGATGTTCCTGTGTAGAGGTTGTGAAGTGATGGTTGTTCCGGTCTCTCCATGATGTTCCTGTGTAGAGGTTGTGAAGTGCTGGTTGTTCTGGTCTCTCCATGATGTTCCTGTGTAGAGGTTGTGAAGTGCTGGTTGTTCCGGTCTCTCCATGATGTTCCTGTGTAGAGGTTGTGAAGTGCTGGTTGTTCCGGTCTCTCCATGATGTTCCTGTGTAGAGGTTGTGAAGTGCTGGTTGTTCCGGTCTCTCCATGATGTTCCTGTGTAGAGGTTGTGAAGTGCTGGTTGTTCCGGTCTCTCCATGATGTTCCTGTGTAGAGGTTGTGAAGTGATGGTTGTTCCGGTCTCTCCATGATGTTCCTGTGTAGAGGTTGTGAAGTGATGGTTGTTCCGGTCTCTCCATGATGTTCCTGTGTAGAGGTTGTGAAGTGCTGGTTGTTCCGGTGACGGTCTCTCCATGATGTTCCTGTGTAGAGGTTGCATATTCAATTTCACAAACCAATGGTTAGGGCCATTGAACTCATAGCGGGTTAGACTGCTTGTTGTGTCAAATGGTTTTACAGACTCTAGTTTACACGTCCAGATTATACTGTACACACATTGTGTGTATTCGTATAGGTGAGATTCATGCGTTTCTCTGTGTGTTTTGGTGTGGATAATATAGGTTGTATTAGTGGGTGTGTATGTGTCTATGGTGGTGACGCATCTCTCTCTCTGGTGCTAATATCAAGAGATGGATCTATGTTTTTAATAACTCAACAAGTGTGTGCGCATGTGTGTGCGTGCGTGCGTGTGAGTGTCTGTGTGTGTCTGTGTGTGAGTGTGTGTGTGAGAGAGTGAGTGTGTTCTCATGTGAGCCTGTGAGTGAGCACACATGCTACCGTGGCTTGAGTCCAAGTCAGAGGATTATCCTTGAGCCAAATGGATCGACTGAAGGCCTATATGTCTGTGTGATGACAGCATGGTGTAAAGGTCTTATATGAACACATGCACAGCTGCACGCTGGCAGCCTGGCACACACACACACACACACACACACACACACACACACACACACACACACACACACACACACACACACACAGCACGTGTAGAGAGTCGGAGGCTCAGACATTGAGACTGTCCAGAGATAAATATGAGAAATGCAGTGCAATGTATTATGTACACAGTAGTTCACACACATGCATAATTGCCAGCAGACACACTAACGTGCACACCACACATGCACACTCCAACACATAGGCATATACAGTTGGAGGCCATCGATATTGTCCTTTTCTTTTTGCTGAGGTTTGCGTGATCTGCGCAAAACCCCTTTTGGTGTTTTAAACATTATGTTATAATTTAGCTATTGAAAAATAGCAGATCTACAAGCTCATAGCGCGCCACCGAGTGGCGCGCTACGAGCTTGTAGGTCTGCTATTTTTGAAAAATCGTGAAAATATTTATTTCAGAAAACTGGAGGATTTAGAAGGATTTTTTTAAATGTTGAGGTCAGGCCTAAATGGGTCAAATGATAAGGGACAATATCGGTGGCACCCAACTGTAGCAGTGTTGTGAACATTCCACAAGTAGCCCATTTTGGAGCTCAGGCTTTGGAAATTGTTCTGTCAGAAAGATTAATTTTACCAGGGTGTTTTAAGCATCTCTTTACTTATAGGCCTAGACCAGATATCGGTACCATTTCACTGGGCAACATCTTACATACCAAATTGCTTATTGAGTCAATACAAGTAATAGCTATAAAGAGTAGCTTGTCATATTTATTGGACATTTAGGCTAATTTTGTTGCCCATATTAGCGTATTCATTGTTTCGAAAAAGCACACAAACTGTCTATCATATTTAATCTTGAGCCTTTAAGACCAACAAACACATTTGTAAAGGTAATAAAAGCCATCTGGTTTAAAAAGCAGGAGCCTTGCTCACATCCAGTTCTTTGCTGGTGCTGGACAGAACGTAGATACATACAGAGAAGGAGTAGTCCGCACACAGTCTTTGCACCAACAGTGTTTATTTTTTTAAAACACCATTTAACTCAGGACACGACGTTGAACAGCCTTCATCAGGTTATGGTGTCACCTGGTGAAGGCCGAAACAAACCAACCATGCAGCTCAATATTATTAGTATCTTCTGCAAAACATAACAATAGAAACAAATGGATGAATTCAGAAGTCTTCCCGTTTGAACACTCAGGAATTCATGGTGTTGCTCTCAGACATAAAAAGTGCATATTCCGTGTCTGCGAGTGCGAATAATTTACTTGAATCAAAGAGGCAGTTCAAAGTGACTATCGATTGAGATACTCTTTACGCTTTGTCTGCTTTCTTGGGAGCAGAAACCCAATACGTTTTTGACCATTCTTGAATAAGGCTCCAGAGGTATTTTTTCCTTTTCTTGATTCTTTCTTATTGTCTCCACCAGGCCGAAGGCATGGGGAGAGAGTATGTTTTGCACTCCGTCCGTCCGTCCGTGTGTCCGTCCGTCCGTCCGTGTATCCGTCCGTGTGTCCGTCCGTCCGTCTGTGAACAGCTAATCTCTGGCACCGTTGGCTTGATCGCAGCCATACTCTGCACACACACTCCCTGGATGCCAGAGCTGAACCTCTGCTCCAAAGTTTTCACATTGGCCTGTTATAGCGCCACCAGGAGACCGCTTTGTGCAAAACAAATGTTTTGACATTACACCTACAGATTTTGTCCAAACATTACGTAAATTGGTACACAGTCTCTCTAGAGCCAACGAAACGGGTCTTTCAGATTTTTCAGACTCCATCCTGATTGGCTACAATTGGCTTCCAAAGTTCGCAGGAGTGCTCCGTTTCAAACAAAATGCTGCAAATCATGAACACATCGTGTGATTTCCGTGACATTTTGCACGCACATTCCCACTAGGCCGAGGAAGAAATGCCACTTGAATATTTTCAACTCAGCCTCATGGTGGCGCTATAACTGGCCGATTTGTGTTTTTACCTATAACTGCACCGATCTGTGTCAAACCATGTATGCACACTCCCTAGAGGCCAAGGAAAAACCTTTGCCTGGAATTTTTCACATCTGTTCTTTATAGCGCCACCAGGAGGCCGACATATGTAAAACACATTTTCTAATATTACTCCTTCAGATTTTATCCAGATTTCACGCAAATCGGTACACATGCTCTCCATAGTCATGTGATCATGTGATTTGTTTCATTTCTCATAATTATCCATCCTGATTGGCTACGATTGGCTTCTAAAGTTTTCAGGAGTAGCCCGTTTTGTACAAATCGCCACAACTCCTCAACGCAGCGTCCGATTGCGGTGAAACTGTGCATGCCTATTCCCACTACTAGGCTGAGGAAGAAATGCCACTTGACAGTTTTCAAATCAGCCTCATGGTGGCGCTACAACAGGCCAAGTCGTGTCACACACACACACACACACACACACACACACACACACACACACACACACACACAAAACCCAAATAAACATGTTTATATTACTCCTAAACATTTTTCCAAACATCACACACACTCCTATGATCCTCCTGGTGGAGACCTGTGCCCAGAAGGGCACTTTTTCTAGTTTGACTGTGTTTCAGTCAGTATCTGAAGCCCAGGATACAGTGAGTAGCCTACAGCTAAAGTGATAAGAAAACAAAATAAAGGATCAAAGTAAAAAAAATAATGAGAGAAAAACATAAGCATGATATCAGCCCTGCCTTACGTAAGAACTTCCAGAGAGCGTAAGAGGACGGGGCGTGAGAGTCCAAATGCAGTGCCGTGTTCCATATTACATATGCTAATGTGTTAACGTACAGCGTGCCCAGCCAGCTCCCCAGAGGCAGAGCACAAACTGCACATCAAAGAGGAGTATTTCTGCCTTGACTGTTGTAAACGCTCCCCAGTGGGTGTCTCTGTGGCGTTCTGCAAATGGACAACGCGTGGCTAATCTTTTTGGAAGGATTCAGCCGGAGGTCTATAGAAATCACCCACATGGGTTTCTCTTTGAACTCCAAGCATGCAGGGCATGTTGTGGGCCTATAGTTGTTGAGGGCTGGAACCTCAGTCACATATGCTGACCACCAGTACATTATGAAACACCAGCACTGCAGGGAAACTGGCAGGGACGGGAAAAAACACCTGCACACATGCACACGCACACACAATACAGACCACCTGTAGGACACATGTATGGAAGTGTACACAGAGCTTATACACAGATTGCGAACGGAAATGAAAGCCTGGGTACCGGTCCGAGACTAAGGTTGACAACATTGTCACGAGATTCAGTCTTAGTCTTTTTGTCATCGTAGCTTGTTTTGTTTTTTTTGGTTTTCGTCAGTCTACTCTGCAGCACGCTGACTGGCTGAGTATTAGCCTGGCTAATAAGCCAGACTAATATCACACAACACTGTCGCGGTATATCAGTCTGGGCTGGCTCCACTTGGATTTCATTTCCCGGGGCACATTTTCTCTTTGACGCAATTGGTCAGAGCTACTGTCAGTCAAAGGTCTCAAGCATTGAACGTCACTGTACCAAAGCCCGCCCATATTGCATACCGTGTCCCGATTGGTCCGACCTGTTCTCGGTTGTAGGAAAGAGGCGTGCTACTGAGCCTCGCCAGACCGTAATCCGCTGGTAGGCAACTTTTTTTTGCCAACGGCTGATTCGGTCTGGTTTATTAACCAGGCTAGCTGAGTATGCCCATGATTGGCCGTGAGCGGTCGTGTGTTACATTATTTGCTATAACATCACAGGCCAATTATGGTATAGCAAATTCACAGCTAGGAGTAAATTAACAACAGAAGTAAGTAATTCTTCTTCAAAATGTGATCTTGCCGTGTTAAATTCACATTATGAAGCAAGCTGTGTACTGTAGAGCCGTCTGTTGTATGAAAGCAACTGAACATTCAAGGTTGTGTGTTTTAACCCATTTAGGCCTGACCCCGAAATTAAAAAAAAAATCTTCTAAATCCTCCACTTTTCTGAAATAAATATTTTCACGATTTTTCAAAAATAGCAGACCTACAAGCTCGTAGTGCGCCACTCGGTGGCGCGCTATGAGCTTGTAGATCTGCTATTTTTCAAAAGCTAAAGCATAACATAATGCTAACACCAAAAGGGGTTCCCGCCCAAAATGGGTTAATAAATAAGATTACTGTAATCATGTTATTCAAATTCACAGTAAGATGCCCTGAGGGCGAGAAGCGACCTCGCCCTTTACACTCTTGTGTGGCCTTGGGGCGGCGGTGGCTCAGGGGTATAGAGTGGCTGGATGGGAACGTGAGGTTCCCATTTCCATCCCGGGCTCCCCCAGAGGTAGTGTAGAAGTGTCCTTAATTGAGGATGACACTGAACCCCTAATTGCTCCCGAGGTGCAGGTTGGTGCCTTGCATGGTTTCCTCCGCCATCGGTGCATGTGTGTGTGTGTGTGTGTGTGTGTGTGTGTGAATGGGTGAATGTAATGCACAATCTATGCAAATTGCTTTGGATAATAGCGCTATAGAGCGTCACAGTCCCGCCCCCTTTCATGACGACGCCAGGCCCAGGAAATAATTCCCAATGCATTTTTCCCCATTCCCATTTTCAAAAAGTATTTATTTAAAGACGTACAAAGCCAACTCGAGTTGTGACAAATCATGACAACAAACACAATATTTTGGACCAAACAAATAATTACAAAGAAGAAAAACAACAAAAAAGTGTTGTAACCTGCCATTTTCTTCTTCTTTATAATTATTTGTGCGGGCCGAAAAATTGTGTTGTCATGATTTGTCATAACTCGAGTTGGCTTTGTACGACGCTTAAAAGGTCTTTAAATAAATACTTTTTGAAATGTCTATGAGGAAAATGAACGGGTAATCATTTCCTGGGCCCTGGTAGGGGCGGGACTGGGCGCTGGTAGGGGGTGGGACTGTGACGCTCTATATAAATGCACCATTTATCTTTTCTTGTGTTCTATTGCTTAATTTGACAACTTAGAGCTTAGACCAATCCGGCTGCATCTGCTGTACTGTAACTGTACTAACGGCAACAAGCTCATCCTATATTACAATTGAAAACATGTGCCCAAAAGCACGCACAGGAACAAAAGGCACCAGCTACTACGTCACTGACACGCTGCAACACGCTGCAACACACACTGCAACAACACACTAACACGTCACACACTTACCCTCCGCGTCGATCCACGGCTATCTCCTCATGTCGCGCCGCACGACCACATTCAACACCAACCGCGTAAACATTGTCATCCCACTGCCACTAAAGCCGGCTCCCGTCCACACTCGCAAACAATATCAATATCCATAATAAACACAAACACGCCACAAGCACCGACACCCCCGCCTAATTTGTTGCCACGTCTATGAAAACAACCACAGAAAAAATCCCATTCAACACGCTACTTACAACTCGCTTACAATTCGCAGACCTGGCAACACTGCATCCCGTGATTCCACTCTTTTCATTGGCTGCGCCATAGAGTGGCTGCGCCGCCAACATTGTTGCCACGTCTATGTAAACAAGGCCGCAAACCCTGACTTCCTACAGCCTATACTTTCACACACTACCACTCGCTTACAATACGTGGACCTGGCAACACTACATCACCCCTTCCCACTGGCTCAAAACCCCACCACGTGACCCACGTGTTTCGTGTTACTTTTCACACTTCCGGAAACACTACCGGAAGTTACACAGTACACACACACATAGACATATATACATAGACGCCCCTTCCGGCTCTGAGGCGTGTGTCAAAATTGAAGGCACTATTTTCCCGACATTCCTTGCGAAGAATAGCGGAAGCAAAGCGGAAGATTGTCAAGCTTCCGCGTGCGTAACATAAGTCCCGGAAAAGACGCGCTGTGATTGGCCAGTAGTCACTTGAGTGACAGCGAGAGACATGGAGGATTCACATGAGTGACGTCACTCGGGCAGCGACGCAGTCGCCTTCAGCAAATGCCTTCAGCACTTCTAAATAAGAAAGCTGCGGAGAACTGTTGCTTTGTGTTCACTCTTTTAATGTTTTCTGTTAGTAATCTAATCCCCCCTGGCTCTGATGTTGTATTGTTAATAACTTTGTTGTTTGTGTTTGTTTGTCTTGTTTTGTAATGTATATTGTCATGACTGTTATAAAGATTTGTTAAAAAAAAAAAAAGCCTTCAGCACTGCACTTCCGCCTTCATTGGGATACACGTCGCTCCAATGAACTGCAGCGGCAAATGAGGCGTCTATGTATATATGTCTATGCACACACACACACACACACACACGCACACACACACACGCGCGCACACACACACGTGTACAGCCTGCCGGAAACCAACAGTAGAAGAAGAAGAACAACAACAACACAGCTTCTACACTGATTCTTACTTGGATGGCGAGCGCCGCGATTACATACAGTTACAATCATGCAAACACGACCGCGTCGACACCTGGCGTGGTACAATCGGGACGAACCGCGGCGCTTTTATGGATCACAACAACACCACCAACACTACACGCACACGCTGCAACAACGCGATGCAACACAACACGTAAGTTACGTATGTTACTATGGTTCTATGAATCCAGGATGACTGCTTAACACTGGATGATTTGCGTCCAGTGTTAACCACTGCCTCTGCCAGTCACTACGGATGAAATAGAACAGCTGTGTACAACGCAGTGTCACTGCAGACACGTGTGTGTGTGTGTGTGGTGTGTGCGTGCGTGCGTGCGCGGGGGGGGGGGATTTTGTATCGCCTCGCGATGCAGCTGAAATGGGACGCACACACACACACACACGCCACAGAACGCTAATAATAATAATAATACACAATTACAACACTACACTAATCATAACAACAGTACAGAGAACAGTACAGTACACATGAGTACAGTACAGTACAGAACGAAAGCTCACATCAGAATATTAATCCATGTCATAATAATAATAATAAAAAATAATAACACAACACTAATAACTATAATATCAACAGTACAGACAACAGTACAGTACATCAGAATATTAATCCATGTAATAATAATAATAATAAATAAGAACACAACACTAATAACAGTACAGAGAACAGTCCACTACAGTACACATGAGTACAGTACAGTACAATATACTGTTCCTGCGCCTTGCCATGCTCTTTCAATCATAATAATCATAAACAATAATAACACTACACTAATAACAACAATAATATCAACAATACACAGAACAGCACAGTACACATGAGTACAGTACAGTACAGAAACAAAGCTCACATCAGAATATTAATCCATGTAATAATAATACTAATAATAATACATAATAACACAACACTAATAACTATAATATCAACAGTACAGAGAACAGTACAGTACATCAGAATATTAATCCATGTAATAATAATAATAATAAAAAATAACACATACAACAGCACAGAGAACAGTACACATGAGTACAGTACAGTACAAAGACTTACAGTACAGCACAGTACAGTACAGTATACTGTTCCTGCGCCTTGCCATGCTCGCTTTCATACGCAAATACACAAAACCACACAGGGCCACTCAGCCAGCTTGGCAACTTTGCGCTTTCCAAGCAAATGCATAAATGACAACATCATGGCTTGCCATTGCCTTCTTCCCATTTGCGACGCATCGCATGGCGCGAGGATGAGCGGGCCGAAGGCCCGCGAAATTCTAGTAAGCTACATAAGCTTACTCAAGTTTCATCTGACTTGAGAACGCACACACAGCACGCACGCACGCACGCACGCACTCACAGCACGCGCACACAGCACCACATTACAATATTCCCTTTCAATCGAAGAGTCCCGCACTTTTTCCACTCCGGTAGTAGATTGCTTCTAACCCATTTTGACCTGAGATCTGATTCCAAAAATGTATTCTACATCCTGAAAAAGCTATGTTTCTATGTCAGTCGTTCTTAGATTAAAAAAGAATAGCAGACCTACAAGCTCGTAGCGCGCCACTCGGTGGCGCGCTATGAGCTTGTAGATCTGCTATTTTTGAATAGCTAACACCAAATGGGGTTCCCGCCCAAAATGGGATAAAGAAGATCTCAGACAGAGTGATCTTTCTGTGAGAAGGTTCATATTGTTGTTGTTGTTGAGGCAGACGTGCCAGGCGACAGAGATGAGATTACAGGAACTGTTCACTGCAACTGATACAGTACAGTAGTGTACAGTAGTGTACAGGAACTGTTCACTGCAACTGATACAGTACAGTAGTGTACAGGAACTGTTCACTGCAACTGATACAGTACAGTAGTGTACAGGAACTGTTCACTGTAACTGATACAGTACAGTAGTGTACAGTATCACGATTCAGGAAATATCAGTAGAGGGAGGTGTTACAGTAGTAGCACTCACACACATTATGTGCGTGTATGTAAACATATTAAACTATCCGTCTTTATTCTGTGTTTAGCTTTCTCAATTTTACTGTACACATGCGTGCACACACACACACACACACACGCACACGCACGCACGCACGCACGCAGGCAGGCAGGCAGGCACGCGCACACACACACGCACACGCACACACATCCAGTCAGAGTGACGTTGTGGGTGTTTCATTACAGCTCCCCTCTTTATAGAGCCTCAGGGCATAACCAGCAGATTGGCTCAATACGGAATATATCAGGAATATATTAGATTATCTGGATCAACACGCGTGGACACACACACACACACACACACACACACACACACACACACACACACACACACACACACACACACACACAATTAATCTGAACCAGTGAAAACCCCAGGACATTATGAAACACAGCCTTGACATGATCCGTATATGAGCAGTATTTGGGAAACTATTCATTTACAAAACCAGCATTGTTTTTAATCAGCCATTTGAGTACATTTAAGTCAATTGTTTGTTATCCGGGGTGCATACTTAGTTTAGACTAGTCATTGGTTAGACATGGGCTAAGGTTAGGTTTAGGTGTGCTGCCCCGTGGGAGGTTAGGGTTAGGGTGAGGGTTTGAGATAGGTTGTAGTTGTAGGACTAATGACTGGTCTAACCAATGACTAGTCTAAAGTCACCTGAATAGTGGTGACAATGTTTTGTCAGTAAGATACTGTAAGGGCAGGGTTTTTCAGTTTTTACCACATTGGTGCAATCGATTCATTCAAAACTAATTGCAAAGTATTGTGGAATATGAAATGGACCATGGTTCCCTCTTGGGTTTCTGCTCCCAAGAAAGCAGACGAAGCGTAAAGAGTTTCTCAATCGATAGTCACTTTGAGAACTGCCTCTTTGATTCAAGGACATGACACACACATGACACACACACACACCACACACACACACACACACACACACACACACACACACACACACACACACACACACACACACACACACACACACACACACACACACACACACACACGTTTCCTATGAAACACCATCAGATGATTGCATGCTGTTGAGCAGGTTCAAGGCTCAGCTCTCCGCTTTACGATCTTGGGCGAGAGTTGACATTTCCAGATGGTTTACAATGTGGCTGCTTTAGACCATATGTTATTTGAAGTGTTATTTCCCCTTCGGAGGCCTGGCTGATTGCTGTAATTCTGCAGGCTGGCTGGCTGTCTGGCGGCTCTGGCCCCTTCCTTGGGCTTTTAGTGTGATGTCTGTGTAGGCTCGGCCAGTCTACTCCTAGCCCACAGGCTGCCCAGTAAACAGCTTGACAGACGCCCGATAAGCCTCCCGGCTGCCTTCTTGAAGAGTCAGTGTGAGGTCAAAGCGAAGGTGTGTCTGTTTTGGCGAGAGTGAGATTTTACCCAAGAATTTGTGTACACACACGTCACACAAATGTAAGCATCCATGAATGTCGTTTTTACTAATTACTCTCATGTACTCTCACTCTGTAGCAGCCAGCCCACACTACAGTATGTTCGCTCGGAGGCTTTTGGCTGCTTCCCGTGCGTGCGTGCGTGCGTGCGTGCGTGCGTGCGTGCGTGCGTGCGTGCGTGCCTGCGTGCGTGCGTGTGTGCGTGCATGCGTGCGTGCGTGCGTCGCACTACTAGTGAAGGCTTTGCACACAGTCAATTACTATCAATCTTTTGATTGTGCAGTGGAAGCACACCCTGATAGCACGATAAGGAACACAGTCACTGATAGAGCGTGCGCGCACACACACACACACACACACACACACACACACACACACACACACACACACACACACACACACACACACACACACACACACACACACAGTGACACACACATACACATACACGCACAGGTCCTAGATTTAAATGTACAGCCCAGATAGATCGTAACTGCCTCGGAACCTAATTTATTCCTATGCAATCTCTAATCTAAGCAGGGCGCTGTTTGGACTGTCCAGTTGAATTCAATACTCTCTTCTCCCACAGGAACACGTACCACGGCATTAGGATATCTCAAAAAGAACCACTTTTATGCCAAGAAATAATGAGGTGCCAAAACATAGGATTGAAACATTAGCATAATAAGCCCATGGCTAACACATTGCTGGAAGTCTTTCAGGAGCAACAGGTTTACTTTCAACAAAGTACTTTTTTTATTTTTTTTTATTCAGTGGAATCAGAAAACCTTTTTCTCAAACGTGTCAGGTTGTATTAAAAAAGAAAAGTACACAGTATTCCAAATAGCGGAGTGTAAACCGAAACACAGGAGAACAATGTCCTGGAGCCATTCCGGGAGATAAAACTCCACATTCCAACCCAGAGACCGCTCTGTTTAGTACAGTCAGTGTGCTGGACTGCTGCCCACATGCTGTGAAAAAATAACATGAGCCAGACTTAAACACTGGCACTAGAGAACCCCCAACTGTGTCTTCCCCCGCAATGAGGCCCGCCTCGCTACCCCCCCCCCCCCCCCCCCCACCCCCCTGCTGTGAATATGACTGCACAGACAAAACATTAGTAAAGCAGCGGGGGGGCCGCATCGTTTCAGCTGTTCTGAGTTCATGACAGAGCAACGTCCCGCCGACCTCTGCTCTGCTTGCTATAGTTTTATAATTCCATTCACATTAAACGCTATCAGGTAATAACGTTCCAACTATCACTGCCACACTGCTGAACGAACAGGCACTGAGCCCTTTCCATGTTAGTCATAAGCTCATATTTTATATTCCTGTGAGTATATACTCCATTACTACACACTTCATACATATTTGATATCTGCTGCTATGAGAATGAAGTCTCTTACTTGCACAAGAGTTACTGTAACTACTCTTCTCTGGCTTTAGTTTTCTTAGTACACACTTTATATTTGACTTTTCTTTTTAAATAATTGTTTTATTCACGGTAGCTACAGTCAACATAAGTTGACCCAATCTTCACATCTGTAATTGTGTGATATGTTATACAATGTCCCATTGAGATAATATATATTTTTTAATTTCCGTTTTTTCATGTCTCATGAAAGCAGGGAATCATAGCTTCAAAATTACATATTGGTTGTTCAGTTTGACCCACCAGTTTTGCAGAAAACAGCGAGTTGAGAAAACAGGCTTGAAAGGTTCACTTCTGTGGACTCTAACATTACACCGTGACCTAGCTACATGTTTAAGCATTTATTTCATATTTACATGTCGATTTCATGTAAATGTATTTCAGACATGCTCTAGTATGTGAAGAGTCTGCCTGTGCTATTAACTCATTTTCGCATAAAACATAAAATAAAGAATCTGTTTTTCTCCTCCTGAACAGTTAGTCTTGCCGCCATGACTGTCTCTGTATATATAAAAAACACATTTTCAGAAATATTGGCACTTATGTTAGCTGTTTATTTGCCACTCAGCTAGCGCAAGCCAGTATAATTCCTGTTCTTTCGGTCAGTCTGTCTATCCAATGTTTCTCTCAAATTGAGAGCTGGTCACAGCTCATCACGCACACTGCACATGCTGGTTGAACATTGATTTGTTCAATATCGTCAATTTGCGTAAAAATGTTTTCCGAGAGGAGCCTTATTTCCATTAGAGTGGCTGTGTTTGTTTTGGTTTATTATGAGGTTCCCATCCTCTATTCATCCTCTTATTAAACTGCTGTAGAGAGCTCCATTGAATTTAACCGAAAGGATTTATTATTATTATTTCTCTTGGTCTTCCTCCCTCTGGTAGATCAGTTCAATACAACACACTTTATATTATGCAGGGTAACATTGCCAAAGCATCAACATGCTGATCCATCAAGATGCACGGATAAAGAAACAAAAACAAATGGATTGTCTCTCTCTGGTCTGTCTCTCTTTCTGCATCTCATTCTGTTCCCTTCTATCTCTCCCTCCTCAGTCTGTCGCTTCACTGCTTTTACTTATGTGTGTGCACCTTTTTTGAATTTGTTACTGTGTGTGTGTGTGTGTGTGTGTGTGTGTGTGTGTGTGTGTGTGTGTGTGTGTGTGTGTGTGTGTGTGTGTGTGTGTGTGTGTGTGTGTGTGTGTGTGTGTGTGTGTGTGTGTGTGTGTGTGTGTGTGTGTGTGTGTGTGTGTGTGTGTGTGTGTGTGCGCGCGCATATGTACAGTATGTTCTGTAACCCGACCTCACTGTGTGCAAATGACTGTACGGTCAATTTTACTAAACCCTTCCACTTCCTCTTGGCAATTATCTTTGTACTATTGGGGTTTTCCATAAAAGTACAGTCACTGGGGATGAGCTGGTAAGATGTACTGTAGGCTCACTGTACATATATACACACATACGGGCGGCGTACGCACATGCACACGTGCATTTGGGACCATAAAATGCACACAGTGCAATTCATAGTTGCATGCAACACATTTTGAAAGCATGCAGTTTTCCTTCAAGCTGTTTTGAGTATAAACTACATTTCCCAGTAGGGGCAAATTCACCATGGAGGAACACTCTGTACAGTAGATACAGTGGGACATAAATAATAACGAACGAACACGCGCACACACACACACACACACACACACACGCACGTGCACGCAGGCACGCACACACACACACTAAAAACTGAGGATCTGCGGCATACCCAAAGATTTCTTCCTTTTTTTTAAAGCTAACTTTTGGGTGTTTTGTGTACCTCGGCTTTGCTTCTAGAAACACATCTCCCACAGTGTTGAGTAAGCCTCAGCAGACATGCAGACTCACATCCAGCACACGCCTTTCCAGTGATTCACCCATGGGTCTGAATACACATGTTGGATAGAGAGAGATGGCGCGTTCACACACAAGTAAATAAGTATTTAATTGGAGCAATGTTTGAATGGTTGCAGGCCCATTTCTCACGACACGTTGTGAGCTTGTAGATCTGCTGTCCTTTTGTTGTGAGCGTGTAGATCCAGTTTCACTAGGGTCCCTCCTGGGGAGACATCTAATTTCTCTTTTGAGTCTCGAGCAAGAACAGTTTAGGAAGTTTGTGTTTTGAGGAGTAGTGGAGGTGAGGATCAGAGGAGACTTAATTAGAAGCCCTCACACACAGCTGTGGTGCAGATGAGAGGACCAGCCCTGACACCTTATTAGTCTCCCGGCAGTTCTATTGATTGATTGATTTTTTTTTCTCGGTATGTAGAATGGGTACATTTCAAACGAAAGTTCAATTAGAGTTAACCCATTTTGACCTGGGAACGATTCTACAAATGTCTTCTAAATCCTGACAGTTTTCTGAAAAACCTCATGTACAGATAATTTTGGGGGTCCTTGACATGAAAATGTTTGAGAAACTATTTCATGTCAAGGACCGCCAAAATTATCTGTATTTGGCCGCCGACCCCCATCTGAAAATATGATGTTCCAGGGACCCCCCCAGAAGAAAAGATTTGAGTTAAAAACGTTCGCTCTGAAAGAATATATATATTCAAAGATTTGCACCACATTTTCACGATTTTTTAAAAATAGCAGATCTACAAGCTCGTAGCGCGCCACTTGGTGGCGTGCTATGAGCCTGTTGTTCCAGGGAACCACCAGAAGCAAAGATTTGATTTAAAAACGCTCACTCTGAAAGAATATATATTCAAAGATTTGCTTGTAGATCTGCTATTTTTCAATAGCTAGTCTTAATGGCCCATTTAACACTGCGTACCGTGATGTACGACTTGTGCTTTTCGGTCTCATCCGTCCTTTTCTCCTTTTTCTTCCTCCGTTGGTTCGTTCCCCGATTTATCTCCTCCTTCCTAATGTCTTGGTAGACATGTCTTGTTCAGTCTAGGTGATGTATTGCTGGTGCAGGTTTTTTGTTTTTGTTTTGTTGTTGTTGTTGTTGTCACTGATCCTCTGCTTTTCTCAGGCTTTGGTCCAGACAGACAAATAGAGCCCTGTGTATTCCCCACCTTTGTCTTTAATTAAAAATGCAGACGCGCACGCACACACGCGCACGCACGCACGCACGCACGCACACACACACGCACACGCACACACAAAACATTCAATGTACTTTCCGAGTTGGTTTTTTCAAGATGACATTTTTAACGTAACAATTCTGCAGAGCAAATTAAATTGGGTCAACCTGGGTGTAAATTACAGCATGTAATGGTGTTTTGGACCCGTGTTGATTAATTAAAAATGCAGACACGCACACACGCACGCACACACAAAACATTCAATGTACTTTCCGAGTTGGTTTTTGCCTTCAAGTTCAAGATGACATTTTTAACGTAACAATTCTGCAAAGCAAATTAAATTTGGGTCAACCGTGGGTGTAAATTACAGCATGTAATGTAATGGTGTTTTGGACCTGTGTTGATTAAACATGCAGCACTTCACTATGCACTTCTATCCTTCTAGCCTCCAATTCACCTCCCAGCAGACAGTCTCTCTCTCTCTCTCTCTCTCTCTCTCTCTCTCTCTCTCTGTCTTCCCTACAGCAACGTTACATCTTACCCTCCCTCTTTTCCTCTCTGTTGCTTCCTTTCTTCTCTCCACTTGCTAAGTCCTGTCCAGTTTCCTCCAGTCGTACCTTTCCACCTTGCTTTCCTACCTTCCTTCGTGCGTGCCTGACCGCTGGCCTTCTTCCTTCCTTCGTGCCTGCCTGACCGCTGGCCTTCTTCCTTCCACCTTGCTCTCCTTCCTTCGTGCCTGCCTGACCGCTGGCCTTCTTCCTTCCTACTCCACAACATCATAACATTATACAGTAACTACTGGGCTTCTTTTCCGAGGGTCTGAGAGGAGAGTCCTGCCCCGGAGGTTTGTTTTGGTTTCTCACAACCACTGTGTATACTGTACTTTCTCAACCTTGGAGCGGCCCCGGAAATGTGCGTTCTTGAATGTTAAGAAAGTAATTTGCTGTTTGGTAATCCTTCAACTTTTCAGTCAAGGCCAGTCCAGGCATTGCCGTATACAGTATATGTATTACTGTATATCAGGGGTGCCCATTACGTCGATCGCGGTCGACCAGTCGATCGCAAGCGCTGCGCAGGTAGACCGCTTGGCCTTGCCATGAAAAAGGAAAAAAAGAAAAACGGAGGTCGGCGCGGACCCCCGCGGAGGTCCGCGATAGTCTGCGTGGGGGTCCGCGATAGTGGGGGTCCGCGCCTCCACGGTAGTCTCTGTGTGGTCTGTGCGGTAGCATCATGATGCCATCATCCATGCATCACAACCATAGATCACAACCAAAACAAACTAGGACTAGCTTTGACGGTTGCCACATTTCGTGACTGAGAGAGAAACAAGCAACCAGGTCTATGAAAATGTTAACAGGCCAGATCAAGTCAGAAAATCTGAAAAAGTCAGAAATTAAGTCTCTTCTTTGCAATGCGGGGAAACTGAAAAGATAAATAAATAGAATTGATTTTGAAACCTAGATTTTGAAAGTCCTAATGCCTTAATGTTATTTTTTTATTCGCCATATAGGTACATATTTTGAGTATTTTAAGCAAAGGGATAATTATCTTTTGGTTGGTAGATCACCTTGAGCTGGCAATTTTAAAAGTAGACCTCAAGTCAAAAAAGTGTGGGCACCCCTGCTGTATATGCTCTAGTGTGGCCTAGCATAACCTTTCCATCACACTGGGAGCATTCTGTCTGCCCTAGTACGGATTAGAATCCAGGATAATAGATGACACTCAGTGAGTCTTCAGTGAATAAATAAATACAAAGGTTTTCAAGGATGGGATATCCTGGAGCCATGATGGACTGAGGGTGACAGTGAGGTGATCTTGAAGGGTTGTCTGTCTGTCATCCATCAGATAGATTCTATCTTATAGTTGCAATCAATAGTATATCATAGAGCAGGGGCTCTCAACATGTGGGTCGCGACCCCTCGGGGGGGGGTCCCGAAATTATTTCGGGGGGTCCCCAGATGATGAAAAAAAAAAAGGTGAATGGCTGGAAAATGGAAATTGAGAGTTTACACAGTACACATAGTGCATGCATAAACTTTCCTTAATGATTATATCTGGTTTTAGTATATATTTTCTCTATTATTAAGGTTATTGCAGCGGTCACTTTGTATTGGGGGTGGGGAGGGGGCGAAGCGGGGGGTCGCGAGACATGGCCAAAGCATTTCCGGGGGTCCCCGGCCAAAAACGTTGAGGACCCCTGTCATAGAGTTTGGTGATACTATATAAATAGTACAGTTTCAGTGGTTGAAGGTTGTCTCCCTGCTCTTCTATTGTGTTCATCATTCATCCTTATCATTATCATTCTGGGTGCGGAGGACCCTTTAACTGCGTCAACATTGCCAGCTTCACTCTGACATGAGAAATATGTTTTGTCTCCACCAGGCCGAAGGCTGGGGAGAGAGTATGTTTTGCACTCCGTCCGTCTGTTACCAGCTAAACTCCGGCACCGTTAACCAGGTCGATGCCAAATTTTGCACACACACTCCCTGAATGCCAACGATGAACCTCTGCCCCAAATTTTTATAGCGCCACCAGGAGGCCGACTTTTGAAAAACACATTTTTATTTTTTTGATATTACTCCTCCAGATTCTGTCCAAAAATCCCGCAAATCGTTACACGCTATCTCTACAGTCATGTGTTCAAGACCGATCTGTCCGACATTTCAGATTCCATTCTAATTGGCTTTCAAAGTTTGCATGATTGGCCCGTTTTGAACAAAAAGCCTCAAATCATGAACGGAGCGTGCAATTTACGTGACATCTTTCACAGACTTTCCTACTAGGCTGAGGAATATATCCCACCATTTTCACATTGGCCTGTTATAGTGCCACCAACAGGTGGATTTTTGCAAAACACATTTTTGGAACAAAATGCCTCAAATCATCCAATTGCCATCCAAGTAGTAAGAAGAAATGTCACCCTTTTCACATTGGCTTATTATAGCGCCACCAGGAGGCCACAACCTGACCTGCCCTGGTGGAGACCTGTGCCCCGAGGGGCACTTTTTCTAGTTCATGCATGGTCGGTTAGAGATTAGGTTTGAGGGATATCCCTCTTTCATCTTGTGATTTCTCTGCCTTCTCTGATCACACCACTTGACCTGGAATGGTGAGCATGCACAGACAAATAAAACAAACGCACCCGTTTAGCTTCTCAACTAGGCTTCCTTATCTAACAGTACAGTGGTAGCACTTGTATATGTGCATGTGTGTAAAAGGCAAACTCTTGCAGCTTCCCAGAATCCGTCGACTGCTGTAACCATGGATGGCACTGGCTGTAATTGATATTTCATAATTTATTATAAAAAAAACAACACCGTTGTTATATTGTTGACCTTTTCTCTGTGGCTATGATTCAGGATGCTTATCTGCTTTATGAATATATAAGCCACCACGTAGCAGGGAGCCATCTAGCCTTTCTTATATACTATATATCTATGATGAACATGGCGGGCTTTGGCGGCATGACTAAAATATCTAGAAAACGCATATTACAAACATAAAAACCCCCAGGAAAGTGTTGAACTTGTGTCCTAAAAATCATTAAAATAAGATCTGGTTGCAAAAGGGGTGTCCCGGGTGTCCCCTAGGGTAGGTACCCTCACATAAAACATGCAGTAATCCTGGTCTCTAAACTGCCTCCCCCTGGCCAGCCGGGGCGCCTGATGGAGGGCAAAGGAACTGGTTGGAATAACGTGTTCCTTCCACGCACTACGTCCAACCAGGGAAACTCCCCCCTGTCAGGTGTAAAGGAGCAACTTGGACACTCAGGCATGAAGGAAGCATGAGTTAAAGTCCGTTGCTCTCCCCATGTCCCCCATTATGGGGACTAGGCTGGCAGAGGGTGTGTAGAGCCCAGGATCACATTAGATAATTGACACGGGTGAAAAAATGGGTTGCAAAATCATGGGATCAAAATTATAGAAGAAAGAAAAAAGGGGTGAAGTGGCCTTTTAAGGTACTTGGTTACTCTCCACCACTGCCCACTTCCATAACCATTACATTGCAGTATGTGGTACAGTGGTAGGTAATAGCCTATATGCACCGCAGCCTGCCGAGCCACAAGGACACCCTCCCTCCCTCATGGTAGGTAATAGCCTATATGCACCGCAGCCTGCCGAGCCACAAGGACACCCTCCCTCCCTCATGGTAGGTAATAGCCTATATGCACCGCAGCCTGCCGAGCCACAAGGACACCCTCCCTCCCTCATGGTAGGTAATAGCCTATATGCACCGCAGCCTGCCGAGCCACAAGGACACCCTCCCTCCCTCATGGATGGATTTCCTCACAGAGGAAACGATGGGAGGCCAGAGAATGCCCTTCCAGGAAGCTGCGGCGCCCTGACTCAATAGACTGATGTGGGCTGTCTTTGTCCCCTCCAAGTATCCTTGGGTTCAGTTTTCAGGGTCACGCTCAGACGATATCCCACCTGGGGATAGTGTTACTGAGCCGTGGCAGTACGTGGCCTCTTATAGATTTCCAATAACAGGATGTTAAACGCTACGAGATCATATTAATGGGAGAATGTTTCGTCTTTTTTTTTAAATCCTAGAGCATGATGCTAAATATAAATTGAAAATACACAAGCTGGCGCACGCACGCACGCACGCACGCACGCACGCACGCACGCACGCACGCACGCACGCACGCACGCACGCACGCACGCATGCACGCACGCACGCACGCACGCACACACAGTATCAACTTTTAACTCTTTGTTCGAGTATATGCGATTATGCAGCTCCTCCTTAGACATCGAAAGTGCTACACTTCTGTGGTCATGGATACATGTGGTAAATGGTGCATTTATATAGTGCCTTCATCCAAGGCACTTTACATAGCTTGTGCATTACATTCACCCATTCACACACACATTGCCTTGCTCATAAATAAATCATTATATTTTTTCAGTTCCTTGGAATCGTTTTCTTTGCAAGTCTGCATTTTACTTTTCCTGTTTGGAATTAAGCAGGACAAAAATAATACTTTTTGTCTATAATCTCACCTGTATCACCAAAGAGCACCCATCTACAAGAGCCACTGACTGATCCCTTGTGTGTGTGTGTGTGTGTGGTGTGTGTGTGTGTGTGTGTGGTGTGTGTGTGTGTGTGTGTGTGTGTGTGTGTGTGTGTGTGTGTGTGTGTGTGTGTGTGTGTGTGTGTGTGTGTGTGTGTGTGTGTGTGTGTGTGTGTGTGTGTGTGTGTGTGTGTGTGTGTGTGTGTGTGTGTGTGTGTGTGTGTGTGTGTGTGTGCAGTGCCTCGTCTGTGATTTATAGCGGTTTTATTTCATGGGCAGCCATTTATCACAGGGACAACGGCCAGGGCCTTCTGAAACAAGCCTACTTAATTACTCGGACACCATTATGGAAGCCCCCTGCGTGATAAATCCAGCCTATTAACCAGAGGGCTCATTAATACCTGTAACTGTGTGTGTACAGTATGTGTGGTCAATTAGAGTGACGTCTCCCCCCTCGTTATCGCCACAGCAAGGTTCTTGTTGAAAGCTGCGTGAATGGAAGCACGCGGGTGAAATCACCCCTCGACAGACATACTAGGGTGTTGGAACATGCATCCAGCAAGACCAACCCCAGTAGTCACTATGAGTGGCACCACACAAAGCCACGCCTGAACATGTACTGTGTGTCGGACATTACTATTACTAACTACCCCAAACCCCAAACCTAAACATAACTGCAAGCACGACGCGACGCATGTACGGTATGTCAAACATTACTATTACTAACCCTACCCCAAACCCCAGGCCTAAACATAACTGCAAGCACGTCGCAACACATGTCGGACCAAAGCAAACTTCACTTTATCCGCAAAAAAAGGTTGTTTGCGGTGAACACAAAAATGATTTGAGGAGGATTTGAACTAGAGATGTCCCGGTACTGTATCGGAAAAGTATCAGATCGGCCCTTATTTGGTCATATCGGTTCATATCGGTATCGGCAAATATGCCAGTCTAACCACCGATCTGACACAGGGGTAAGGGGTTGACACTATGGCAGGTAAATGCAATGTTGGGGCATGTGGAGTTTGCTTTGGAGTTGCCCAAACTGCAAGTGCACATTTGAGTGAGGAGTCTGCTATTAACATAACACGAGATATATAGCTAGATTGCTATAAACACTATTCCCGATCAGTGGACTTCAAAATAAGACCTTTTTTTGTATTATGTATTATTTTGTTTTATTTTTGTCATTACTTACTAATGTTCAAGTTCACAAGTTTTATAATCAAGGGTTTTATTATTGTTCAAGGGTTCATGTTTGTTCATTGCACTGCGTACTTATGTACGTACAACTGTAACTATTGCAGGAGTGAAATGGAGCACAGAATAAAGTTTAAAAAGCACAAAAAAGATAAGTATATAGCAGATATCAATAATGGTGTACTATAGCTATTTACAGCTAAAGAATAACAATGTAACAAAATAAGATGACATCTTGTGCAATGTTGCTGATGTGAGGTTGTTCTAGGCTTCTGACGAAGTGGTTTTGGCTCCTAAACGAGATAATGTTTGGCTGAAGGCTGTATCCTGACTGACTGAGCATCTCTTTTGTGTGACGCTGAGAAATGAAAGGCTGCGGTCAAACAAGGTTTTCATTCTCCATATCGTTTCCCTGCCCTGTAATTAGATTCACAAACATTTGCCCGGGGCCTAATGTTTATGGAAATGGCACCAATGTTTCACCATCCGTCGTACAAACTCTATTTCACCCCCACAGCTTCCTCTCGTCCCCTGACTGCTGTACGGGATACCGGAGAACTCGCCAGTTTACCGACTCGCCGCGGTTTAGTGCATTTTACTTTGACTTCGACCTTCAGAGAGAGGATAGTTGTTTAGAGTTTACACTAGATGAAGTGGGAATGCTAAAGTTTAAACACCAAAGTACCGAACAATGTAATTCATTGTAATTCACAATATCCTGAATTGGTATAGGCCTATCATTGGTATTCACATACTCAACTTTTTATCATTGAATAGCTGACCATTTAATTGCACAAAACAAGTTGATCACTTTGGAGATGAACTATGACATCTGTGGGCGATTGGCTATCGCCCAATCGCCCACTACCGCCGGGCGACGTCGCCCAAAAGATGAATTATTTTGATCTTTTCGGCCGACGTTCCTCCGCCCACTTTTCGACCATTGCCTGTTCGCCTGCTATCGCCTCTATCTCCAGTAGTTGCCTGTAGGGTCCCATTGACAAATAATGCACTTCAGGAAAATTCGTCTGGCTGTCGCCCGCTGTTAAAACATACTGTTACTGCCAACTGATAATGTCTCTTTTATTATTGCCTGCAATCTCTCTCTCTCTCTCGCTCTCTCTCTCACTGTCCCTGTAGGCACATTCATCGGTAAAGGAGACAAATTGTTTTGTCTTACACTCTCTCAAGTTTAAAGAGAGAGTTCTGAGCGAGCTTAGGCTTGGAGTGGTGTAGTACATATAGCTCTATACCCACTTCAGGACAGAAGGCTGGTGGTCATCATGACATCATCCATATGCTAGCTGGGTGGCCGGAGGCGAAAGTGCCAAAACACACACGCACACAGTCGCATGCACAGTCACATGCACACACACACACATGGATGAGAGGCTAAACACACAAACACACACAATGTGACCTGTTCTGCCAAAGTCAGTTTGAATTTTAGGATGTGGCTGAAAACACATTTGAGGTTGTGTGAAGTAACTGAAGTTCCTATTTTTTTCCCCCTAACATTTTAATGTTATTCTTGTACTACATTTACCCAAAGAGGTCACATTACAAATGGACTGTATAACCAACCAGCCTCTGTTTTGGGGAGAAAAATGGTCTCACACAGATAATCAACCAGTATGCATACAGTATGCATACAGTATGCATACAGTATGCATACTGTATGCATACTGTATGCATACTGTATGCATACTGTATGCATACTGTATGCATACAGTATCACACAATCATTATCTCTACCATATAGTTATGTGATCAGGTTGGATCTGTCCGATCATTCATATTCCATCCTGATTGGCTAAGCTTGGCATCTAAAACTTGCAGAAGTGGTTCCGTTTTGAACCAAAACGCTTCAAATCATGCGCGCAGTGACTGATTGCCGTGAAACCTGTTATAATTTTAACTACTGTTATATATAGTTGTTATAATTTTAACTACTGTTATATATAGTTATCCCATTCTGGGCGGGAACCCCTTTTGGTGTTTCAACTAAGCTAAGTTATACTTTAGCTATTGAAAAATAGCAGATCTACAAGCTCGTAGCGCGCCACCGAGTGGCGCGCTACGAGCTTGTAGGTCTGCTATTTTTGAAAAATCGTAAAAATGCGGCACAATTCTTTGAATATATATTCTTTCAGAGCGAACGTTTTTTTAAGGTCTAAATGGGTTATACATATTATCTCTATGGTCGAGACGGACCTTCATATTTCATCCTCATTCCCTCAGATTGACCTCTCCAAGCTGGCCTGGCGGAAGGAGGCCTGTGCCCCGACTGAGGAGCACATTTTTCTACACACTGAACCGAAATGTGTTTCATTTGAAAACACATAATTTTGGTCCAGTGACACATAGTCATGGAACAAAGTATAAATTAAGCCCAAGGGTCCTCTGATGTCATCATAATTTTTGTACAACTCACAACTTAGATCTTTGTACATAATGTCCTCCCTCCTGCCAGGATATTATTTATTATTCCTCACTATTTCTCCTTGGCGGGACGGCCTGTTATTCCCCAGTAACTCATTTCTCCCCCTCTGCCCTCCTTGGCTGTAGGATATTACATATCTGTCTGCGCTCAATCCCCTCATCAGAGATTGCTCTATTTTGGTCTCTGGCTTTAGTTCTCCCCTATCTCCTCTACCTCCTCATGCCCTATTGTGTGTCTCCTGATTATATATTCATTTATTTTCTGTTCTCCTTCCACACTATTCTATCACAACACACATACTGTACCTCAGCCTGCACTATCTTCATTGTTTGTCCTCTGTGTGTGCTGTAATAATTGTTTATTTGTCTGTTTACTACTGTAGTAATACTTTGGTTTACTCTTTTGTCACTTGTTTCTTTTTACTACAACATAATCACCCATAGTAAATACATGTGCATACTGTGCATAATATAGTGGGAAAAAATACCTTGATTGTTGAGGTTCCTGTTGTTGTTCTTTGCATAAATCAGTGCTATTGGACACCCTTTGTGTTGATTAAAACAAATACTGAACCACTGAAAGGTAGTAAAAAGTGCTTCGGACAAAACCTCTTAACTCCATTGGACCCTCAAACCTGCTAAAACAACTAACTCCACCTCTCAAGTAATTGACAATATATAAAGACAGTTAGGTCACAACACCAACTTTGATGAGGCAGTATTGCTTTGTTTTCAAAATATAAGGTTTTCTTCATTTCCTGAAAAATGAACATTTTGCCCAAACAAAATGCCCAAACTGCAAGTGCACTCAAATGTGCACTTGCAGTTTGGGCAACTCCAACGCAAACTCCACTTGTCCCAACATTGTATTTACCTGCCATAGTGTCAACCCCTTACGCCTGTGTCGTATCTGTGGTTAGACTGGCATATTCACCGATACCGATATGTCCCGATATGACAAATAAGGGCCGATCCGATACTTCTCCGATACCGATACAGTATCGGGACATCTCTAGTTCTTATGCCTTTTTCAATGTCTGAAATAAGTTCTGTACAATATGAGCTCATCTCGATGGTCACCCTGCACCTGTATCTATCGCAACATTACTCTTTTAAATATAAATATATCCCCAACGTAATTTCCCCTGCTGTCTTCCAGGATATTCTACGTGTCCCACGACTCCCAGGACCTGAAGATCTTCAGCTACATCGCCCGAGATGGACAGAGCAACGTGTTCCGCTGCAACGTGTTCAAGTCCAAAAAGAAGGTGAGCCCATACAGTGTCGCCTCATTCTTCATCGCGCCACGTTGCATGCATCACAAATTGTTGTGAGCTTGTAGATCGGCTGTTGTCGGAGTGCCACGGTGTCTGCATTGATGCTTTGAATTGCTTTGACGCTTTTGAATTGTTTTAACCATGTAAAGCACAACTGTTGTAAACGTGCTATTATTATAATCTAACACAGGGGTTCTCAACCCGTGGGTCGCGACCCCTCGGGGGGTCGCCAAATTATTTTAGGGGGTCCCCAAATTATTTTCAAAAAAAAAGAAGATTTTTTTTTAATTTTATTTTCACGATTTTTCAAAAATAGCAGACCTACAAGCTCATAGCGCGCCACTCGGTGGCGCGCTATGAGCTTGTAGATCTGCTATTTTTCAATAGCTAAATTATAACAATGCTTAAAACACCAAAAGGGGTTCCCGCCCAAAATGGTTTAAGGTTATTGTAGCAGACATTGCCAAAGCATTTCCGGGGGTCCCCGGCCAAAAACGTTGAGAACCCCTGATCTAACATATCATTAAGTGTCTGTCTGTCTGTCTGTCTGTCTGTCTGTCTGTCTGTCTGTCTGTCTGTCTCCTGCTTTACACTGCTTTTCTCCTCACTGCCTTGACCAGTGACCACTTGATCTGAAGTTTCACACAGGCATTGACCATTCCGTTGTGTAGGGCATCTCAAAGCCCTTTTTTCACATTAACAATAGGTGGCGCTATAACAGCCCACTTTACCTTTTTCTCTGGATTCCTTGGGTCATGGCATCTCCCCAATAATACGCCCATTTGCGTCTAGAAAGATGTTCCTCCGTTCAAAACACTTTTTGATCTTCCACCTACAGATTTTTGTCCAAATCTCACAGAAATCGGTACACAATCTACACATGATCTCTGGACCTATCCGATTAAAACACCACAGGCAGGATTTTGATAGTCCATCTCGTTCAGCTGTAATCAGCTTCCGAAGTTAGTGGGAGAGGCCTATTTTACAAAAAATGCCACCAATCACGTCCATTTTCATCCATAGGGGGAGTCGCAAATGCGAAAAATGTAAACGTTTGTTGCTTTTTGGGGGATAAATCCCCTCCAAATGACTTATACATGATCACGGGGTGACTTGACGTTGAAATTGGCTATTTTTCCGAAGGTGTCATCGAGACAACCACACTTTCCCCACACTTTCCCCAGAATTGCACCTTTCCTGTACTACTTGCCCAGAAGTGCCTCTGAGAGCAGACTGATTACACCTCAAAATACATGCATCAACAATATGATCTATTAAATCACATTACCCACACTGTACATCATTTTGTGAGCATATATTAGAACAGGTTAAAGACTAGTATAAATAATGTTTGGTTTGGTTCGATGCCAAAGAGTATACATTCATCAGGCTTGTGAGAGACAGCTGCAGTTTGTAGGAGTTACAGAGGGTACTTTGACAAACAAACGAGACCTAACGGTCGATATGCAGAGCTCCTCTGTGAAGATCCTATAGCATCATGAGGCTTCTTAGTTCCGCTACGGGGCTCTCATCATCTGCCGTCTTTTTTTTTGGAACGCCAAAGGTTGGTTGTGTAGCTTGGCTGTTGAGTTTAATTTTATTTAATGGCATATAGATATTCATTTTCATGCATCATTTAGGCCTAGACAAAAAGATAATGCAATTGCTTTGCAATAATGCTGGAGGAAACTAGTGTAGGGCCACACAATTATCCTCAGGCAGCACTTCCCTAAAAACTTCCAGTAACACAATGCAGTTTGAAGCACAATGCGATTTAGAGACTCTGTCACGCTAAAATGTGTCGCCGTGCTGCACAGTTCCCCCAAATGTTTGCATTTTGATCTTTATATTGTTAACCCATTGAACCTGCTATCGTTTACTGTAGCACACTACTGTAGCCCTATGTGAAACAATTAAAATTATACAAGCTCAGATTGTTGTTATCTGGACTTTATCAACCAAGTGTAGCCTAGTTATTACAGCTCAAACAACATATCTATAATACCAGGGAGGATTGCTTGTAATAACTCTGTGGCTTTGACGCTATCTTAACCCATTTTGGGCGGGAACCTCTTTTGGTGTTTTAAAGCATTATGTTATACTTTAGCTATTGAAAAATAGCAGATCTACAAGCTGCCGCACTATGAACTTGTAGGTCTGCTATTTTTGAAAAATCGTGAAAATGTGGTGCAAACCTTGGAATATTCTTTCAGAGTGACCGATTTTAACTCAAATCTTTGCTTCTGGGGGATCCCCTGGAACATATTTGAGATGGGGGTCGGCGGCCAATTACATATAGTTTTTGGAGTCCTTGACATGAAATATTGAGTGATATAGGCCTAGAAACAGAAAACTGTCAGGATTTAGAAGAATCTTTTTTATTTCGACGTCAGGCCTAAATGGGTTAAAATAAATAGCTGTAGGCCTATTTGGCAGTGACAGAAAAATTATTGCCTCGATGCATTATCAAGCGTCAACGAGACACAGACACACAACCTCTGCAAGTCTGCAGTGCTCAAAGTCTAAACCAAAAGTGAGTCTGTACATTTTTCTCCAAACGCCCTTGAATATGAATAGTGTGATTGTGATAATCTTACATTTCATATCACACACACACACCATACAGTAAGAACTCCTGTAACTTTCACCTGGCGAGAAAAGAATATATACTGAAATACTGATAATATTTTATCCTGTGTTCGGTTAGGAACACTACTGGTTGACAGGAGGTATTGCCCGAAGTTCAAAGTGTAATATCACCTTTTGCCCGAGCGGGCGTCCTGTCTTAGCTGATCAGTAGAAATGTCTGCCCTGGCACGGAGACACGCTGAATCCCGGGTAAGGCATAAATAAATCTTACAGATTGCAGCTTTAACCCATTCTGGACGGGAACCCCTGTTGGTGTTTTAAGCATTATGTTATGCTTTAGCTATTGAAAAATAGCAGATCTACAAGCTCGTGAGTGCCGCGCTACGAGCTTGTAGATCTGCTATTTATTTTAAATCGTGAAAATGTGGTGGATATCTTTGAATATATATTCTTTCAGAGCGAACATTTTTAACTCATATCCTTGCTTTTTTTGGGGGGGGGGGGGGGGGGGGTTCCTGGAACAACATATTTTCAGATGGGGGTCGGCGGCCAATTAGATATCTGATATCTGGGGTCCTTGACGTCAAATAGTTTGAGAACCACTGATATCGAAACAGTTTTTCAGAAAACTGTCTGATGTAGAAGTCATTTTTTTCGAATCGGCGTCAGGTTTAAGTGGGTTAAGTCAGTAGCTTCTACCCTCTGACTCCTGCGGTGTCCTCAGTCAGGCCCTGCCACCGTGTGATGCTCTGAGTCCTGTGGTGTTCTCGGTCAGGCCCTGCCACCGTGTGATGCTCTGAGTCCTGTGGTGTTCTCAGTCAGGCCCTGCCACCGTGTGATGCTCTGAGTCCTGTGGTGTTCTCAGTCAGGCCCTGCCACCGTGTGATGCCTCAGAGTCCTGTGGTGTTCTCAGTCAGGCCCTGCCACCGTGTGATGCCTCAGAGTCCTGTGGTGTTCTCAGTCAGGCCCTGCCACCGTGTGATGCTCTGAGTCCTGTGGTGTTCTCAGTCAGGCCCTGCCACCGTGTGATGCTCTGAGTCCTGTGGTGTTCTCAGTCAGGCCCTGCCACCGTGTGATGCCTCTGAGTCCTGTGGTGTTCTCAGTCAGGCCCTGCCACCGTGTGATGCTCTGAGTCCTGTGGTGTTCTCAGTCAGGCCCTGCCACCGTGTGATGCTCTGAGTCCTGTGGTGTTCTCAGTCAGGCCCTGCCACCGTGTGATGCCTCTGAGTCCTGTGGTGTTCTCAGGCAGGCCCTGCCACCGTGTGATGCCTCTGAGTCCTGTGGTGTCCTCAGTCAGGCCCTGCCACCGTGTGATGCTCTGAGTCCTGTGGAGTTCTCGGTCAGGCCCTGCCACCGTGTGATGCTCTGAGTCCTGCTGTGTTCTCAGTCAGGCCCTGCCACCGTGTGATGCTCTGAGTCCTGTGGTGTTCTCAGTCAGGCCCTGCCACCGTGTGATGCTCTGAGTCCTGTGGTGTTCTCAGTCAGGCCCTGCCACCGTGTGATGCTCTGAGTCCTGCTGTGTTCTCAGTCAGGCCCTGCCACCGTGTGATGCTCTGAGTCCTGTGGTGTTCTCAGTCAGGCCCTGCCACCGTGTGATGCTCTGAGTCCTGTGGAGTTCTCGGTCAGGCCCTGCCACCGTGTGATGCTCTGAGTCCTGTGGTGTTCTCGGTCAGGCCCTGCCACCGTGTGATGCTCTGAGTCCTGTGGAGTTCTCGGTCAGGCCCTGCCACCGTGTGATGCTCTGAGTCCTGTGGTGTTCTCGGTCAGGCTCTGCCACCGTGTGATTCTCTGAGTCCTCCAGTGTTCTCAGTCAGGCCCTGCCACCGTGTGAGGCCGGCGCATGCTGCCGTCTTGCTCTAGAAGAATGATGTGTCCTCTAGTCTAGACATGTGGGCCTGGAATGGTGGTTTGGGGCCTGGAAGGGTTTGGAAGAAATGGCCCGAGCGATACGTCTTCAGTGACTGAGTGTCTTCTTGGCAGCTTTGTGGAAACAAAGTCACAATAATGCTCAAATGCGTGACAGGAGCACTAGAAATATACGGGTCCCCTGTTTTCCACTTCAGCTGCTAAGGCCATCGGAGCGGTCGTAAGCTCCAGGTCTGCCCGGGTGAATCATTGCCAGTCGGATCCACACGCTGATACAGGCAGGCTCATGCATACAGGCAGGCTCATCCATACAGGCAGGCTCATCCATACAGGCAGGCTCATGCATACAGGCAGGCTCATCCATACAGGCAGGCTCATGCATACAGGCAGGCTCATCCATACAGGCAGGCTCATCCATACAGGCAGGCTCATGCATAGAGGCAGGCTCATCCATACAGGCAGGCTCATCCATACAGGCAGGCTCATCCATACAGGCAGGCTCATCCATACAGGCAGGCTCATCCATACAGGCAGGCTCATCCATACAGGCAGGCTCATCCATACAGGCAGGCTCATGCATACAGGCAGGCTCATCCATACAGGCAGGCTCATGCATACAGGCAGGCTCATGCATACAGGCAGGCTCATCCATACAGGCAGGCTCATCCATACAGGCAGGCTCATCCATACAGGCAGGCTCATCCATACAGGCAGGCTCATCCATACAGGCAGGCTCATCCATACAGGCAGGCTCATCCATACAGGCAGGCTCATCCGTACAGGCAGGCTCATCCGTACAGGCAGGCTCATCCGTACAGGCAGGCTCATCCGTACAGGCAGGCTCATCCGTACAGGCAGGCTCATCCGTACAGGCAGGCTCATCCATACAGGCAGGCTCATCCATACAGGCAGGCTCATCCATACAGGCAGGCTCATCCATACAGGCAGGCTCATCCGTACAGGCAGGCTCATCCGTACAGGCAGGCTCATCCGTACAGGCAGGCTCATCCATACAGGCAGGCTCATCCATACAGGCAGGCTCATCCATACAGGCAGGCTCATCCATACAGGCAGGCTCATCCATACAGGCAGGCTCATCCATACAGGCAGGCTCATCCATACAGGCAGGCTCATCCATACAGGCAGGCTCATCCATACAGGCGCACTGAGCCACTGACAGATAGTACACACTCACTCACACAGAAAGACCCCACGGGCACGTCACAGTTTCCAGAGAGAAGACAAAATGTAAAGTAAAGCCTACAAACGATTTCTCTCAGGGCAAATTTGGCCCAGAGGCGTGTGTGTGTGTGTGTGTGACTGTGTGTGTGTGTGTTTGTGCGCGTGCGTGCGTGTGTGTGCGCGCTCCTCTCTGTATAGATGTGTATGCATGTGAGATTATTTGTAATGCATGATTTATGCGTAATCGTGGACCTGTGTCACTCACTTAAAAATAACAGATCTAGAAGCTCACACTGCGCCGCATTGCGTCGTGTCATGAGCTTGTCGATCGACTATTTGCGGTGCACGACACCTGTGTGCAACTGGATATAACTCAGGCTTAAGAAGGAGTCGGTGTTGCGTGGAGGGAGATAGCGTACTCGGGGGTTTTAGTCGTGATGGAGGGCATGGACATGATCCGATTTAAATACTTCATCGTCCTTACTATGGGAATAAGCCTGGACAATCTCACCACTCACTACAAAGGGAGATGTAGCCAGAGAAGGAGAAAGACAAGAGAGTGAAAGTTTAAAGGCAATATAGAAAATCAGATGGCTTTTTTTTTTGCCTGATGAAAAATGTATGAAAGGTGCCATACATTTCATGTCAGACGTGTGAACGCCATTCAAAGCAGCGCTTTGTGTCTGCGGTGTTTTAGATGGACAGGGTGGATAAGGATGAAGGTACGACATTAAGCTGGAGATTAAGTACATTTTATTTCTCTGTAATGAGCAGCAGTGAATGGTTGGGCTTTAAATCATGTTGGGCGGGAACCCCTTTTGGTGTTTTAAACATTGTTATAATTTAGCTATTGAAAAATAGCAGATCTACAAGCTCATAGCGCGCCACCGAGTGGCGCGCTACGAGCTTGTAGGTCTGCTATTTTCAAAAATCGTGAAAATGTGCCTCAAATTTGGAATATATTTTTTCAGAACGAATGTTTTTAGCTCAAATCTTTGCGGAGGGTCCCTGGAACAACATATTTTCAGATGGGGGTCGGAGGCCAATTACAGATCATTTGTGGGGGTCCTTGACATGAAATATTGAGTAATATAGGCCTAGAAACATAGGTATTTCAGAAAACTGTCAGGATTTAGAAGACCTTTTTTTCAGGCCTAAATGGGTTAAATCATATGGATATTGAAAGTCTTTTCTGCCCTACTGCCTCTCTCTTCATCTCTCCCTCGATGCTTTGTCTCATGTTTGCCCTTGTGGTGACTCTTCAACCCTCTCTCCCTCTCTCGCTCTCGCTGGCCGTTTGCTCCTTCACTGCTGTGAAGAGACTCTCATTCTCTGCCTCCCATTTTCCACGTGGCAGTGTAAAGCAGGCTAATTAATGACCTGGCCTTCGTCAGGTACACTTAGTGACCACCAGCCGAATTCGTCAGAGGACACATCATTGTCTGGGCTGAGAGCTGTACTGTGCATTGTGTTATGTAATATCTCTCTGTTCTTGGAAGATATGGCACGTCCTCTTGAGTCTGAATGAAACTGGATTCTGGCCAGCTCAGCTTTCAACACTGGGAGCTTAAACTCAAGCCTCTCCTTATACATGTGGCATCGACAATTCGACATGCGTCTCGTCAGTCATGACGATTCATCATTCTTTACCCTAGATAGATTTTTGCCTCTTTTTTTCCCTTCTTTTTTGAGGGGCCTTTACAGCTTTTGTTCCCACACGTCTCAATATTTGCCATTGACAAAGAATGTAGACGAGCAAATCGGCTAACCAATCACATAAATTCAGTTGTTCATGTATGTATAATGTATAATGATAAGAGTGCCCCTCACTTCACACAGGTGTGATTTTTTTAACACACGAGAGGAACTGTTTTAAATAACTGTAGGCAACCTGGCACCAGCTCAGTGGCCTTGTGGTTAGAGTGTCCGCCCTGAGACTGGGAGGTCGGGGTTCGATCCCCGGCCGGGTCATACCAAAGACTCTGAAAAACCCAGTGCCTCCCTGCTTGACACTCCGCATCAAGGGTTGGTTTAGGGGTAACTGTGACATACTAGCATCATGTCCAGGGCGTGTACTTGTACATCAAGCTGCCTCACGCTACAGAAACAGGAGATAGGCTCCTGCCCTATGGGCCCCATGGTGCTACAAGGCTTATACTTAGGTAACCTGGCAACAGAAAAATCCATTCCTGAGGCCTTTGCCATAAGGATGAGATCGTTACCTCACCTGTGCACCGCTGGTCAGAATAGCTGTTGATTGACCTTGATGGGTAATGAGACAGCTCTGAGTCCAGCTCCTGGTGGTTAGGTTTAGTGGAAGTGAATGTCCTTGCTCTGTTTCACTAGGAGGCCATTATATGCTATAACATACACATTCAGCGTGTGAACAAGTCATTAATCATTGAAGGTGATTGAAAATGTTGCGAGTGCTATCATGTCCATCAGTGTTTTGGGCTTGCAGAATCCTAATGCTACAGTATATTGCTGTATGCTTTCCAAGGATATAATTCCACGCTCCCTCTAATCGCTATCCTGTATCTTAACCAATGTGGCGTGGAAACATTAACGGGGCCAAGCGTGAACAGAGATGCACATTAAGATAAAAATGATGAGACACAGTACCAGGCCATTAAACCTGATAATGAGAATGTCACTTGTCTTGGATATCTCTGCCGTCAACTTTTGTGACCGTGCGGTCCTTTAATTACTTCGTACACATTCAGATTGTTGTTGTTGTTGTTTTGTTTGTGAATTAGTGTCCTTTTTAGTGGTTACAGGGTTCTGATCCAGGACCAGTGACCCGACGACATAAACCCTTCTAATGGGAGCAGTTTGTGATGTGGTGATGAGACTGTGTCTTAGGTTTAATGGGTCGGCCTCTCTGGGTGGTTGCCCTGTAACCAGATACTCTAAATTTGACGTCTGCTAATTTAAAGTCTGGTCATTTCAAGCTCCTCGGCTCACAGCAGCATCTTTAGTTTGTAGTACTGTACTGTACTGTATTCCTAAATGGTTACTATTCTGAAAATGGGAAGAAAAAAAATACTGTAGTTACTATTTAGCCAACAAATATTATATTTTTTTGATTGATTAAATATTTACAAAACACAAACGCATAAATAACCACTTTCAAGCTGGCTATACCTTTTTGGGCACATACCAGTCCAAAGTTATAGGTGAGCATCTGTTCACGACATGCGCTGTGTGAGCTTGTGAGTTGCTAGATCGGCTATTTTTGCTACTCTTGTGCAATACTGTCATATGGAGACATATAAAATAGGGTATGTGTTGTAATCTCTAAGTACTGGACCCTCGTCTGGTTCTGACAGGTGTGTGTGCAGGCTGGGTGGTGTGTGACAATCCGGTTGAAGTATTCCTTTGGTACGGCGACTGCGGCGGCGGGTACCCGGGAGAACAAATAACGGACACGAGACAGTATCACGCTAAGGTTCACAAGGTTTATTACACAAACAGGAAACATATATAGTGCTGGATCATAATGACGTGACAATAAGATATGAGACCAAGTAACGTGCCTACTGCAGCAAGGCTGACCTTGCTGCCGCTGAGATGTCTCTCATAGCCTATCTATAAAGTATGCTACAGTACCGGCAGTATACATATCAAGTACACTGTATCTCAAGTTGGAGTACACAGACATGGGCAACTCATAACAGTATGGAGGGTATGCGCGTGACATCATCATCATCATACCTGGAAGTTATGCGGGAACGCCTACTGAGTGCAAAAAACGACTTTCTGGCCTTGACAGCCCATACATCCAAACAGAAACGTTCTATCTGATTGAATTAAATTACGTTAAACTCACTTTGCCAGTCAGTTTATGCATGCGCAGGGCTGGACTGGGTCAAAACATTCGGCCCTGACATTTGGCCCAGACCGGCCCACCACAACGGGCAAGCAGATAGCAGATACTCTACCTCCCCGCTCTGTCGGGGCACACACAAACAAACAAGCCCTAATACCACCACTTTTACACTGAAAAACATCCCTCATGTGCCAAAAAATGTTTTAAAGCAAGAGCGGGCCAGAGAGCCATAGAGTAAGACAGAGTTACAAAATTGAGGGGGCAGAAAACAGCCCGGTCAACGTGGTTCATGTAACACGTGGTTCATGTAACTCGTTTGTCACTATAAAGCCCATAGACTCCAATGCATTCCGTCAACTTCCGGTTCAGGCCTTTGTCACTATTCGCCAATAGAAGTCTATGTAGAAGAGGACTGGCCCCATGAAGTGAACGGAGTTGTCGTAACTCTGTCTTACTCTATGGCTCTGGCCTGGACTGTACACCAAGTGGCCAGTCCAGGCCTGTGCATGCGTGGATAGAGGGTATGCACGCATGCAGCATGCGCATACCCTCTATTAATTTATGAAAGAAAGCAACATAAAGGGATGAAATCTGGAGATGGAAGGTTTTCTACCCAACTGCGAAAATGAAAATGTGAGGCTGATGATGCCTCCTGCTGATGCTGATCAAGCTCTGATTTATTATAATTAGTGGTCAGAGAGGCAATTTCCTCTCAATTTAATAATTGCTTTTCATGGCTGAATAAGACTCCTCTGAGTCTCCACTCTTCTTGTTTACGGCATACAGCAGAATAATCGTTCAAATCAAATCAAACTTTATTTCTATAGAGCACATTTACAAAGACCAGAAGGTCAACCAAAGTGCTGTACACGATCATAAAACAAGCATACAATTGAACACAAATAGCATAGTAAAACAACTACAAATAGCAAACAGCATAGTAAAACAACATCAAAGCAACACAAGTATTACACAGGTTAATTAGGTCAAACATCATTGAAAGCCAGGGGGAAACGATGAGTTTTAAGTAAAGATTTAAAGGCCTCTAAGGAGCGAGAAATAGACAAAGCAGTACCCGAAAATGGATTCTATTTGATCAACTCACTTCCTTGTTTTCCGACAGTGCTCCAGCCCTGTAGCTGGGCAGACGCAGCCAGTGCGAACTCATGGAATACTTTTTTGTTGTGTTTTGGGTCAATGTATTAATTTATGTTACTGTAGGTAGCCATGTAATAAGCGGGATAATATCTGACTAGGTGGTCATTGTCAGGATATAATTCACCTTCAGGGTGATGAACCACCTCCGCTTCGCCTTGGTGGTTAAGTCGGTGAATTATCTCCCGACAATGACCACCTAGCCAGATATCATCCCTTACATAGCGCATTACAATAATGGAGCCTTGATGAGATAAAGGCGTGGATGACCCTCTCAAGGTCAGGTCGGGAAAGGTAGCCCTTGATCCTGGCCACGAGACTAAGTTGATTAAAAAACTAGTTTTGACCATGGAGCTGATCTGTTTATTGAATTTAAGGTTATTGTCAAACATCACACCCAGATTGCTTTACTGATGAGTGGATATTAGCACTGACCCCTCAAGGTGTCAAGGGAAGGGGCTGACTGTTGCCAAAAATGATTACCTTTCGTTGAGGGTGAGAAGATTATTGACCGTCCAACTTTTAATGTCAGAGAGGCAGTTGAGGAGTGGCTGAACGGGGTCAGTGAGCAGACTATTGGTGTTTAAAGGAAGATAAAGCTGTACATCATCAGCATAGAAATGAAATGATGAAGTATCATAATGATAGACGCGTCATTGCAGCAACAGCCATGACAATGAAAATAGTGGTGCACTGTCTGTAAATAGTAGGGCATACTTACTTACTTACTTACCCTTTTTTATATATTTTTTATGTTTTGGTTTATTTCCGTTCTGTTTTTGTTTTTATCAAATACTTTGTGTAGCTTCTGTGTGGGAAGTGAACTTGATATTGTTTATTTGTGTTGTTGGTGTCTTATAATCCCGTAAGGGATGGATCTTAACGACAAGACGTTAGACTAATTCATTCATTCATTCATTCATTCATACTTACTTACAGTACTAAGAAAATCCCACAGTCTTGTTCTTAGTGAGCTATTTCTTTTTTGAGGGGCGCTAGGCAGCCCCTCCTACAGTATATTCAGCTATTAGTGTAGATTTCCGTCCTACACAAACATTAAATTCCCATTGACAATGAATGGAGACTTTTATGTCATAGTGTCTGAGCAAATCGGCATAGTGTCTATTTTACCCCATGATGATGTATTGTACGATGATAAGAGCGACCCTCATTTCATACTCTTTAGTTCAGCTCAATAAGGCTGCATGCGGACTACACGGTAAGCCTGTGGCCCACACCTACTTTCATACTTAGTGAGGGTCTTGTGAAGGAAGGGTCATGAAGCTGTTCTGCACACGCTGCTGATGAAGACAAGTTTTCACTGACTCAGCGAAGGTCCTAACCCTATCTCAGGTTAACGATCCTTTCCACTCTAGTCTCTCTCTCTGTCTCTCTCTCTCTCTCTGTCTCTCTGTATTCACAGTTAGACCTGAACCGTGTCACTGCTAATGACAGTATGTGAAAACATAATGCTTGCTAATTGGCATAGGCTGAATGAAGGAGGGAGTGCGTTGGCATCCGGTGTCGGTACAACGGCATAGCAATTACGCAGACAAAGCTTGTCATTAGGACAATGTGGGCTGGCCATCCGCTGGCTGTATTGGCCCTAGCCTCGAACAAGGGCGAGAGAGAGAGGGGGATAGACTAGAGTATATGGGGTTGTCCTCTCCTTTAGTGTTTAGCCCACTAAGCAAGCTAATGCTTCAGAAGAGTCACTGACATAGTGACATATCATAACTAAGGCCTATGATATGGCAACCATAGGCACCGGTGCCGACATTCGCACACAGGGGAGGGTGATGACTCTCTATGTACATTCATTCAAACTCCTAACTCTCACTGGAGAGAGAGTCTAAAGCCCTAACCACCGGTTCGAGACGGTTTTAGCGTTGTCCCAGCGGTGTGATATGTCCTGTTGACCCACGTCGTCCCAAGTTGTCCCAAGTGAACACATGGAATTCAATGGCCCAAAAAACCACACCAAAGGGTCACCATGCAACTCCTTGTGTTCCCAAGGAGTTGCATAGATAGATACCTGTAGATACTTTATTAATCCCGAGGGGAAATTGAAGTGTTTTACAGGCAGCCAGCTTCATGCGGCGCCAAGACTTCATCTCCGTACATCTCACGACCGCCTCCGGTGAAATACAGCCTATGGACAATCAAAATCAGTGGGACATATTTCATTTTGATATCATGTCACAATTACAGTAAACTCACTGTTTATATGGCACACTGACTATCAAGAAAATAAAAACTTGGCACTGCATGTCAAAAAGGCTGCCAACCCCTGTCATAGGCAATACACATCATTTACTACACATACAAACCCTTCCATTCATTAATATAAATTACCCCCCCTCCACCTCACCGCCTCTTTGTAATCTTCTCAAAGAAATGAAAGCCTTTTGTGAACATTAGGGGCAACATTATTGTGCCAACTGCTCTCCACGTCTAACAGAAGTGGAGGTAATATTTCGCCATTGCAGCCTCTTTTTTTTTCATAACACCTTTTTGTCTTCTCGTTCCCTGGTGTATAGTGTGGAGAACTTGATTGAGTGAAAGATTAACCCATTCTGGACAGGAACCACTTTTGGTGTTTAGCTATTGAAAAATAGCAGATCTACAAGCTCATAGCGCGGTAGATCTGCTATTTTTGAAAAATTATGGCTCAAATCTGGAATACTGTATATATTCTTTCAGAGCGAATGTTTTTAACTCAAATCTTTGCTTCTGGGAGGGGGGAACTTATTTGAAGATTGGGGTCGGCGGCCAAATACAGATAATTCTGGCGGTCCTTGACATGAAAAAGGTTGAGCGACACTGACATAGAAACAGGGTTTTTCAGAAAGCTGTCATGATTTAGAAGACATTTGTAGAATCGTCCTCAGGTCTAAATGGGTTAAACAATGGAGGAGAGAGTGAGGCATGTGAAGAAGGGGAGAGGAACGAGGCTTCTAATCAGAACCAAATTCCCTCAACGTTCCCTCCTTGTTTACTCTTTTCTTGTGTCTTATGATCCTTTGTCCCTCCTCTGTGTTGTTGGCGCCGTTATTGTTTGCCTCGGAATGGGCTCTGAAAGTATCTAACATCTGTGGGCAATCTAGGAATATAATGTAGAACGCTTTGGATAAAATTTGATTTTATCACAAAGTGTGAATGATGATCTCAGCAGGCGCCATGCTTATTGTTGTGGGGGATAGAGAGACTTGGAGCATGAGAGAGGATGGAGAGAGAGAGAGAGAGAGAGTGTGAATAGAAGGGAGTTTGGGGACTCGGAGGCTCCGGGCGTGAGATCATAGAAGAGAGACAAACAGGCAGCGGTGAAGGAGAGACAGAAAGTTTGACGAGCAATTTTTAATAGTCTTTTGGCAATGGATATATTCAGCCATCAGCTGAAATTGATAAAGGAAACACTATTATGATGTTGGGAGCTACCCATTATGGGCCTGTTTAACAAAATCTGGATTAACTAATCCAGGATTTAAACCAAAACCAGGCGTGGTGCGTGAAATGTAACAATGGTAATATGTTGTATAACATTTAGTGTTGTGAAAATGTTCTCACTTTTACAAAAAAATAAGGGGATGTATTTGATTCTTAACAACTTGCACCGCCGCAAACCTATTCTGTGGGAACATTTACCAAAAGTAGCTGATCTACAAACTCACAAACTGTCATGAGGTTTGCAGCCCATATGGTTCTTTGATTTTGTATAGAGTTTAAATTAGTTCTTCAATGGCAATGTACTAATATGTTGTTTTAATGCAGATTAATAAAAATAAGGCAACATAAACATAAACCCATAATAATTGAATAAGTGTGGGCAAAAAATCATTGGTTTGTGATCAGATTGACTGCTTAATGAACAGTAAAGACATCAGGATTAGGTTAAACCTGGCTGTTAGCTTCGTCCGGAGCAGGCTAAGTCAACAGCATTAGTTTCCATGGTAACTAATGTGGCATTGCTTTAATGAAACAGAATCAAGCATCAACATAACCAGGTTAACTAACTAAATTAATCTGGCAAGATTAACCAGCTTTCATGAAACCGGTAAATCGCTGATCCAGGATAAACAGGTTTAAAACAGGTTAAATCCCAGTTTAATCCCTAATCCAAGTTTAGTGAAACAGGCCCCTGGTCTTTACCCTTACCATACCAAACCCATGTCTAAACGTAACCATACTAATGGTTAAACCACATCAAACCATGACTGAAGCTATGGCCAGTTGGTTGGTCAGGAGTTTTCAGCTTGTGAACATAGAGGTTGAGGTGTGCTGGAATACCTACGTAGCTTGTGGTTTCAATCAGGCATTGTGTGACTCGTAGGATCAGAAGGCATGGGTGGAATGTTGGTGGTATATTATATTACTTGTTTTTTTGAGTGGTGCAACCACTCCCTTACGGAGCTATGTGTGTGGATGGCTGGGTGGGTATGAGCACGAAAATAGCATGATGTTTTTCACCACCTGTGCGCAACCTAACTCACACACAAACACACACGCACATATTAACTGTATATATGATGATTTCGGGTGTGCCAGTACAGTACAGTGACAGTACAGTACAGTAGAGGGAGCCCCACATGGTAACTCTGTCATTTCTCTACCGTTTCGGACGTGGGGCGGCTCGCTGGAACCGGGCCGGCACCCTGGCCGTGATCCTGTCGGTCTGGAATGTTTTCTTCACACAATGCACACCTGTCTCCATTATGTTTGTGCTTCTGGAACAACCTCAAAGGAAAGCACTTATTGCAGGCAAGATAGCCAATGTGAGGTAGAAATATTGAATGTACAGTGAAGACAATGGAGAGAGAGAACAAGAACAAAACAGGAGAGATAACCAGTGCCGTGTGGAAAACAAACCTGATCCTGAAGCATTGAACTGTACAAAGAGACAAGGGGTAGTGTTGTGAGCATAATTGGACAGAGAGAGGCATCCCATTCTCATCCACAGATTGTATCATTTTGAAGCTTTTGTCAAGCAAATCAGCATCCAATTATTTACCCAGCGATGATAATTAATGCTTATTGGATTGACAAAGCTTCACTACTATGCCCAACGTACCCTTTCACATCTGGAACTGGAAATCTCGAGCTGCATTTGTTTTCGAGGCATATATTTAACATTGCCAACTGGTGGTCTGCCGGCAGGCCACGGCCACGTCACTGTGACTCGGACTAGTCACATAACCATAAACAAACCCTATATGTGATTATAATGAATTGCATTTGAATTGCATTTTTATAGCGCTTTTCCAAGTGCTCAAAGCGCTTTACAATGGTTCATTCATTCATACATTGGGAGGTGAAGCGGCGAACAGTTGACGCCAGCGTCCTCACTTCCCACATTCACACACCAATGGTGGCAAGCTTACACCGACCGACTCATTGGAGGCAATGTAGGGTTCAGTGTCTTGCCCAAGGACACTTCGACATGTGGACAGGAGGAGCCGGGATTCGAACCGCCGACCCAGGGATCGTTGGACGACCTGCTCTACCTCCTGAGCCACAGCCGCCCACATTATGAGTACTAATGTTAAATGCTGTTAATGTTAAATACTCTCTCCACTGAGTCATACAAGTATGGTGCTGAACCCTGCTCGAGTAGTGGCTGAATTAGAGCTTAAATTGTGTAACACAGCCTTGAGGAGAGGCTAACAAAGGAGTCTATTGTACACCAGGAGAGTGTCTTCTCCAGATGTGAAAGAGGGTATTCCTTGCACGTACAATATGGATTGAATGTGTGGATGTGTGGCGAGATGAGGAGATGAGAGTGTGTTGAGAGAGACCATCAGGGTGGAATGAACTGAACGCTGTGGGTTTCACCATCTCTATCCGTCTACCCACGGAGCAGAACACCTGGACAGGTGTCTGTCCTACACCTGGACAGGTGTCTGTCCTACACCTGGACAGGTGGCTGTCCTACTCCTGGACAGGTGGCTGTCCTACTCCTGCCATATCTCTGGCTGGCAATCCAGCACCAAACAGTAGAGGTGCTCCGATCTTTGGGGACCGATCCCGATCACTGATTGTTATTTTCTCACAATCGGTCGATACCAATACCGATCTTATGCGCATGGGGAAATTTTTATATTTCCAAAATTACTATATGTCAAAATCCACATCAAAACTGTTCATGTGTGTGGGGAGGAAGGGGAGAATGTTTAGGCCGGTCACAAAGATGCAAAACAATATTATACTTTATATCTGACTGGCTTTTATACCACTTGATCGGTGATCAGCAATTTACTTGATCTGGATAAACTAATTATTTATATAATTGATATAAATAATTAGTTTATCCAGATCAAGTAAATTGCTGATCACCGATCAAGTCATTTGGAGTGAATATGGGCCGGTCACGATACTAAAACAGCCTCACCGGGATCAGTAATGTTCTAATGTTGCTGCAGAACCTCAGTGCTGCTCTGGAGATGCCAGAGTTGATACTGTAGGATGTTTTTCTCACTCTCCAAAAGTTCTCTGGGTGTGAGCCAATGCCCTGTTCTCATCTGAGTCTCAGGCGCAGCACCACCTGCTGCCTGCATTCCCACTTTTCAATTTAATATGGAGCCCAGATGAATATAGTGTATTGCTTATTTTGATATTGGGCCAGATAACATTCTGGTGATAGTTTGGGCTTTTAGTCTCAACTATGGGCAATGTACCCGGGGGGGGGGGGGGGGGTCGGGCTGAGGGGCTGAAAAACAGTTGTGTCTGGAGAGTCAGTGAGCTGTTCAGGTGTTTTGGGGCTTCAACAACAATAGTGCTATGCTGGTTCAAGCCATGGATCAATAGCATGTGAGGGCTAGGCCTCGATGCTCTGTAATGAAATGTTCTCTCGCTCCCTTCCTCTCCTGCCTTTCTCCATGTGAGGGCTAGGCCTCGATGCTCTGTAATGAAATGTTCTCTCGCTCCCTTCCTCTCCTGCCTTTCTCCGGAGGAGCTGAACAGCAGAAGGTTGATAACGGACTGAGTCACCCACATGGTTTCACCCGACCTGCCTCTTAACGGCAGTGCAGAGAGAGAGAGGAGAAATACGGACATGCATGCAAACACGCGCACACACACACACACACACACACACACACACACACACACACACACACACACACACACACACACACACACACACACACACACACACACACACACACACACACACACACACACGCACGCACAAACGCACGCACATGTGCACACGCTGCATAGATCCAGCTCCAAAGAACTAAACTTTTCTCTCTTTTGCTCTTTTATCTTCTCTCTTCATCTTTGTTTCGTTCTCTATTTATTTTTCTATTTCTCTGCCAACTTAAAGAGAGTGTGTGTGTGTGTGTGTGTGTGTGTGTGTGTGTGTGTGTGTGTGTGTGTGTGTGTGTGTGTGTGTGTGTGTGTGTGTGTGTGTGTGTGTGTGTGTGTGTGTGTGTGTGTGTGTGTGTGTGTGTGTGTGTGTGTGTGTGTGTGTGTGTGTGTGTGTGTGTGTGTGTGTGTGTGTGTGTGTGTGTGTGTGCGCGCTGAACCGTTCATGCCAAATGTCTTTCGTCAATATTGTTCACACTTCGTGAATTCATAATCTATGTTCTCAGTACTGCCACCCCTCCATATTTAGGCAAGACTGACGTTATCAGCAACATAGACTCCATCTTGTCTTCCTCTCCTGCCCACTCTCTGTGTGTCTCTTGTCCTCAGAGTCAGGTCGTGCGGACAGTGGGCCAGGCCTTTGAACTTTCTCCCCTGCTCACTCTGTGTGTGTGTCTCTCGTCCTCAGAGTCAGGCCATGCGGATCGTGCGGACAGTGGGCCAGGCCTTTGAAGTGTGTCATAAACTCAGTCTGCAGCACACACACCAGAGCGCCGATGGACAGGAGGACGGCAACAGTGAAAAGATATGCAATGACTCCTCGGGCACAGGTACGCGCACGCACGCACGCGCGCACACACACACACACACACACACACACACACACACACACACACACACACACAGACACAGACACAGACACACACACACACACACACCATTTTCACATGCACACAATATCTCACTTTCTTGCTCTCTCTCTCTCTCTCTCTCTCTCTCTCTCTCTCTCCCCCTCTCGCACGCACGCAAGTCTAACTCAAAAGGGTACACTTAGAAGTTCTCCATAACTACAGGCATGGCTTGAAGACCTTTTGTTGAACGCGGTTCACTTCAAAGTGAATCACCGTCAAGTTATCGCTCTTCCCCAAGAGGATGGTTTGGAGAAGTGCTCTTCTGTTTCCTCTGCAGCTGTTAGACGATGCAAAATGTGACCTTTGCAGTTGATTGATAGGCATTTCTGTTTGGTGACAACAACATGCTCATATTCATTTGAGATGGAGCAGGCTTCAGTGGATGCAGACAGAGTGGAGTGACTATGCAAGATAACAGTGGAATGCACTCATGAAACATCATTTTAAGTGTCTACCTGCTACAGTATAGACATATCGACCTCATATCTCCATATTTCAATGTTTTTTTGGGGGGGAAATGAATGCCCTACTTCATTATACTAGTGTCACCCAAACTCACAACGTGTCAGTATGCAACACATTTTATTGTGGCAGCGGTGGCCGAACGGTTTGCGGAGCGGTCTTGATACCAGAAGGTCGCCAGTTCGTATCCCCGGACCGGCACGTTAAAATTACCACCGCTGAAGTGCCCTTGAGCAAGGCATTGAACCACTACCATGAAATGTTCTATGAGCAGGGTCTGGCTGTAAACAAGTATCTGATGCTTAGTCCAGTTACCCTGGGTAAATATAGTAACTTTGCTTTTGCTTTTGCTTTGCTTTGTGAGCGTTGAAAACTGAAAAGTATTAGCAAGAGCTTGTGACTTAACAGTTCTACTGAATAACCCGCGTTCCCTGTTTTTTAATCCAATATTCTACGCTGGCGAGATTGTTTTATTACCTTTAGAGCATACGCCAAAGTATTTGCAGCTTTCAACCACAAAAATCCGGCGAAAAATAGTGATGGTTTGTTGTTGATCAGAAAAACCAGCCGCCATGACAATGGAACGAAACCACCCTGCACAGCATGTTGTAGTCTAAACAAACCCCTTCACATGCATTGGGCTCAATTTCCCAGAAGCCCTAGCAGCACAGAGGATGACTTGATTTCCGGTTTCGTCATCATAACGTGACGGCCTCGTCACCAGGTCCGGGACAAATTATTTTAAAACGGCGAATTAAACGCATTAAACAAATAGCGGGTTTAGCGTATTACGCGTGGTGGAACCCTGGATTAAACAATTAGCCGCCGTCAAAGTGTTAATAATAACTCCATTGGATCCATTGGGAAACAAAATTCAACTTTCTGGACAAGTAGTAGTTTTGAACATCCAAGGTTTCCGCCTGACAGCAAGGATATAGTTCATGTATGCACCTCTGGCTCGCCATCACAATATCTACACACTCTACAGACCCAGACTAGGCACACTCCTCTTCTAGCACAGTGATTCTCAAGCGGTGGGATTCTGTGGGGGGTCCCCAGATGACAGCAAAGAATTTAAATACTTTTTAACACCTTTTTAATGGTTTAAAAATGATCCAAACATTGTTATTACAAGAGCTTCCAAAGGTTTGAAAATAAACAGATGGTAATTGTTTGTTGTAACAGAAATTGCTACAGTAATTGCTGCAGCATTTTTTTTACGGATTTCATAATACTATAATATAATAGTATGTGTGAAAGCACAGGGAATCAATTAGGAGCCAAGCAGGCTCTTATATGGATGCTAATTTATTTTGGGCTAATGATCCTGGTAATGGGAGGAGAAGGGCATACAGGAGGTGGAGAGTAGCCCATTTAGACCTGACTTAGACATTTAGAAAATATATTCTAAATCCTGACAGTTTTCTGAAATACCTATGTTTCTATGTCAGTGGTGCTCAAAATATAACTGAAAAAGGAGAGAGGCCGCACAGCTCGTAGTCACGATGCCATCAAAATCTTTATTTTTCCAACGTTTCGGCAACAAGTTGCCTTCTTCAGGGAATGAATGAGTGGTGCTCAAAATGTCATTTCAAGGACCCCAGAAACTATATGAAATTGGCCCGCCGACCCACATCAGAAAATATGTCGGTCCAGGGACCCCCCCAGAAGCAAAGATTTGAGTTAAAAACAATTCACTCTGAAAGAATATATTTTCAAAGATTTGGGCCACATTTTCCCGATTTTTCAAAAATAGCAGACATACAAGCTCATAACGCGCCACTCGGTGGCGCGCTATGAGCTTGTAGATCTGCTATTTTTCAATAGCTAAAGTATAACATAATGCTTAAAACACCAAAAGGGGTTCCCGCCCAGAATGGGTTAGAGCAGAGCTCTCTGAATAATGGAACAAGTGAGGCACTTGCTTCACCGCTTAGGAATCAGACAAACTTAAGCCGTGGTATGACAAAATAATTGTGATTATCTAAAACAGTGGTTTTCAACCCTTTTTATACCTAGACCGTTATTCATTCTGCATTTGCATTTGAAATTCATTGAGGGCTTATGGTAGGGGAAATAGCCAATAATGCACTTTTGCACAAAATAACACCTGGACCTCTTTGTTGGGGACGTAACAACTACAAATAAAGGTAAGAAAGCCTTCTAGCATGGAATTGTCCTTTAAATAACTCGTACATTTTTGTCAAGGGCCTTACAGTATTCAGGCATCTGAAGAATAGATGCCGGAAAGAAGGTCTATTCTCGAAGGACTGAAATGACTAAAACTATTTTTTCTTTAATGAGCAAGCGAAGACCGCGAAGTGGGATTTATTTTGTTCTTTGCTCGCACACTCTTAAAATGAGAAAGTACTTTACTGGTGGGCGTAAAAGCAGCTCAAAAGGTGAAAAGCCTGGAGGATTTCACGGTATGCAAACAACATTAAATGGCAGCCGTTTGTCCCAGTCGTTTTCCACTCTGACACAAATGTCCTCCTCAGCATTCCTTTCAGAGTGTAGTTGAAATGCTCCAGAAAGCCATTTGTCTCAAGGTGGTATTAGTAGGCTGTGGTTCTCACTCTCCCTGATAGGCCTGTGAGACTGTACGTGCGGCTAATGAAGGTCTGAGGCTTTAGTTTACTTACTTTACTTTGTTTATTTCGACGGGACAAGCATATTCATGAACATTACAACCAAATATTACAACTAAATGTAATGTAATACACCGGAATTAGCGAAGATGCTAAATTTCATCCATAGTCCCCACACAAAACAGACGGGCAGTGAAGCACACTACCGGTACATTACGAGACAAAGCAAAACATATATATACATATAATGTACAAGAAACAAAGTACAAGGTAAAAGCTGCAAAAGGGCAATACAGAATTGTAAATAAAGTAACTTGTGTAAACCGGGACCGGGCCGTCCCCCCTGGGCGCGTTCCTGGGGGTCTGGAGGGGGGGTCTGGAGACTACTGAGAGAGGTGAGGTGAGCACACCTCTCTCTCAAAGGGAAAGCCTTGGGGTATCTGCTGGTACAGTCACTAATGACCAGTACAAAGTTGTCCCTTGCTATAGGCCTGTTACAGTGATTACATAATCGGGCCAATTGCAATTAGTTGAGATAATCTCAATTATATTTTGCATAATCGTCCATCATTTCCATGTTGAAAAATGTCCATTTTTCAAAAATGATCTACAAGCTATTATAACTTAATATAATTTCCGCTATTTTGTAATTTTTGTAAAAAAAAAAAGGGAATTTGAAAAGAGAAAATTATAAAAAATAATTAAATGTGTCAGTGATTTGTAAACAAATTATAACGTTCCAATGAACAATTGAGGGGGAAAAAACACAATTCACCCTTTGTCAGCCCCCTGACTGACTAACCAGCAGGCTTGTTTATATTGAATTTTCTAAAACATAATTTTTGGAAAACATGATATGCCCAGTCACCATGCTGCACCTGTGATGTTCCTTTAACTGACACCAAGTTTAAAATAACAATTGAGTGCACAGAATATCAATATGAAGCAACTGAAAAACCTGTTATTTCAATGGTAGTGGATGGAGAGAGAGGATTTTTTTCCCCCAACCACGAGACAGCAACCAATGGGTGCGAAGAGGGGCAGAACCACGGGCGGGACTTGACAAAGGGTGAATTAAATTGTTAATCGCAATTATTTGTGTGACAATGAATCTTAAATGTGTAATGATGACAGCCCTATCCCTTCCCTTCCCTCCTCTCCACTGGGCCCACTAGGTCTATTCTTACTGATTACGTTCAAATGGAGTACAGATGACAGGAAGTGGAGCAAGAGGTACGGAGGGCAGTATCGTAGCTGTGCTGCTGTCAACTGGCATTGTGGAAGGGCTTTTATAATACCCCTTGACTTGGCTGTATACACGCCTGACCTGGCATTGTGGAAGGGCTTTTATAATACCCCTTGACTTGGCTGTATACACGCCTGACCTGGCATTGTGGAAGGGCTTTTATAATACCCCTTGACTTGGCTGTATACACGCCTGACCTGGCATTGTGGAAGGGCTTTTATAATACCCCTTGACTTGGCTGTATATACACGCCTGACCAATAAAAAACCTTCTGGAGAGCCACATGATGGTTTTCATGAAGCCTATACAGTAGGTCACCTGCCCAAGGGATACTGTGACCTTTCCTCAAAGAATCCTCTCTGCAGGACTCGAAGGGCCCTTTGCTGTCTCATTTAAAGCAGTGCACACGTGTGAAGGGCCCTTTGATTTCTCATTTAACCCATTCTGGGCGGGAGCCCCTTTTGGTGTGTTAAAGCTATTGAAAAATAGCAACTCTCTCCAATCTCCCCAGGGATTTTCTTTTCCTGTGGCAGATTCTGGTTTCAAGGCTAGGCTGTTACATCCCTAATAGGTGGTCTACGGGGGTAAGGGACAGCAACATATATCTAGTGATGGGGGGGAACTGATGGATGAAGACAATTCAATATTTCAAAAACATGAAGGTCCAAACATTAACAAAAAACCGACGGTGGCAAGAAATCAATTAAACAAAAACAATCTGAACCAAGAAACAATCTAATCTGAACAAACCACTGAGCAAACATAATCCTACTAACTACACCAACGATGAAACAAAATGAAGATCCCACTCTGCAGTGCCTGCACTGCACTGCACTCCCTTGTATTGGGTCCTCTGCGATACACACACCAAGTTTAAAGTTGATCGGTCTGACGGTTCTTGAGATATACGGAACACACCCACAGATACAGAGATTATTTATAGATGTATGAAAAATATTCACGCCAAAAACAAAAAAAAATCATAATATGTTTGGGATTTATTTCCTTGGCCTACTGGCAGCGGGCCAGTGGTTTGCGTTCCTAGGAGCCAAATCAATGGCAAAAATGTGTTGGATGCAGCTGGGTCATTAAAACCCACTGAGCAGAAATGTAGGAACAACTTTGGACTCATAAATTGACAAAAGAAGTGGAAAAGTAATGCTTAGCATTTTATCATTAGAAGGATTAAACCCCTGGAGGTTGAACCATCTTGTTTTCAAGTGGGTCCATTTCTCTAGTCTAGGCCTATTCCACATATTTTATTTGCCTTTCATGGAGCATTTCTAAGGGGGAGAGAGGGAGCACTGGAGCATGAGAGGGACATGCTGGAAGCAGGTGGATGGCACAGGGACAGACTATTAGAGAGCGGAAGGGGGGAGTGGAGGGCAGGACAGAAGGGGAGGAGGATGGTAATGAGCGGAGGACAGGGCTGGAAGCAGAATAGCAAGGGCAGAGGTTGCGGTTCTGACAAGGGGGCGTACTAAGCCGGGGGATTTGACAATGAGGGACGAAGGGAGAAGCCGTACTGAGAGAGAGGTACTGTACAGTACAGAAGGAACATTTAACGCCCTTTCTGAATACTTTTATCAACCCGTGGAGGAGGTAGTAATCTCATTTCTCATCCACCAGGTGATGTATTCACTGTTGCACCTCTTAGCAAATTGCAAGTGACAACAAGTAACAAGGGAAGAAAATGTTTCTTCGGGCCAACGGTGTCAGCTGAGAAGAAATTGCCCACTTTTCCTAGTCAGAGAGCAGGCAATAAAAGTCAAGTCAAATTTACCCCTAAAGCAGATTTAAAAACAACTCTCGTTGAAGTGCTGTATACAGTTTGGAGTCTGGACTAGATTAAATGGAGCCATGGGGCACAGCTAGCTGACAGGGAGGGGAATGCTGTGCCACAGTCTAGGTCAGGGGTGTCAAAACTCAAAATGGTGAACCGAAGTCGGCCCACGAGATGATTTTCAGAAAAAATAAAAACGTACTACTTTATATAGACGTTGCAAATTTGGATTTTAGTTTTAGTCATAGTCTTTTGAATAGTTTCCATTTAGTTTAGTCACATTTTAGTCACCTGGAATGTTTTAGTGTTAGTCTAGTTTTAGTCGACTAAATATAAGATTTTTGTCGACTAAATCTACAGTTGATTTAGTTGACTACAATGTGTTTTGATGCCTTGGTGCCGTTGTAATGGCTGATTTTACACTTGCTGAAAATAGCCGATCTACAAGCTCACAACGTGTCGCGATGCCACGCGTTGTGAGCTTGTAGATCTGCTATGTTAAGCATGCAACCAAGTGTAAAATGACTTGTCTTTTACTTATATTGGATTATATTTGTCCACTAGTCCCTTCCTAACATTTTGTTGACGAAATTGTCAATATATTTAGTCTTAGTTTTAGTCGTCATAGCTTAGTTTTCATTTAGTTTCCATTTCGTTTTCGTCAGTGAAAAAAGGTATAGTTGACGAACATTTTTCGTCTTAGTATTAGTCGAAACACACACACCGCCAGGACTCCATCTATGTCCTCATTCACAGTAGTACCATTTACCTGTTGTAAAACTGAGAACAGACTTTGCTGCTGTGGTTCAAAATGCTGTCCAATTAAACTTGAATAGTCAACCTTTGTCAATATTTCTTTTACTTGGACATATTGATTTTTCTTCTACGAGTTCAGCTGCAAATCTGCGTGTCTCATATGCTCCCAACAACTCGCTTTTGCAAAGGAATGTAACATCAAACAACACGTTGCACAGAGAAAGATATCTATGCGGGAGTACGTGTTCCGTATTCACCAAAAGTTGGGAAACTCACAATGAAGCTGTCAAGAAAGGCCAGTTATAGCTACTGCACCAAAGCCATAATTTCCGAGGGGGGATTCGTCAAAGTATGTATGCTGGCGATGGCTGAGTTTAGTATGTCCTGAGAAGAGACGGGCGTTTCCTGCTAAAATCAACTTATCAAGGAATAATATGGCAGAGATAATTGCAAGCGATTTGAACCGACAACTAAAAGACGAGGTTAAGTCATTTATTGTCTTCACTGTTGCAGTTGATTAGAGCACTGAGGTGACTGATGGAGCTCAATTGTCTGTATTGAGCTGTATTATTTATTTGGAGTATTATTCGTCTTTGACCATCACTGAATAATTTATGAAAAAAGTGCACTCACAGGTGACACATAGACCTCTATTAACGACATTCTGAAGATAATGTTCTCCCAGTACCGGCAGAGTAGTTCTGGAGCAGCGGATTGTGTGTCCCTGGTTTTCCCCTAAGGGACTGATCGAGGGCATGATGGGTTGGGTATGATGTTGGAAGACCCGAAACCCCGATGACCTTGGGATACATCACTGAGGATACGTCCCAGTTGCATCCTAGCGATGTTTTTTAGTTCAGAAACTGGTCCCCTGTTTAAAAGTTTGTCAAAGCAAAGAGATGTCAGGTGTCTGGAAGCAGCAAGTGAAAACAAGCTACCCATATATAATACTCTGTTGTATTAAGTAGAACATTGTGTGGTTGTAGCTGGGACAGTATTTGCAATTGAATCTTTCAAATGTGTTAAAGGAGCTTCTAAACAAAAATACCATCGTTTTTTTTCACCTCTTCTTGTTGCATATGACAGAAATCCCAATAATAAAAGTAGCCAATCTTTTTAACCCATTTTGGGGCGGGAACCCCTTTTGGTGTTATAATTTAGCTATTGAAAAATAGCAGATCTACAAGCTCATAGCGCGCCACCGAGTGGCGCGCTACGAGCTTGTAGATCTGCTATTTTTTTTAAACCGTGAAAATGTGGCGCAAATCTTTGAATATATATTCTTTCACAGCGAACGTTTTAACTCAAACCTTTGCTTCTGGGGGGTCTCTGGAACAACATATTTTCAGATGAGGGTCGGCGGCCAATTACATATAATTTTTGGGGTCCTTGACATGAAATATTGAGCACCACTGATACAGAAACATAGGTATTTCTGAAAACTTTCAGGATTTAGAAGATTATTTTTTTATTTCGACGTCAGGCCTAAATGGGTTAATAGCACACAACATGTGTATAGTGAGATACTGTAGTTATTGCAGTGACTTAGACAAAAGGCTGAAAAACAAGGGCAGTGACAGCATGCGGAAGTGACTGTGCGTGCGGCTGCACAACTGGTCCAACTACACCATGTCCCTCATGGTGTTTGACAAGGATGGACATTGTGCCAAGACCAGTTTTTATTTCCTGAATGAAGTTTTGTGCCATCCAAAAATGTATATCCTCGAGGTAGTTCATGAGACTTAAAATGAGATGAACATTACCTCTGTCAAAGATGGTCCGTTTGCATTATGCCACCCCTCTGTTTTCAACCATATCTGAATATTCTATTTGTTATTAGGCTGGAATATACATTTTTGTCGTAAGATTTTAATGTGAAGTTTGCCGAGACCTCCTCTATTTGTCACTTTAAATAAATGTTTCAGATTTAATTTGTTAGCTATGAATTAGTTATGGGTCACATTAAATAAATGTTTCAGATTTAATTTGTTAGCTATGAATTAGTTATGGAAGTGTGTGTGTGTGTGTGTGTGTGTGTGTGTGTGTGTGTGTGTGTGTGTGTGTGTGTGTGTGTGTGTGTGTGTGTGTGTGTGTGTGTGTGTGTGTGTGTGTGTGTGTGTGTGTGTGTGTGTGTGTGTGTGTGTGTGTGTGTGTGTGAGTATATATTTATTTCTGGAACTAAATCAACAGGATTTAAGTCAAGGATAACATCGGTAAACACGTGGGAACACCGTCCCTGCATGGTTTGACATCTCATAACAACATGATGTGCGCCAGAGAAAGTGTGTGCGCGTATAGCGTATACTACGTATAGCAATTACTGTCTAGTATGTCTACTGTATCCCCATTGATGTGGCAGGGTGTTGTGTGAGACTATGCATACTATACTTCTCTAATATTATATGCGTTTTGTTATAGTTTTTAGTTGAACTGTTTTGATACATTTTGCAGTGGTTCTCAAAGTGAGCTCCAGGGACCCCCGGGGGTCCTTGAGCAGGTTCCAGGAGGTCCCCAGAAAAATGAAGAACTGCTTAATTTCAGTATTTCACTGGCAAGAAGTTAGCCCGATGACATGATGTATAAGAATAACCTTCAAATCATAGATAGAATTACATCTAATGGTGAAAATATACTGTTACTGTATGTGGGTTACTGGCACAAAGTATTCATATGGGGTCCACAGCCCCCATACACGGCCATATTCAGTACCAGTTTGCTGGTCCTTCATGTGGAAAGGTTTGAGAACCACTGTGTGTATTTATGTGGGATGCACACGCAGTTTAGACACACCAACGGACCGACATGCGGTCGAACATGTGCTGCTCCGTGCTTGCGGTTAGGTTAGTGTGAAGTTGCCTGAACGGCCAAGGCTCCAAGAACAGTCAGAAATGCAGTTTAAGGGTCTTTATTTTTCCCTAAAACTCCTCCACCAAAGTCCAGTACAGATACAGTGCGAAAACAGGAAACTAGCAATAATAATACTGAAAAATGACAAAAAGAAATAAACACTTGAGCAACCACTACTGAACAAAACCCAACCGGTTAAGAGCTCACTTCAGGCTGTACCTTGATCACACAAGGCCCTGTAGCTCTCCCTCAGGGATGTTACCTGTGTCATCACCCACTTCTAACTAACTAGCCTGTCACTGCCGCCTCCTTTAAATAGGTGTGGATCCTACCACTGGGCACAGACTCAATTAGTACATTTCTTCTCAAATACTTCAAATATAAATACTTCCATAAATAACAATTTGAATAAAAAGTAACCTAAACATTCTCAATAATGTGTTACAATTAAACAAGTATAAATCAGAATGAAAACTCAATGACAATTACTCAAAGTATAAGAAGAAACACCCCTCTCCTGCATAGCACTTGGTCCCTTCCTCATCAAGGGAAATGCCACCAGCAGTGCAGGAGAGACAACTAGCCAATCAGTAATTACAATTTCAATAACATTTAAAACAATAGTCCTTGCATGTTATAGAAAACAGTTTCATGTGTGTTTGTATATAGGGCACAGGTTGCCCCGTGACAGTTGGGGTTTAATAGGTTGTCGGTCTAATGACAGTCTGACCAATAAAGCCTGTACCCCTTTATGCTAGTTGTTACCACTTCTCTGCCAGCCACATGCTGGCTGACATGCACTCTGCCCTCCTACAGCACCTGACGTATACTTATTTGCGAGCCGGTGTCGCGCACCGCAGATACTGTAGCTGATCTACGAGCTCACAATGTGACGCGTCATGTCTCCTCCTGATAACTATGTGTAAACACAATACAGTACATGCACATACTATGTGAATTAGTATGTGAAATACGTTTGCCACAGTTTACACATGTGTCTGTCTCTGAGTATATGCAACCTACTGTATGCACATATCCTTCCTCACCAGCCCATACCTTTCTCTTTGTGTGTTCCCCACCATGCGTGTGTGTGTGTGTGTACATTACTCATGCATACGTGCGCGTGTGTCCTGGCGTGGTGTGTCTGCAGGCATGCGTGCTCATCTCCCCACGTGTATGTGTGCTTTGTCCGGCCTAGAGCGAGAGCTGACGGGCGCCGAAACGGCCGCCGCGACCGTCGCCGAGGAGACGGACATCGACGCGGAGGAGGAGGCCGTTCCGTTACCGGTGGCCGACAGCACGGTGGACGAGTTGAACCTCCTGAACCGAGGCGTAACGGACCTAGACGCCACGGCCAAGACCACCGACCACCACAACCACCACATAGACGACCAGGTGAACTGTCTGTCTGTCATCAAATATTGACTGTGCTTAATTGAAGGCGTTTATGCTTCAGCCAAGAAAACCGTTGCTAGCCTTGGTGATAAGGTCATGTATTAATACCACGCTATACAAAGACAAAGTGCAGCTGCTACCTAATTAGTGGCGGCGCTACCAACTGAAAAGGTACGTAGGTGGCATCAGTGCTGCCTGTGAAAAAGTTAGTCTGGAGCTGTGTGTGTGTGTGTGTGTGTGTGTGTGTGTGTGTGTGTGTGTGTGTGTGTGTGTGTGTGTGTGTGTGTGTGTGTGTGTGTGTGTGTGTGTGTGTGTGTGTGTGTGTGTGTGTGTGTGTGTGTGTGTGTGTGTGTGTGTGTGTGTGTGTGTGTGTGTGTGTGTGTGTGTGTGTACAGAGTGGTGAAGCTTCCTTTGAAGCAAATCGGCGCGTCTGGCTCCCTGTCGGTGACTGTATTTACTGTTGGAAATGGAGCTTTTAAACTGACACCTAATCAGCGCTCCAGGTTGGCCTTCAGAGCGGATATGTGAGCCTGTGTGTGGAATGAGCAAACCTGTGACATTCTGTCACTCTCAGCCTGTTGACCGGTTTCTCTCTCTGGCTCACTGACTTTATTTTTTTCCTTAAGTCTTTCAGCGTTAGGTTGGCAGCTGAATTTTTATGTACATTTCATAGTCAGCCAATTCCTCTGTGTGTTAATCAGTGATGCATGAGGGGAGCCAGAGATCTGATACAATACATACAGCTACAGTAGGCTTGGCTGACTGCAGGCTCCTGATCTGATACAATACATACAGCTACAGTAGGCTTGGCTGACTGCAGGCTCCTGATCTGATACAATACATACAGCTACAGTAGGCTTGGCTGACTGCAGGCTCCTGATCTGATACAATACATACAGCTACAGTAGGCTTGGCTGACTGCAGGCTCCTGATCTGATACAATACATACAGCTACAGTAGGCATGGCTGACTGCAGGCTCCTGATCTGAGGAGCCTATCTACAGCAGAACCAGAGAAATGTGTTGGGGTCTAATCTTCATATCTTCCCTTGGGGCTCACGGTACATTGCTGTCATTAGCTGGAACGGAGAAAACGGCATACCTTGTTATTTCCTAGGAATTTTTGATATGGTTACAGTGAGTGAGGAGACGATATGAAGTTGATATTGAACACGACGACATTGATAGATATGTGGGGAAGAGAGTGAATGCATACCGAGATTGCATTTTTAACCCATCTTGGGCGGGAACCCCTTTTGGTGGTGTTAGCATTGTTATGCTTTAGCTATTGAAAAATCACACCCGTGTGAACTGAGTGGTGCAACTACACATGTATTGTTATAGTTACTGTACATTAGAACCAGGAAAGCATCTGTGTCATAAGTACTCTCCGCATGAATTCAGTGACGTCACATACTAACCATAGCAACCATGCTCACCCGTACAGGCACAAACACACACGGGTACTAACAAAGCCAGTTGTTGGAGTGGTTTGCACCACTCAAAAATAGCAGATCTACAAGCTCATAGCGCGCCACCGAGTGGCGCGCTATGAGCTTGTAGGTCTGCTATTTTTGAAAAATCGAAGAACCACTGACATAGAAACATAGCTTTTTCAGAAAACTGTCAGGATGTAGAAGACTTTTGTAGAATCTGATCTCAGGTCAAAATGGGTTAAAGACCTTGGATTCCGCGGGCTGAATGGGTTCTGTATCTTTTCATATTTTCTATTGATTTCCATCACTGACTGCACTTATATAGGAGGGAAGAGTGGTGCTCATGGACAGATGGGAGGATCTTCTGCCTGCCTCAGAAAAGGATGTTTCATGTGTTGACAGCTCTCTGTAAGCTGCTTTATTATGGTGACATATTTTTGTTGCACTCAATAAATAGTTACCTTAGTTTCACCTACTCTGCTCATCCATCATGGGCACACATTACGACCTTCATGAAGGTTTGTTGTATAGAGCACCGAAGTCTGACGTCACTTTCAGTAGAGGGCGCCAGTACACACAGGTTCATGTATTTTTTTATTTGCATTGAAATCCCCATAGGGGGATTTTAGGTCGCTTCATATAAGAACTGTGTTTGAAAAATAAACTGATCGGTCTTTCTGTCAGGGGGGTACAGCCAGTTTCTGGAGAAAATGGAATTAATTTGGCCGCAAAAGCCTTGAAACTACATATGAAAGCAATGTCGCTGCTAATATACGTCACGCCCAGCTGTCAACACATTGCGTTCCTGAGATTCCTCGTTTACCTAAGCTCAGCTGGCGGTGACTTGACTCGTACTAACCACGAAACATTAAATATCAATAAAAATAATTAAAAAGAATCAATTAACATGCCAGTTTATGTTGTGCGACGGGCAGCTGCAGCCACCCCGCCTACCCGGAAATGTAGTCTCTGGGTTGTTTGACTCGTTTCTAACGCTTATTGTGTTACTCTTTGGGTATATTTGTACATTTCCATCTTCAGTCGATGCTTCATATCCATATGAGTGAAAAGGCCGGGATGATCGGTTTATTTTTCAAACACAGTTCTTATATGAAGAGATCTAAAATCCCCCTATGGGGATTTCAATGCAAATAAAAAGTACACGAACCTGTGAACTGGCGCCCTCTACTGACAGTGACGTCAGGACTTCGGTGCTCTATGGTCTTTGATCACTAAACATACCGTAGCATCATAGGGAATGCTCAATGCGGATGGCTCCTGTTTTTGTAAATCTTTTCAGAAACTGTGTACATCAAGGTGGATATCTCTGCTGTCGGGAAGAAATGTTTTTCAGGAAATGAAGACAACCTTATAATTTGAAAAATTCATCAAAGTTGGTGCTGTGACTTTATATATTGTCAATTACTTCCATGAGACAGGGAGAGGTGGTGGAGTTAGTTAGTTGCTTTAGTGGAGAGTTTGAGGTAACCTGACTCCGCCAGATTGCGGCAGTATTGAGTTCACCAGTTCCCTCCTCCTGCCTGCATCTGGGATCTCTCAAGCAGAAACGATGAACCCGGAAGCAGCGGGATAAACATTTGATATCTCCATAATAATGTAGAGTTGTAGTCTTGTTACATTTGCGTTGTGGCAGCGCTTCAATATGTCATAAGTCTGGCGTTGATCCCGCCTCTAGCGGCCTCATACAGCCGCATATCGCTCCTCTAGCGGCCTCATACAGCCGCATATCGCTCCTCTAGCGGCCTCATACAGCCGCATATCGCTCCTCTAGCGGTCTCATACAGCCGCATATCGCTCCTCTAGCGGCCTCATACAGCCGCATATCGCTCCTCTAGCGGCCTCATACAGCCGCATATCGCTCCTCTAGCGGCCTCATACAGCCGCATATCGTTCCTCTAGCGGCCTCATACAGCCGCATATCGCTCCTCTAGCGGCCTCATACAGCCGCATATCGCTCCTCTAGCGGCCTCATACAGCCGCATATCGCTCCTCTAGCGGCCTCATACAGCCGCATATCGCTCCTCTAGCGGCCTCATACAGCCGCATATCGCTCCTCTAGCGGCCTCATACAGCCGCATATCGCTCCTCTAGCGGCCTCATACAGCCGCATATCGCTCCTCTAGCGGCCTCATACAGCCGCATATCGCTCCTCTAGCGGCCTCATACAGCCGCATATCGTTCCTCTAGCGGCCTCATACAGCCGCATATCGCTCCTCTAGCGGCCTCATACAGCCGCATATCGCTCCTCTAGCGGCCTCATACAGCCGCATATCGCTCCTCTAGCGGCCTCATACAGCCGCATATCGCTCCTCTAGCGGCCTCATACAGCCGCATATCGCTCCTCTAGCGGCCTCATACAGCCGCATATCGCTCCTCTAGCGGCCTCATACAGCCGCATATCGCTCCTCTAGCGGCCTCATACAGCCGCATATCGCTCCTCTAGCGGCCTCATACAGCCGCATATCGCTCCTCTAGCGGCCTCATACAGCCGCATATCGCTCCTCTAGCGGCCTCATACAGCCGCATATCGCTCCTCTAGCGGCCTCATACAGCCGCATATCGCTCCTCTAGCGGCCTCATACAGCCGCATATCGCTCCTCTAGCGGCCTCATACAGCCGCATATCGCTCCTCTAGCGGCCTCATACAGCCGCATATCGCTCCTCTAGCGGCCTCATACAGCCGCATATCGCTCCTCTAGCGGCCTCATACAGCCGCAAATCGCTCCTCTAGCGGCCTCATACAGCCGCATATCGCTCCTCTAGCGGCCTCATACAGCCGCATATCGCTCCTCTAGCGGCCTCATACAGCCGCATATCGCTCCTCTAGTGGCCTCATACAGCCGCATATCGCTCCTCTAGCGGCCTCATACAGCCGCATATCGCTCCTCTAGCGGCCTCATACAGCCGCATATCGCTCCTCTAGCGGCCTCATACAGCCGCATATCGCTCCTCTAGCGGCCTCATACAGCCGCATATCGCTCCTCTAGCGGCCTCATACAGCCGCATATCGCTCCTCTAGCGGCCTCATACAGCCGCATATCGCTCCTCTAGCGGCCTCATACAGCCGCATATCGCTCCTCTAGCGGCCTCATACAGCCGCATATCGCTCCTCTAGCGGCCTCATACAGCCGCATATCGCTCCTCTAGCGGCCTCATACAGCCGCATATCGCTCCTCTAGCGGCCTCATACAGCCGCATATCGCTCCTCTAGCGGCCTCATACAGCCGCATATCGCTCCTCTAGCGGCCTCATACAGCCGCATATCGCTCCTCTAGCGGCCTCATACAGCCGCATATCGCTCCTCTAGCGGCCTCATACAGCCGCATATCGCTCCTCTAGCGGCCTCATACAGCCGCATATCGCTCCTCTAGCGGCCTCATACAGCCGCATATCGCTCCTCTAGCGGCCTCATACAGCCGCAAATCGCTCCTCTAGCGGCCTCATACAGCCGCATATCGCTCCTCTAGCGGCCTCATACAGCCGCATATCGCTCCTCTAGCGGCCTCATACAGCCGCATATCGCTCCTCTAGCGGCCTCATACAGCCGCATATCGCTCCTCTAGCGGCCTCATACAGCCGCATATCGCTCCTCTAGCGGCCTCATACAGCCGCATATCGCTCCTCTAGTGGCCTCATACAGCCGCATATCGCTCCTCTAGTGGCCTCATACAGCCGCATATCGCTCCTCTAGCGGCCTCATACAGCCGCATATCGCTCCTCTAGCGGCCTCATACAGCCGCATATCGCTCCTCTAGCGGCCTCATACAGCCGCATATCGCTCCTCTAGCGGCCTCATACAGCCGCATATCGCTCCTCTAGCGGCCTCATACAGCCGCATATCGCTCCTCTAGCGGCCTCATACAGCCGCATATCGCTCCGGCCAGAATTGGACCGGAGTACATAATCTCTGCCTGATAGTTCCCAGACTCTCCCTGCTGGCAGAATGCAAATGTTGTCCAGCAGGGGGAGTGGTTTCACCAGGCTAAGTTTGAGGGTCCAATGGAGTCAAGAGGTTTTGTCCGAAGCACTTTTTACTACTTTCCATTGGTTCAGTTTGTAAATACATCAAAGATGCGAATATAATCCATTTCTAATGGATGCCTTGGCCTGGAGGAGAGGTCATCAGGTGGTCTCCAACCTTCTTAGAGTGTTTCAACCCTCAACCACTAAACTCTCCAGTTAGCCACTCTCCAGTCCTTTCTCCCCTGCCAGAACTAGCAGGAAGCTCTCTCTGCCTTGTGTGTTCTTGGGGGACATCAGGCACTGGGAGGTCTCTAGGACTATGGTTTGCCTCCTGCCTAGTGTCCTCCTACGTCTCACCAGACTGTTCATCTGTGCGGTGTGCATGTGTCCGTCCTTGTCCACACTTGGCCTTACTCTGGTGTATTTGAGTCAAGGGAGCCTTCTCTGCGTCTGTGTCACTGTCATAGTTGTTGTCGTTGAATCTGTCCTCGAGTCTCTCTTCCTCCCCTCCTCTCGGGAGACTCTGGGGGTATTGCTCATTTGTACGGTCTGTAGCGTGCGTGGTGCCCTCTTGCGTGGTGCCCTCTAGTTGCGAGTGCTGCAACAGAGGTTGCTAACCCCTGTTGGCCCTGCCAGACTTTCCTGGAGGTCAGCTGTCTCTCCAGCGTCAGCGACCTTCCTCGGTTTGCCATCCAGACTTTTCCTGGAGGTCGCTGGTTGCCCAGGGAACAGACGTAAAGGGTGTTCAGTAGCACTGATTTATGAAACAACACACAGACGTAAAGGGTGTTCAATAGCACTGATTTATGAAAATAATAAGAATCTAAAACCTCAAAATGGAGTTGGGTTGTTTCCTCCCGACAGCAACGACATAACGACATCAGTTTGTGCACAACAGTTTTTTGCCTTAAGCTTCACTGCTGCTGTGAAGATCTGTTCTTGAACTGGAAACAATGGTTCTCAAACGCTTTTCATGACTTTTTTTCAAGGAAAAATGCATGTGTATTTAGCTGCACTCAGACCCCCCCCATCTACAAATATGTTGTGCCAGGGAACCCGATACAAGATAATGTGTTGTTTCAAAATTGTTCAAATGTTTTCGAAGATTTTCAAACGGGCGATATAATATGTTGCAGGTTCTAAGTGGCAAAACTCATCTTGCTTCTATATGAACTACTTTAGCTTGTGACCCCTTGGAACCACCCACTTTGAGAACCACTGGTCTAGAACGGTGAATTTCGAGCTAAATCAGACTTTAGATTTTAGTGCTCTTTTCAGAGGGCAGACCCATCACCAGAGGGTCCATAGTTTTAAGGAAATGGGCTGCTTTACAGCTACGGCCCCATTAACATTAGGGTTATGGGGCCTTTCAATAGGGCTCCTGATTGAAAGCAACACGCCGTGAAATCACTGAAACAACCTTTTCTCAGAAATGACCTCTATTCTCAGGTCAGTGCACTAGCTAGCTCAAGAGGGTGTGTGTGTGTGTGTGTGTGTGCGTGCGTGCGTGTGTGCGCGCCCCCATGACTTCACAGCTTGATGGATCACACAGGGATGTGCGTGCGTGCGTTATGCATGTACAGTATGTTATGCATTTGTTTCACACAATTGTGTGGCGGATGGATTCCATTGGCTGCAGGTTTTGTGGTGGAAGCTCATATGAAAGGACTGCAGACTGAGTGTTAATGTCCATTCTGGGCCTGTCAGCCCCTGTTAGACTGACAGCGCCTCCCCTGCTGCCCCAGGGGTGGTGTCAATGGGGTCAACGCAGGACTCTGAAGGACTTGTGCTATAGAGCGTCGCAGTCTCGGCCCCTTTCAGGCCCAGGAAATAATTCCCAATGCATTTTTCCCCCCATAGACATTTCAAAAAGTATTTATTTAAAGACCTTTTAAGCGTCGTACGAAGCCAACTCGAGTCGTGACAAAATACAACAAACACAATATTTTGGACCAAACAAATAATTACAAAGAAGAAAAACAACAAAAAAAGTATTGTAACCTTCTTTCTAATTATTTGTTCGGCCCAAAACATTGTGTTTATTGTCATGATTTGTGACGACAAGAGTTGGCACCACCACAAAAGGCTCTGGTCAGGCTCTGCCAGTGGGCCTAATCAGCCAAAATCCCCTCACCTGTGCAATTTCCAGCCTCTGCCTCAGTCAGTTTGCCCTCTTCACACACATAATAATTTGGGGACCCCCAAAATAATTTGGCGACCCCGGAGGGTTCGCGACCCACTGGTTGAGAACCCCTGCAGTAGAGGATTGCAAAATGAATTGAGGTGGAAGAATCTTTGAAATATTGACTAGCGCAAAATCGTACTTATTAGACGGCAGCAATATTGTTCTAAAAACACTTAATGATATCCTTCTTCAAAAATCAAGCTTGACGCTATCTTCATTCAAGAAAATATCCCCCCATTTATATGGTTATCATGTACAGTATGGGCCCTAATTGCTCCTGATGTGCTGGTTGGTGCCGTGCATGGTTTCCTCCGACATCTGTGTATGAATGTGTGTGTGAATGGGTGAATGTATAATGCACAATCTATGTAAAGCACCTTGGATAAAAGGCGCTATATAAATGCACCATTTACCATTGTGAATTGCAATTCAGAATGCTTAGAATGCTCTCTCTCTCTCTCTCCTCTCTCTCTCTCTCTCTCTCTCTCTCTCTCTCTCTCTCTCTCTCTCTCTCTCTCTCTCTGTGAGGGAGTGGTCAAAAATCCCCATGCCTGTGGTGGTTGTATTGAGGTTATCAGACAGGACACATTGTATCATCAAGGGGAGTCTTTTTGGAATTGTTATAAATGTGAGTGAACATTTCGGTTTGCTGCATTTTGTGCTCCTATGCACCTCATGTGGTGCCAGGGATGGCCAAGTTGACAGAAATCCAACCAAGCAGTGAATGTTGGTGGAGTGCCTGCGAAGCGCGTCCTGTCTGCCTAGGATGGAAGCCATTTGAGTCTGACCCTCTCCTTTCTGCTGTCTGCCTAGGAAGCCATTTGAGTCTGACCCTCTCCTTTCTGCTGTCTGTCGGTCTGAGCAACACCCTGCGGTGTGAATGAATCATGGAGTGATTCACGGCAACAGTCACAGCGCTCAAAAACCCATCACTGTCTGAGAACACTTAACTTCTGTCTACCCGCATCTCACTCAATGGCTCTTCTTTCTGTGTCTCATAGTTCTTTGTCCCAGTCTTTCTCCCTATCTTTGTCTATATATAAAATCTGCTTGTCATCATTCTTTGAGATATCCTGACACTCAGTCTGAATTTTCATTTCGTTTCACTTCATTATTCAGACTGAAAGCCCTCCCCACCGCAGCAGTTTCTGGGAGGGGCGTTGTCAAAGCGGCAGTCTTCGGCGATTGGTTCATAGTACCAACCAATCAGAATAGTAGGAAAGCAGATGATGTTGTTGTCAATCATGTGGCTATGGCTAACCCGTTTGCTAACCAAACAAACACAGCCAACGAGCGCTACTAGCATGTAAACAAAAGTGGTAAAATATGTCGGATGATGATGTTTATAAAACCTGTCGTTTCTGTAAAGAAACTATTTATCATAGGTCGATTTAATAGCCAGATTGATACGGTCGTGAGTGACCGCAGTGGGGGCAGCCATGTTTGTTGTTTGACACTGTCGAGTGACAGGGCGGATGGCCAATCAGCTGCTGCGATCGACGGCGCCCGTAGGCGGTGTCACCAGACCTGAATCGCCAGGACATATTGTTTTACTGGTAGTGATTCAGGGCTGGAGCCAGGCTATCTTTGAGGGCTGGAGCCAGGCTATCTTTGAGAGGCTGGAGCCAGGCTATCTTTGAGAGGCTGGAGCCAGGCTATCTTTGAGGGGCTGGAGCCAGGCTATCTTTGAGAGGCTGCAGCCAGGCTATCTTTGAGAGGCAATCTATTATGATATGATATAGTACTTTATTGTCAGTTCACACTGAAATTTGTCTTGCGACACAGCAGCCAAATATGCAGAACACATATACACACATTTGACATAACACAAAGAACAAGACAATTTACATACATAAAGACATGAAGACAAGAGCAATATCCACCGCTTAGATTATCCTGTGGCTACCACGACTCCTGATTAAGCCTCAAGGTCGACTGGTGGACAAAGGACCGCTTTAGTCTGACCTTGGTACACCATATCTCCTTCCTGAAGGTAGCAACCTATATTCTCCATACAACACATGCTTAGTATTAGAGGTGATATTCCTTGCTAACCTTAGGATGCTGTTATCATACGTGGATGTATATTAAGAAGTAGTTAACCCAAAAATGACTTATTTTCTATTGTTGGCTTGTGAAGGATTGTGTCATTGTGACAAAAACTAAACGATCTCCATGAATTCAAGGCTCCATGGGGTGTGTAATTTAACCCATTTTGACCTGAGATCAGATTCTAAAAATGTCTGTTTGAAAATGACAGTTTTCTGAAAAAGCTATGTTTCTATGTCAGTCGTTCTTCGATTTTTCAAAAATAGCAGACCTACAAGCTCGTAGCGTGGCACTCGGTGCCGCGCTATGAGCTTGTAGATCTGCTATTTTTCAATAGCTAAAGCATAACATATTGCTAACACCAAAAGGGGTTCCCGCCCAAAATGGATTAAGAATGTTTTGTGTGAAGTCCTCTCCTTAGATGTAATAATTCATTTTGTACGACAGAGAGAGAGAGAGAGAGAAAGAGAGATGTATTGATCCCGTAAGCGGCGTGTGGGAAATGCAGGTGCCAGAGAGACCTTAAAAGTTACTAACCACATAGAATAATAGAGTAACATCACAATAAAAAATTGAGTTAAACTAAGGTCAAAAGTGCATACTGTAGTAGCTAGAGCTGATAATATATTGACACAGTTAGATAATACTACGTTTTCAGCTGAACTCTTAGAGCTATTTCCATTGAGGCCAAAGCCGCAGTTTGACATGCAGTCCATGCCGGGATGATGCCACTCACATTTCGCCTCCCCGCATACCAATTTGCGAGTTATGCTGCTTCATTCACAAACTGCAAAGGGGTGCGTGTGTGTGTGTGTGTGTGTGTGACTGTGTGTGTGTCATTGAGTGGTGCAGCCACTCCAAGGAACAGCAGTGTGTGTGTCTGTCTGTCCCTATGTCTGTCTGTTTAGAGTGCCAACAGGTGACAAAGTTGAGCGTAGTGTGTGTAGTCCGCCATCGCTGTAGCTTAACCCATTTAGGCCTAACGTCGACATTTTCTGAAAAACCTCATGTTTCTATATCAGTGGTTCTCAATATTTCATGTCAAGTGACCCCAAAAATGATATGTAATTGGCCTCCGACCCCCATCTGAAAATATGTTGTTCCAGGGACCACCCAGAAGCAAAGATGAAAACTGAAACTGTAATAATATATATTCAAAGATTTGAGGCACATTTTCACGATTTTTCTAAAATAGCAGACCTACAAGTTCTTGGCGCGGCACTCGGTGCCACGCTATGAACTTGTAGATCTGCTATTTTAGTATACGAGTATAACAATGCTTCAAACACCAAAAGGGGTTCCCGCCCAAAATGGGTTAAGTCGAAGTTGTTGTTGGCATCTGATGCTGGCAGGAGAATTGTGATCTCTGTACCACCACCATGATGCGCACGCACGCACGCACACACACGCACACACACACACACACACACACACACACACACACACACACACACACATACTTTCCTCCTCTCCAGAAAAGTCATCATAAAAATGCAATGGCTCGACATTTCACTGACTTGAAGCTAAGTGATGTGACAATATTGCTTGGCTCAGTAATTCCTACTGTGGATAATATTCAAGGTTTTTCTAGCTGCAATGGACCTTTTGTCTTGGCCCGTGCGTGTGTGCGGGCGCGTGCGGATGTGTGAAGTTGTTACCAATATGCTCAGACAGCAGTCTCACAAGGCTGGAGGCCAAGATGGTATCAGCATACAGGGCCTGACTCTGTTGGCCCTCATATTCGCTCTGTCTCATTCTCTCTGACTCATCTACTAATTTTTTAATCATTATTATAGACATGCAGTAGCTGTTCATTCTCTCTCTTTCTCTTCATATCTCTGTCTCTCTCTGTCAAAACTTCTGTATTTATCTGGCTTCTTTACTTTCCATTCTCAATCATCAGTGTGTACTTCTCTGGCCTACTGGCTGTTTGCGCAAGAGATTGGGCACTTATCGCTACAGTGGTTTGCAAGATTAACTACAGACGGATTGTCGTCTTCAGACTGTCTGAAGACGATATTACTTCTTCAGATTGTATCCAAATTCCACACAAAACGTTCCATGTGATCTCCGTAGTCAGTGTAAACGGGACGGATATTTCAGATTTTTCATATTCCATCCTTATTGTACCAAGATTGACATGTAAAGTTTGCAGGAGTGGCCCGTTTTGAACAAAAACGGTGCAAATCATGAACGCATCGTCCGATTGTGGTGGTCCTATTATAGCGCCACCAGGAGGCCGAATTTTGCAAAACATCCTTTTTAAGTCATTGGTCCGACAAATGACAACCCACCTCTGATCTCCTAACCTAACCATAACCGCAAGCACGGGAGCAGAGCAGCGTGCCACCGAGTGGCACACTACAAGCTTGTAGGTCTGCTATTTTTGAAAAATCGTGAAAATGTGGCGCAAACCTTTGAGTATATATTCTTTCAGAAGACTTTTTATTTATTTCGACGTCAGGCCTAAATGGGATGACCTGACGGAGACCTGTCCCCCGACGAGCACCTCTTCTAGTTTCACTGTCTGTCTCTTCTCCACATCACACTCCTTCACAGAGTGAACTGAACACTGTGGGTGTTACTGTCTGTCTCTTCTCCACATCACACTCCTTCACAGAGTGAACTGAACACTGTGGGTGTTACTGTCTGTCTCTTCTCCACATCACACTCCTTCACAGAGTGAACTGAACACTGTGGGTGTTACCGTCTGTCTCTTCTCCACATCACACTCCTTCACAGAGTGAACTGAACACTGTGGGTGTTACCGTCTCTTCTCCACATCACACTCTTCCACAGAGTGAACTGGACACTGTGGGTGTTACCGTGCAGGGAGATTTAGGTCAGCCGTAGGAACAGGATGTCCCCAGGCAGCGTCTGAAGGCTGCTCGGTGGAAACGACCACAGAGAGAGACCCCTTCATTAGCAGAGGGCTTAGTGGGACTCAGCGGGCTGAGCTTACCTCAGTCTTGACCAGACGTTTGATCAGACCCAGGAGTCCAAGCCTGGACTGTCAGCCGTCTCATTTCATCCGGTCTGTTCCCAGACCTCGCTGGCTTGATGCAGTTCGTGGAAACATTTGATGAGAGTAATGATTGTTAGCTGGCTTGTCAATTCGCAGTCTAGACAGCAACCCAGAGAGATTCAGAGAGAGAGAGTGTGCCGACTGTCATCCCCTCTTTGACCCCCCCCCCACCCCCCAGAACAACATAATTAAAAAATATATATATACAGTGTGTGTGTGTCATGTGTATGTATGTGTCGTGTGTGTGTGTGTGTGAGGGAAAAGAGTTTGCAAGTTGAGTTTAGTTTTATTTCTATTTTTAATTCTTACCACGGCACCTGATTACCGGTATCCTTCAGGAAGGGGGCAATTATATTGCTCAAATCAATTTTAACGAGTGTGCTCGTGCCCAGCCAGGTTTGGAGATGGAATAGAAAGTTTAATTCCAAACAGCACCTGCACCCCTTCCAGGCTCAGCCAATAGTCCATTACTTCTACCCTCGGGGGCGGCCTAGTGAAAACACACAACCAGCTGGCATGAAGCACGCCTAGCTGGGCTCTTGTCTGATCAGAATCCAACACACCCCCACATGCTGTAAGCAGAACATTAACCCATTTTGGCCTGACGTCGAAATTAAAAAAATGTCTTCTAAATCCTGACAGTTTTCTGAAAAAAAAACATGTTTCTATGTCAGTCGTTCTCAAACATATTCATGTCAAGATATATATGACATTGGCCGCCGCCCCCATCTGAAAGTATGTTGTTCCAGAGACCCTCCCAGTAGCAAAGATTTGGGTGGCTCTGAAAGAATATATATTCAAAGATTGCAGGCACATTTTCACGATTTTTCGAAAATAGCAGACCTACAAGCTCATAGCGCGGCACCGAGTGCCGCGCTATGAGCTTGTAGGTCTGCTATTTTTCAATAGCTAAAGTATAACATAATGCTTAAAACACCAAAAGGGGTTCCCGCCCAGAATGGATTAAACCACACTCCTGCATTTCTTGCCAACATGGCATGCACGCACGTCGCACATGCATGTTGGAGACGCGCATGCACGCTCGCATGCATTCACGCACGCACGCAGCTACTCGCACACAAAGGTTGCACCATTATGTAAAACGGTAAAATGTGCATAATTTATCGTCTCTGGAGGGTGGAAACCTCGTTATGTCCAAAACAGTTACTTTTCAGCATTCAAATTAAAAAAAGTAGCAAACGTAGCAGATTGACAAGGTCAAAACGCGCCATTTTGTGCCGCATTTCCAGCTTGTCAATGTGGGGTGCATACTAGTGCATACTTAGTTTAGACTAGTCATTGGTTGGACATGGGTTAGGTTTAGGTGTGCTGCCCCGTGGGAGGTTAGGTTTAGGGTGAGGGTTTGAGATAGGTTGTAGTTGTAGGACTAATGACTGGTCTAACCAAATTACTAGTCTAAACTAAGTACTTCACCAGTGAATGTGCTTCTTTTCATACTTTTGTATGACACTCTAGTATGATTAACACTAATTATGCTAAATTACGTGTATACACGACTTTAGAATCAAAAGCACAGGGTGCCTTTGAACTGTATAGGCGTTTTTAGGTCTTTTTTATTGATATCAAACCATTTTATAAAAAAATCTATTTTTGTCTCCACCAGGCCGAAGGCATGGGGAGAGAGTATGTTTGCACTCCGTCCGTGTGTGCGTGTTTGTCCGTTAGCTGTTAGATTAGCTGTTACCAGCTAATCTCCGGCACCGTTAACCCGGTCAATGCCAAATTTTGCACACACACTCCCTGGATGCCAACGATGAACCTCTGCCCCAAATTTTCCAGAACGGCCTGTTATAGCGCCACAAGGAGGCCGACTTTTGAAAAACACATTTTTTTATACTCCTCCAGATTCTGTCCACAAATCTACGTGACAAAAAACTACTTTCTGGCCTTGACAGCCCATACATCCAAACAGAAAAGTCATATCTGATTGCATTAAATAACGTTAAACATTGTTAAACTCACTTTGCATGTTGCTTTGCCACTCGATGTGCCATTCACTTTAAGCATGTGCATACCCTCTATTATACTACTGAACAGACGGACGGATTTACAAGCGTTTTATGTTTTTATGCGATCACACAGGGAATGGCTCTCTCATTATCAACAGCCCGGGCTGCGATCGTAGGTAAATAGATACCAAAAAAAGCTTGGCAGTGGCTAAACGCAGCCAGAAATAAATCTGGCAGTGAATTTAATTGTGTCTCTAGTGTAATAGACTGAACTGCCTCTACATGGGATGGTCAGTAGTTCATTTTACAGTGACTGCTAAGACCCTGGTGTAGCGTACCAAGCTAGGTAAAGAGGTTGATGTGTCTCTCATACTGTAACTGCTAACACCCTGGTTTTATGGAAATATTCATAGTTTTGGAATGCAATCCCCAAAACGCTCCTCCACGCCTCCATAACACATTTAGACCTAATTTAGATTCTACAAATGCCTTCTAAATTTTTGTGTCAGTAGTTCTCAAACATTTTCATGTCAAAGACCCCCAAAAATATATGTAATTGGCCGCCGACCCCCATCAGAAAATATGTTGTTCCAGGGACCCCCCCCCCCCCCCCCAGAAGTAAAGATTTGAGTTAAAAACGTTCGCTCTGAAAGAATATATATTCAAAGATTTGTGCCACATTTTCACCAATTTTCAAAAATAGCAGACCTACAAGTTCATAGCGCGGCACTCGGTGCCGCGCTATGAGCTTGTAGGTCTGCTATTTTTCATTAGCTAAAGTATAACACGATGCTTCAAACACCAAAACGGGTTCCCGCCCAGAATGGGTTAAAAGCGCCTTCAAAACCCACCTCTTCAATATTGCTTTCCCTAGCCAATTATTTTTGTTTTTTTTCCTTTATTTGTATTTGTTGCCTTCTCTTATGCCCCCCCCCATGTAAAGCGTCTTTGGGTACTCAGAAAAGCGCTATACTGTACAAGGGGCTTTTTATGCCTTTATTTGGTAGCGTACGGTAGACTGACAGGAGAGAGAGAGATGGGGAGAGACACGCAGCAAAGGTGGTCGGGATCGGGATTCGAATCATAGAGTATAAAGAAGGATAGAGACCGAACTGGAGCGTTAGCCCCGCCCCCCTCCCGCTATTAATTTCAGTGGAAGTTGCTCAGTGGCGTTTTGAAGCACCCGGAAGACTGCCGGAAGTATAATTATAACTCAATGGCTTGAGCGAGCGGAAGTTTAGCCTAGACCAGCCCCGGACCTCAAATTTGATGTCCGGGCTTACGCACGTGACGTCATGAACGTCCGTCCACTTCCATGAAAGTGCTGCAATTCCACATTTCGCCAGTAGGTGGTGGCATCTTCAACGTTGGATAGCCTCACTGGGGGCTTGATTCGAACCCACAGCGCTCTGTCAGGCTTTATTGGCAGCCTATAGTATACTGTAGGAGGTGCTCGGGAGGGACGTCTAATGCCAGCCGTCCGGGCCAACAAGATCCTTTTGAGCTTGTCGATCTGCTACGTTTGCTACTTTTGCATTCGAATGAAGGACATATGAGGTTTCCACCCGTCAGAGACGATGATAAGTGTGCAGCTGTGCGTGCATTACGGATATTGGAATCATATTTCTGCTGTTTTAGTACATAAGTCTTAATTGGTTAAATTAACTTTTTACGGCGTGTACGTGGTCTAAGAGAGCGCGCCAGATATAAATTCAGAACATAAATAATTATGATCTGAGTTTTGTTTATCACTTCCCGGTACCCTAACACTTGTACATAACAAAGCCAGCTGTCAAATGTTATGTTCAGCAACAAGCGGGACCTGTAAAAGGAACAAGGAGTCTTTTTTTAGCTTGGACCATTATTCAAAGTTCAAAAATGTACAACACAAAGGACTTCTCAACACTGAAACCCGTGTCAGCCCACTTGATGTAGTTTACACCCACAAACGCAATCTGTTGGGTTGAAACTGATTGTTGTAGCTACCTGTTTACCTTGTAAACATTCCCTTTAACCATTTATAATCTAGCATTCCTTTTTCTGCCTTTATTTGATAGTGTACACTGTAGTGTACAGTAAGCCGACAGGACATGGAGGAAGAGAGAGAGTGACACACAGCAAAGGTCGTCGGGATCGGGAGTCGAACTCGCGATACGCTGTCAAAATGGATTAGCGGGCCATAATCTGGCATTCCTATTTTGGCGAAAATGTTCGAAAATGTTCTGAAATAGTGAAGATAGCAGATCTGCAAGATCACAATGTGACGTTTTAAGCTTTTAGATTAGATGTGTTTGCTATTTGTTGTACAAATAAATTAAATAAAGAATATAGAGGGCATAGTAGTGGTGGCCATTTTCTGGTTCCATCGTTCCAGACCACATTCATTTTTCCCATAGAGATTTCCAAAAATACTTATATAAATGATTTTAAGCCTATAATAATATCCAGGATCCTGATGGCTCATGGCCATAAAACAAAACAAAACAATTCAGTGAAGAATCTACGTATTAGATTTATAGTACATCATATAATTAGCTTTATTCAAGGCTTAAAATAATAGATTTCTGGAAATCTCTATAGGAAAAATGAATGGGGTCTGGAACAATGCAACCAGAACATTGTCACCACTGCTGTAAGTACCCTATTGTAGCATTCCTATTCTGTGGGCCAACGTCGTGTGGAAATAGTAGATCTCATCACGTTGTGGCTTGTTCGCGTTGCAGACTGGCTATTTCTGGGGAAGATATTTCATATTTATGGAGGGTGCATTACTTGCTAATGCATTTGATCAATGGGTAAACCAGCCAGGGGAATGGTGGATGGATAGGAGGCATAGCTGGGCCTTTTGATGTGTCCCTGTCTAAAGAGAACAGTTGATGAAGTTGCAAATTTAATGTGGTGTCTGCCACAGATTGTTGGAGCTGTCAGCTGTCAAGTGAGCTGGAAACGTCGTCTCACCTCTGCATGTTTTATTACTAGTGTATGTATAGTGTGAGTGCGCGCGTGCGTCTGTATGCGTGCACGTGTGTGTGTGTGTGTGTGGAGGAGAGGGAACGATCTGTCAGATATACAGGATAGATAGCAGGGAGAAGCTAGTGTAATCACCTCAGGAGGAGGAGAGCAGAGACGAGTCCCTCCACCCATGTCTCATCCATCTCTCTTTACCTACCTCTCTTTCACCCTCCCCCCATCCATTAGAGGTCTGTTTCTTTCTTCCCTGTAGTAGTAACTGCCTCTCACCTTCTCTCTCTCATCTGTAACGTGTCCCTGGTCCCTCTGCTCCCTCCCTCCCTCCCTCCATCCCTCCATCCCTCCCTCCCTCCATCCTTCTTTGTCACCAAGAAGTGAAAAATAAATGACCAGATGACAGATGTGCGTTAAGGTCCTGTGTTGTTGTGGGTTTGTACCGTTTACTATATACTTATCTGTGTGTGTGTGTGTGCGTGCGTGCGTGCGTGCGTGCGTGCGTGCGTGCCCACATGCACTTGTGTTCTGATACATCTTTGCTGTGTTGGTGCTTGGATGCATGCTTGATAGAGTTCTCAAATTCTGCCGAAACCCAGGCATCAGGCTCCATAAAAAGATATACTGTATATATACAGTGTGTGTATATATATATATATATATATATAGATTTTTTTGTGTAATAATAAAAATAGTAATTCTGTGCCGTCTGTTTGTGTATTTATCTATTATGAAGAAGGTGCTGACTGTCGTTTCACGTTTATTCTGTGATAGAGTTGGGCAAATTCTGCCCAAACCCGACCCAACGCTTTTAGGGCCTAAAATGTATGCTAATTAATCGGGCCGGGCCTCGGGCCATTTGAAATATTTGAATCTGGTTTCTACTTTAATTGGATGAGAAAGGCAGTGAACATCTCTGGAATTATGTGTACTGTACATTGAATTAGACGGTTTGAGGATGTTAAATCTCTATTCAGACCAAGGTTTTCACTTTTTATTTGCCGACCAACGGGCCTCATAAGATTCAAATTTACAAAATATAACACGTTACCTGCAATGTAATACAATATGTTTATTGCAGATTTGTTATGCAACCGACCTGCACATTCACGAGCCAGAGCCCACAGGCTCGTTCTCCTTCTCCGCACACTACATCCTATAGCCTGGAGGGATATCTGACCTGTGATTGGCTAGTTCATTGTTAGGCCTACTGAGCAAACAGTGCTGTAACTTCATCAGTCAGTGAATGACTCAGCCAGTCAATCAGCCAGTCAATCAGCCAGTCAATCAGCCAGTCAATCAGCCAGCCAATCAGCCAGTCAATCAGCCAGTCAATCAGCCAGCCAATCAGCCAGTCAATCAGCCAGTCAATCGTTGACATTTGCCGATATAGGGTTGGGCCTTCCGGTCCAGCCCGAAAAGCATTAATTTATCTGTCTTTAATGTGTTTATGGGACTGTAAGTGTCCCTCGAGACCACAGTTACAAGACTCTGCGGTGCTTAAGAGGCAGCAATATGCCCTTCATCACACCACTTCTCTTCAATCTTATTCACTCTGCACTAGGCAGCCCAGCCCTTTAGCTTGGCAATGCTGCACTGTGTCAACGCTGCAACAGTTTTCCCTCCGTCAGACTCCTCTGGTTGACAGCCTGGAGTCGTCTTCTGGCATCATCTGCCATGGAGTGATGGGAAGGAGGGCTTTTTGTTTGTGTCTCTCTTGGCGACTGACTGACCGACCGACCGTTAAAGGGGAACTTTCATGGCCGCACCAAGCTGCTTTGTGATGCCTTTAACCCATTTTGACCTGAGATCAGATTCTAAAAATGTCTTCTACATCCTGACAGTTTTCTGAAAAAGCTATGTTTCTATGTCAGTCGTTCTTCGATTTTTCAAAAATAGCAGACCTACAAGCTCGTAGCGTGCCACTCGGTGGCGCGCTATGAGCTTGTAGATCTGCTATTTTTCAATAGCTAAAGCATAACATAATGCTAACACCAAAAGGGGATCCCGCCCAAAATGGGTTAAAGGGGAACTTTCATGGCCGCACCCAGCTGCTTTGTGATGCCTTTAATCTCCGATATCTTCTTTAGCTCATTGGCTTCCTTGCTGTTGTTCTCTTTTATTGCTCTCTCTCTAATGCTTTATTTCTTTGTTTCTGTCCCTCTCACACAACCTCTCATTGAACCATCACTGTGTGTGTGTGTGTGTGTGTGTGTGTGTGTGTGTGTGTGTGTGTGTGTGTGTGTGTGTGTGTGTGTGTGTGTGTGTGTGTGTGTGTGTGTGTGTGTGTGTGTGTGTGTGTGTGTGTGTGTGTGTGTGTGTGTGTGTGTGTGTGTGTGTGTGTGTGTGTGTGTGTGTGTCACACAACCTCTCATAGGACATCCAGACTATCACTCTTATATGTACACCACCCCTGTGACGTTGGCTCCAACTGTGTGCGTGTGCACGTACCGCCAGTAGGTGGTTAATGAGACAGATGGTTTTTGGGCGTGTGATTCTCTAACTAAAGTTTAAGTCATGGAAGCACGCACGCCATGTTAGTGAATGGCTGCTAGAGTCACTCAGAGCAATGGCCAGAATGTCTTGGACATCCGGTCTGTCCGTCTTCCTTTGCTGCTGGACATTTACATTATGGGATGTGTTCCTTTGCTGCTGGTCATTTACATTATGGGATGTGTTCCTTTGCTGCTGGTCATTTACATTATGGGATGTGTTCCTTTGCTGCTGGTCATTTACATTATGGGATGTGTTCCTTTGCTGCTGGTCATTTACATTATGGGATGTGTTCCTTTGCTGCTGGTCATTTACATTATGGGATGTGTTCCTTTGCTGCTGGTCATTTACATTATGGGATGTGTTCCTTTGCTGCTGGTCATTTACATTATGGGATGTGTTCCTTTGCTGCTGGTCATTTACATTATGGGATGTGTTCCTTTGCTGCTGGTCATTTACATTATGGGATGTGTTCCTTTGCTGCTGGTCATTTACATTATGGGATGTGTTCCTTTGCTGCTGGTCATTTACATTATGGGATGTGTTCCTTTGCTGCTGGTCATTTACATTATGGGATGTGTTTGTATCAGATGACGATTTTATAGTGTAAATGCGTCCATGTCGTGTAGGGCTGTCCGCAAACGTTCAAAGGTTCGGACCTTTGTTTGTTACTTTGGCAGTTGGCACTCGAACCTCAATGAATAGACCATATTCACACAGCAGCCATCTTGTCATTAGTTTAATGGCAGGGTGGCAACTTGTCTTTTCAATGCAAAATGCCAACATGGCTGCCATGTGAATATGGTACTCCATGGGTTCGGCCCTCCACTTCTTTTCTTTTTCCATTTTATTGTATTTTACAGGAAAAATCTATATCAGACTGTCCAGCCACTGTCCGGCCCTACTAAAGCCTGAGTAGATTCTGCAATACAATAATCTCCGAGTCCAACACCAAATTAATGTAATCTCTCTCTGACATGCACTTTCTCTGATGCACGCAGCCGCAGCCCGCAACAGCCTATTGTGTGCTCTTTCACACATATACAAACACACCACATCCCATGATATGCTAAGTAAACTTGTTGTAGTTTGATTAAGATTCTGATAAAAGTCGCTGATGATCGCTCGCTTCATATTTTGAACGAGAGGCATGTTGAAGTCAGAAATGAAGAGCTTGGTTAGTATATCCATCTGATCAAAACCACGGAGAGCTCCCTAGATTAGGAGATACGAGGGATTCTTTCTGCAGCGGTAAACGGAACTGAATATTTTTCTCTCGTTTGATATCAATGAAAATGCGCAACGTCCTAGCAACCCGTCGGTTGGATTATTTATGACGTTACCACACGTCATACGGTCTGAACCAGTTAACCCATTATTAACTCATTTTGAAAAAAATAATATATAAGTTTTTCTCCTCTGGTGAAAAGCTGTAATTTGCGCGATGGCAGTCTCTCAGTCAAATCTGGTCACATATAATTGACTCCAATGCAGATAATACCACATTAAAATTTGAAAGAAACGAAACAAAACGTGCTGGTACTGGACATTGAAGGTCCAGACCAGTCCTTGCCGGTTGGATGAAGTGTAGTAATGGGCTGTTCCAGCTCGGAGCCATTGTATTGGGTCTGTGGGTCCAATGGGCTGTTCCAGCTCGGAGCCATTGTATTGGGTCTGGGTCCAATCATTTTCTGCATGAAATAGCTTTGTTTCCCCCTTTTCTTTTTTACAATGCAGGTTGTCATTCCAGCCAAAAACTGTACCAGGAGGTGATTTGACTAATTGGCACTTCTCAGAGGGGAGGGAGGGGGTGATGAGTTGTATTCATACTGTGCTGTCTGGTTGGAATGAATACACCCTTTTCATGGCAGCCAAAGCCAATTGAGATGCAATAGAGGGGTGGGTAATCAAACAGGCGATATGATACTAATGACAGTAATTAAGGTTGTGTTCAATTTTGGTCAAACTGAGCCAGGGTGCTGCTCCTGTGCATGTTGACTGGAAAGGTTCTGATTGAACAGAATCTTCATTATCAACTATCATTGTACGTATGTACTATTTCAGGTCAATGTGGCTTTCCACGAAAGGTTTTCTCAAATGCGTGGCTCATCGCACGCTTTATTCCGGGAGTGTACAAATGTAATCAAATGGACTCGTAAGGGCCGTTTGCTTCCATTTGTACACTCTGTAAGTTGACAAAATGAATACATGAACTCTAAGAATTTTACGGTGAGAATGCTGAACTCTTGGAATGACTAGGGTGCATTGCTAATGACAGAGCAAGGTCGTTTTTCACACGTGCATCTGCATTCTGAATATATCATGTTATTAATTATCATTCAACGTTTTGCACCACGGCTCCATTAGTGATAACTCCAGAATCATTTTGTTAATCATGGTATCAGCCTTTTTACAGATTCATAATTTAACCTCCATTGACGCACAATAATGAATGTCACAACAATAACTCAGATAAGGCCTGGCTTAACTAATCTCGTTTTGCCATTTAATTGTTGTTCCTATTTCTCTGTCCATCTCACTCACGTACACACACACGCACATGCTCTCTATATATCTCTCTCTCCCTCTCTCTGTCTGCTGAGTGCGAGTATAGAAATGAGTTGAATTAACCCGGGCGGGAACCCCTTTTGGTGTTACCATTATGTTATGCTTTAGCTATTGAAAAATAGCAGACCTACAAGCTCGTAGCGCGCCACCGAGTGGCGCGCTACGAGCTTGTAGGTCTGCTATTTTTGAAAAATCGAAGAACGACTGACATAGAAACATAGCTTTTTCAGAAAACTGTCAGGATGTAGAAGACATTTTTTAGAATCTGATCTCAGGCCTAAATGGGTTGACACTTTTACATACCGGTGTGTACTCTCTCCGGAGAGGGAGAGGAAGAATACAAAGCAAAGCACGAGGGAGATACGATGAAGAGAAGAAGTGTTTCTCTTGGTTGGTTCAACCTTGGTTTTCCTCCCCATGTGAAACTTTTTTTTTTCATTATGGGTTTATTAATTCTGTGAGTCCCACTGTGCGACACATTGTGAATTGAGACATACATCACGCTGTCTCAAGGAGGACGTGACATTGGTGCCGTCCCGCTGGGCCGTGGTTCCTTCCCTCTCCCTCCCTGTCTTCACCTTTTCTCTGAATCCTAATAATAACCTCTCCACCCTTATCCGTTATCTCGTGGCTCTCAGGGCCACATTATCAGGGTTATTCCTATTGCATTTGTATTTTGAACGCTAACAAAACAGATGGTGTCTGGCGATGTTTACTGAGGTCCTGTACTGTTGTGCTGTGACCTGAGAGAAAAGTGGCATCGCTAGAAAATAGCCCACATTGTGTTCATGCATTATGTATTTTTAATATGCACCGATTTTGGACCACTCCCACAGGAGAGATTGAAAATGCATCCATATGCCCTGCTCAAAGGCCATGTATATTAAGTGATAAAAAAAATTGTTAAAAAGGTTGATGCTCTGTTCCAATAGCAATAGAGTGTTTTCATCAGTAACAGCCCAATGTTGTTGTTTTTTGTCGACTGCATACCACAGAACCGCCCCAAATTGTTTTATCAAAAACAAAGTAAAGCTGTTCTAGGCGCAGTGCATTTAAAGCAGCTGTGCTCATCAGTCTTAGTAAGTACGGTCCTCTAAATTGAACATTTATGGTGTCACAAATGTTTACGGCCCCGGTGGTAACTAATTACCCACATGCTTAGTAAATATGCCTCCAAATCTCTCCTCCGGCCCAACGGACCACTCCTCTTCACCTCAATCCCTCTTTCTTTCCTCCATCTCTCTTCAATTGTTGCTTGTATTATTGTCTTTTAGAGCATGGGTATGTGTGCCCGACTACTGACTGGATTGTTATTATTGTCTTTTAGAGCATGGGTAATGTGTGCCCGACTACTGACTGGATTGTTATTATTGTCTTTTAGAGCATGGGTAATGTGTGCCCGACTACTGACTGGATTGCCTAGCAAATTTTTCTGGGCACTTGCATGATCCTCGGAGGACGGATTCTACTGATTGTGGTGCCTTTATGCCCAGAATTCCTTATTTCACACAAGATATCTCAAAATCTAAATGTGTAAAGAGCATGATATGAGAAGACTGAGAGAGAGAGAGAGAGAGGGCTCTTCTCTTTCTCTCTATCTCTTGCTTGGCTCTTTCTCGCTCTCTCTCGGGTGGCTGTCACTTGGAGAGGTTGCCTGATAATCAGAAGGTCACCGGTTTGCCCCCCCCCCCCCCCCCCCCAGTTAAGACACTTACAATGCCTAACTGCTCCCCTGAGAGCATGTGTTCAGCATAACCATCTGAAGAGACATCAGCTGTGTGAAGCTGAAACTGAATTTCACCCACAGGGACTAAAGGAGAATTCCATGCTAGAATGCTTTCTTACCTTTCTTACCTTTCTTTGTAGTCGTTATGTCCCCACCAAAGAGGTCCAGGTGGTTTTTTGTGCAAAAACTCCTTATTGGCTATTTCCTCTACCATTAACCCTCAATGAATTGCATTGAATTGAATGGGGCTATGGGGTGTTGTGCTAATTCGCTTATTTCCATCGAAATAAGTAGTGCCGCTTGGAATATTATTTACATTATGAAGAGAGGATATAATAAGATGACCCCATGTTATTCTCCATAGAGACATTTCTTCCGTGAACCAGGGGAATCGAGGGGATGAGCGAGTGATATCAGGACTTCGGCTTCGGCTCAATTAACATTGAGTGACTGCAGTTTCTCCCAGCGGTCGAATGTCCCTTTAACCCTATATGTCTCTCCTCTCCCCTCTCTGGTTGCAGGTTCCAGAGGAGCCCTGTCTGCTGTTGGCTACCCCCAGGATGCTGCTTCCTGCCTCTGTTGTTGTGGTGCCTCCCAGCACCCCCCTGTCCATCCACCACCAGATACAGCTGCTACAGCAGCAACTAACGCAGCAACAGCAGCAGACACATGTGGCCGTGGCACAGGTAGGTGTCCTTGTAGCCATCTCTCTCACACTCTGTCTCCGTCAATTTCAATTCAATTCAAAGGAGCTTTATTGTCTGTCTGTCTGTCTGTCTGTCTGTCTGTCTGTGTGTCTCTCTCTCTCTATCTCTCTCTCTCTATCTCTCTCTCTCTCAACCACCTGCTGTGTCTCAACACGCGCACCACGCACGCACGCGCGCACACGCGCGCACACACACACACACACACACACAGAGTACTCTTTGGGTGTCACTCTTATGGTGTCCCTAATGGTCTTCACCGTGCCAGGGAGCTCTGTGTGTGTGTGCCTAGTTGTCTTGACGGGTTATTCATTTCTTGGTGCATTATAATACAGCTGGAAGCCTTGAAGCAACGAGGCCTTGAAGCAAACAACCTCGCTCTCTTATATTCATGTGACAGAGAAAGGCTGCCCTAAGGGCCACATGGTGTTTAATAATGCAGTGCTGCATTTTATACTTTTGTTACAGCTGACTTGCAAACCGCAACAAAAAATGGATTAAGAGGTGTATTAAGGACAAATGTTTAATTAACTAAACTAAATCAACAATAACCCTAACCCAAACAAATGAAACAAAGCCGTAGGGGTTGCTGCTGCAGACTGAAATGTATCTCACCACTTAGTGCTTCTTGCTTCGATTACGTTCGACTCTGTAAAGCGCTCTGTAAAGCACCTTGCCCAAATGTAAATTGCCTTACATTTGGGCAAGGTTTCAGTCTTATCCGAACCCCATCATCGACATCCATTGTGAAAATATAAAGTTAAATATTTTGAAAAAGAACTGCTTCTCCTCCAGTAACAGAAGCCACTGGCATCTAACAGTACCTCTAGTTTAAGTGGGGCAGAAAAATTGGGAACAGAACAGCAAGAAACTGGAAGGCTCCATAAAATAAGTTAAGGGTCTGAAATGCCTGCTTGCACTTTGAATCCCAGACCTATAAACTAGTCTTCGTCAGCGTTCCTTGGGCGGGGGGGTGCCAAGAGTTTTAGCCCGGGCCCGGGATAAAATGATCCCCCCCCCCACACACACACACACACACACCCCCACGTTCCAACTGCGCTGAGTGGTCATAACTCATTCACAATGCATGTTCAATTTGCACAGAAAAAGAGCTCTCATCTCCCACACACGTAAATCCAAATATAGCATAATGGGCTAACTACAAGGGTAGCTCCACCACCAACATCCTATTAGACACATGCTATCATTCCAATACCCAAATGTAATGCTTTGAAGTGTTATTTAACCCATTTTGGGCGGGAACCCCTGTTGGTGTTAGCATTATGTTATGCTTTAGCTATTGAAAAATAGCAGATCTACAAGCTCATAGCGCGCCACCAAGTGGCGCGCTACGAGCTTCTAGGTCTGCTATTTTTGAAAAATCGAAGAACGACGAAGAATAGAAACATAGCTTTTTCAGAAAACTGTCAGGATGTAGAAGACATTTTTAGAATCTGATCTCAGGTTAAAATGGGTTAATGATTTACCTACGATATATTAGATATTACATAGAAAACAATAAATATATTGAGAGCTAATATACTCCAACATTGCCCAGTACCCACCACAGTAATTCTTTTGGTCCCAGGCAGCACAATTTATGGTACACTAATAAGACTTAATTAGAAATAATGTGTTTGTTATTATTAGAAATAATGTGTTTTTTTTATTAATTGTGTATAATATGGGTATAACCTCTATCTAATAACAAACACATTATTTCTAATTACACCTTATTAGGTCTAATTAGGTGTACCATAAATCGTACTGGGACCAATCTCTTTTTTAAATGTAAATGTGAAACAGGTACTGGTCAGGTCATGTTTCATACGGAATGCCCTTAGATTTCCAACACAGTGTTATTGTTGAGCAAAATGCAAATTTATTGGCATAAAAGTCAATTTTGTTGGCAAGTTGACGCTCTGTGAGGTGTTTTTCCATCAGGCCTTTTCGAAAATAGGTAGCAAATCTTTCAAAAAAATAAAAATAAAACATTTTCGCCATATTGTGTGGGGCTTCCTGTAGTCACGTTTGCAATCTCTAGTGAGTCTAGTCTGCACATACTGTAGGTTGAGTTCGCTCACTGCACTGTGCAGGATGGACTGTAGTAAAGTGTGTGTGTGTGTGTGTGTGTGTGTGTGTGTGTGTGTGTGTGCGTGTGTGCGTGTGTGCGTGCGTGCGCTTTGTATGTAAAATGCCAAAGACTCTGGCCGGTTTAACTGCCTTGTCTCCCATGACACTGACATGCAGTTTTGCAATACTACAGTATTACACTATTACAGTACCAAGCCTGTCTAACCACTGTGATACAGTACGTCACTACAACAGTTATTAACTAGCTCACATAATCATACACACATGTGAATTTGCACGGTTGTTGTGTACACACTCTTGCAGTGCACACAACTCACACGCACATGTCTACCCTTCCAGGTACCCTTTAGGAAAAGGTCACTAGATTGGGAAAAACTATTTTATAGCTGCACGCATGCACACACACACACACACACACACACACACACACACACACACACACACACACGCGCGCGCACAGACACCAGCACAACAACTAACCCAGAAGTGTCACAGGATATTTAACTGTGATATATGTCACTGGACAGTAGGGGTCCTGATTTAGCTGCCCTACTCATTCCCTATTAAAAATGAGTGTTCCCCTTCTTGCCTGTGTTGAACATTAACATTTAACAACATTAGTTTTTTTAAGTCAGGAGGAGTTTGCCAGGACATAATGTAACAATACTTACAGTGTAAAGTATGTATTGTTAAGTCTACCAGCCAAGCAGCCTATTATGTTATGAGATGTCGAACTAACTGATGAAATGTCTTTTCTTGTTGCAACGATAATTGGAACCTTGAGGAGGGTGGGGCGATGGGGGATTTGTAATGAAAATGAAAAATGTTTAATAAAAACACAAAAAAACAATACTTACAGTGAGATACTTAAGTCACTGCTGGACATTTATGTGGTAGAATTAGAAAATACTTGCCAGCTCTCGATCCATTGCATTCTACTGAGACCAGTTTCAAAGGTAGAAACGACACTATATCCACCAAACACCATCTAGGATTAAAACAAGTTCTTGGAGCTTTTCCACCGTTGTTTTGTTACAGGGAACAAGAGGTCCCTTTAACTTCCATTCTTTCAGTAGTTCTAAAAGTATTTCACTTAAAAGTTAACCACAGTTAAACGTTGTACTCAATCATCCTGTTGGACTCGCCCTGCCTTTCTCTGCTCTCCATCTTTTTGCTTTTACCAACCGTCCGAACGTGTACAAAATTGAACCAAATGGACCCATAAGGGTCGATTTGGTCCCATCGTTTACTCTCTAAAGTAAATGAACACTATTGGTTCTATTGTGCTGCTGACTAGAGCAGTGTGTGCGCCTCAATAGTAGGTCTGAAAGGGCCTTTCTGTGTGGAGTTTGCATATTCTCCCCGTGTCCCCTAGGGTAGGTACCCTCACATGTTCTCCTCGTGTCCCCTAGGGTAGGTACCCTCACAAAAACATGCAGTAATCCAGGTCTCTAAAAACTACCTCCACCTGGCCAGTCGGGGCGCCTGATGGAGGGGAAAGGAACTGGTCGGAATAACGTGTTCCTTCCACGTGCTACGTCCGGCCTGGGAGATTCCCCCCTGTCAGGTGAAAAGAAGCAGCTTGGACTCCTCATGCATAGAAGGAGGCATGAGGTCAGTCCGCTGCCCCCCCCCCCCCCCCCCCCAGGTTGGCAGAGGAAGTGTAGCGCCCAGGATTACATTAGATAATAGACACTGGGTGAAAAAACTGGGTTGCAAAATTGTGGGATAAAAATTATAAATTAAAAAAGAAATCACACCCTGAACTGAGTGGTGCAAAGCCCCCCCACCCCCCCCTCTCTCTCTCTCTCTCTCTCTCTCTCTCTCTCATTAGCAGGCAACAGTGCAGCACTATTTCTCTCTCTGTTTCTGGCACAACAGCGCCCCTACTGGTACTCATGAGTCACACATGAGTCACACACAAACATAGTTGTCACACACAAACATAGTTGAACACGGACATTGCTGTTCCTTGGAGTGGTTGCACCACTCAAAAAGAAGAAAATAGTACCGGTAGGTGGAAACTGGTGTTATTATTTGACAGATCAACAGTAGTTACCATCCATCTACTTGTTATTCGTGTGTGCTTTGGAGCAGTAAAGGTCACCCACTGTGAAATGTTTCAACCCCTGAGGTGGTTCTGTGTGACCTACAGCATGAGCCCTTAACTCTCTGCTAGCTTTCTCTCTGCTATCACCGAGCCTCCCCTGGGCCAGAGCTACGTACTCAGTCACAACACAACACATAGACTCCCCTGGCATCTCAATTACAGCTAAAGCTTGCAAGGTCAGTCAGCTAGATTTCCGGCCCGAGACAATATTGTTTTACAAACTATTCTCAGTGATTGACTCTCTTCCATTTCCGCCGTGTCCATTAGAATTAAATTGAAGTAAAACATTTGGCAAAGCTGGATGAATTAGTGGGTAGCACATCTGGAGTAACGCAACATATTTGAAGTCATTAAATGCCTGTTTTATACACACATACACTGGAAATATATCCATTTTAAAATGCATTGTGATGCAGATGTGGATGCTTCGATGCGGTGACATTATGTGATCGATTAAAGCCTGCTAACGTATTGTTGATTTACCAGTTACTTCCGAAGACGACATTGCATTGAACTAGTTCTCTAAGTTAAGCATCATTCCCTCTCAATGACTGTAGTGAGGCTGAGATCAAGGCAAAAATAAAAACACCCAGTATTTTCAAATCTGACAATCTGGGAACATTTCTCAGTCAAATCATCTGTGACGTTGACGGGGAAGTACAGCCGATCTACACACTCACAACAAACTGCTATGTGAGCGTGTAGGTCTGCTATGTCGGGCAGAAAAGGTCATACTTTGCCTCTAGTCCCCTGGCCTCGCCTCCTAGCGGTCTATAGCTACAGTACTTATCCTGCAGCTGCTGTGTGAAAACATTATCCCATTCTGAACGGGAACCCCTTTTGGTGTTTAAACCATTATGTTATGCTTTAATAGCAGATCTACAAGCTCATAGCGTGGCACCGAGTGCCACGCTACGAGCTTGTAGGTCTGCTATTTTAGAAAAATTGTGAAAATGTGCCTGAAATCTTTTAATATATATTCTTTCAGAGTGAGTTTTTAACTCAAATCTTTGCTACTGGGAGGGTCCCTGGAACAACATATTTTCAGATGGGGGTGGGCGGCCAATGTCATATATATTTGGGGTCCTTGACATGAATATTTTTGCCACTGACATAGAAACATGTTTTTTTCAGGATTTAGAAGATTCTTTTTTTTATTTCTGGATCCCTTTGGCTGACTTTGATGTGTAAATGTGTGAAGTATCCCACAGGAATATCCCAGATGATTATTGCTTACTATTACTGTCTCTGTACTGTACTGTTACTATTACTGTCACACACGCATTTCTTCATTTAGTGGGTGATCCTTAATGTGTCACCCCTTGTCAACGGAAACACTTACAGATATTGATGAGGAAAAGAGAGATGTTGATATAGAAATGCATCACAGCTACTCTACACAAACAGATATATAGTAGAAATTACTATTCATGTTTGATGCAAGTCAGCACTTGAGAAAGACTAAACTAAGGCTTACAGAATTCTGTAAGCGGGCACGGCACACACACGCACGCACGCACGCACACACGCACGCACGCACGCACGCACGCACGCACACACACACACACACACACACACACACACACACACACACACTTATAATTCACTACTACTGGTGGAAGTAAAAGCTTTTTCAGACAGCCCCTTTCGAGGTTGTACTTGGACTCAAATTGTCCGTCTGTCCTTCCGTCTGTCCATCCTTTTTTCCTTCCTTTCTTCCTTCCTTCCTTATCCCATTCTGGGCGGGAACCCCTTTTGGTGTTAGCATTATGTTATGCTTTAGCTATTGAAAAATAGCAGATCTACAAGCTCATAGCGCGGCACCGAGTGGTGCGCTATGAGCTTGTAGGTCTGCTATTTTTGAAAAATCGAAGAACGACTGACAGAAATATAGCTTTTTCAGAAAACTGTCATTTTCAAACAGTCATTTTTAGAATCTGATCTCAGGTCAAAATGGGTTAAATCTGCATACAAACAGCATAGCATTATGCTGAATAAGACCTTATACTGTAACCTCTATAGTGCATAACAAGCACTGTATTCCTCACACTGTGTCTTGATAAGGAAACGGTGATCTTGTCTTGTTTGTCATACTATTTCAAAACAATGTTGGTCACCAAGGTCGGTGATGTTAGTTCATTTATTTGTTTTTGTATAGTCGTAGGAGTAGAATGACGATGGACACCCGAGCTCGTCCTTGGGTCAGTTTCATACAAATGGAATGAAAAGAAAAAGCGGCAGCAACCTATAATAAGGGGTCATTCCGAACTCTCCTCCGCGGTTATAGCTTTTTGCTGCGTCGTGAATATTAACTGTGTTGATAAGCACCATAGAGAGAAACCCATCAATCCAGGCTGGCAACGTGCCCATCGGTTGCAAATGTACCGAAATGCCCCATACAATGTATCATCCACTTCTGAGTTAATAGGTGGTTTTCTGCACTACCTGTCCCTCTGTATTTAAGCCATTTTGGACGATAAAAAAAGGCTTCTAAATCAAAACATTTTTCTGAAAAACCTATGGTTTCTATGTCATTGGTGCTCAACCTTTTTCATGTCAAGGACCCCCAGAATTATCTTTATTGGGCCACGGACCCCCATCTCAAATTATGTAGTTCCAGGGACCCCCCAGAAGCCAATATTTTAGTTAAAAATGTTCGCTCTGAAATATATATTCAATGATTTGCGCCACATTTTAATGACTTTTTAAAAATAGCAGACCTACAAGCTCGTAGCGCGCCACTCGGTGGCGCGCTATGAGCTTGTAGATCTGCTATTTTTCAATAGCTAAAGCATAACATAATGCTAACACCAAAAGGGGTTCCCGCCCAAAATGGGTTAAGCCACGTCATGGAATCAACTGTGTAGAAGTCCCAATTTCTTTTTTTTAATGAAGTCTCCAGTGAAAGGATAGTGTGGCTGTTTGAAGTAGATCTTTTAAGATGATGAAGCATTGTCTCTCTCTGTCAATGCCTAATGGGAATTGGCCTATTTCAGTCTGCCAAGTGGGCATGTAGTGCATCTGCATATATTTATTTCACAGTGTTTCTCTATCCCTCTCTCTCTCTCTCTCTCTCCCTCCAAATTGTTACACACCACCAAACCCACCAAAGCCGAGCCTGCACACCCGCTTTATTTTTATTACGCCCACAGGTTTGTGAGCCACTCTTCTCGCGCCAACCCCAGCCACAGCGGGGAGTGTCCTCAGCCTACATACAATGTATAATTTTTTTTTAAATCTGTACAGTTACTGTAGTAACTGTATCAAAGCATTTTTAATGTTTTTTTATAGTAGACGACATACAGTACTTATTAGGGGTGTCAAAAAACCCCGATTCGAATTAGAATCGCGATTCCCGTTATTAACGATTCAAAATCGATTCATAATTTCCAAAAAAAAGTTATATCATTTTTTTTTGGTTACAGGAGTTTTCACTACATGGTGTTTGTGATATGAAATGTAAGCTTACCCTAATCACAGTAAACATCATGTCTACTCTCTGATGAAATCCTATGTATTAAATCGAGAATCATTATGAATAGAGAATCGTTTTGAATCTGGAAAAAAAAATCTTTTGAATTTAAAAATAAAAAGATCGATTTTGAATCGAATTGTGACCCCAAGAATCGAATCGAATCGTGGGACACCCAAAGATTCACAGCACTAGTACTTATACCGTTTTGTTCTGTCTTGAACATCACCTTCACCAGGGTCGAGCAGACAGTCGAGGACAACCATTAAATAGGGACGATGCAAAAACAAAAAAAGGGCAAAATACTTAATCTCTTTTTCTTGTATCTATATTATTCTGTCTCGTATATATATTTTCTCATCACATCATCTTATCTGTCGGACCAGACACGATTTTTTGTTTTCCTAAATTAATGTAGTGCAAAAAATGTATCACAAAAAGAGAATCTGATGACAGTCACACAGAAAGGGATTTAACCCATTTTCGGCGGGAACCCCTTTTGGTGTTTCAAGCATTATGTTATACTTTAGCCATTGAAAAATAGGCAGATCTACAAGCTCATAGCGCGCCACCGAGTGCCGCGCTACGAGCTTGTAGATCTGCTATTTTTGAAAAATCATGAAACTGTGGCGCTAATCTTTGAATATATATTCTTTCAGAGCGAACGTTTTTAACTCAAATCTTATGGGAGGTTCCTGGAACAACGTATTTTCAGATGGGGGTCGGCGGCCAAATACAGATAATTCTGGGGGTCCTTGACATGAAATAGTGTGAGAACCACTGACACAGAAACATGAGGTTTTTCAGAAAACTGTCAGGATTTAGAAGACATTTGTAGAATCGTTCCCAGGTCTAAATGGGTTAAGTTTCACCTTGTGTCTGTAGCTCTCTTTGCTCCGATGCTGAGAGACTGCAGATTCAGCATTATTATTCTTTCTCCATCGCTGCATGCTGCTTGACGTTATTAACCTTTCGAGGGAGGGACGGGTGTCACAAATGATCAGCATCCAGTATAATAAGCACTACGATACTTGCATCTGATAGCTGCTGTTTGTGAGCTTGTAGATCTGTGATTGTTGACTGTTTTTTCCCCCCACAAGATATTGCCTATTATGACGTGTCCAGAATAGGGATGATATTGTTGATTTCGTCGACTAATACTATGACGAAAAATGTTTGTCGACTACTTTTTTTCATTGACGAAAACTAAATGAAAACTAAGCTATGATGACTAAAACTAAATATACTGACAATTTCATCAACAAATAAAAACTAGAAACATTTGTCCACTAGTCCCTTCCTAAAAATGTTAGGAAGGAACTAGTGGACATGATGTCCAGTATAAGTCATTTTACACTTGGTTGCATGCTGAAAATAGCCGATCTACAAGCTCACAACTGAGCTTGTAGATCGGCTATTTTCAGCAAGTGTAAAATCAGACGACATCAAGGCCCGACAAAACACATTTTAGTCGACTAAATCAACTGTAGATTTAGTCGACTAAAATCTTATGATATTTAGTCGACTCACTGAATGACTAAAACTAAAATCAAACTTTGCTGCCAAAAACAACACTCCTAGAAAGATTACCTGTAGGGTTGAGTGCAGCCCTACACTCAACCCCATGCCCCAGTCAGAGTCCAGTTCTCAGCCTCCATATAGATCATGTTTGTGACGTGTGTGGCTGACACTGTGGGGAGCCGTATACTGTATATACGACTGTAAATTACACGGGCAGTGCCAATGATGTGCGCTAGCAGCCACTCGGCCCCAAATGCAGTCTGGAATCACACCTATTTGCTGCTGCAGGCTAGGCGGGGATCATGGAGGTAGATCACTCTCTCTTAGGCTACTACAGTAAAAAGTGGCTGGGAGGATGCAGAGGAATGTATGTACAGTAGTGGCCTCGGGACTGAAACAGTGAATTGTGACTCTATCTGGCGTCTCCTCCACACCCCACTGGTTCTTCATTAGTGTGTGAAGAAGTACTGTAAGTAGTAACCGAGGTCAGGTCACGAAAGAGGACAGCAATGGGGGGTGTGTGTGTGTGTGTGTGGGGAGGAGAAGAGAGAAGAGAGAGAAAAAGAAGCCAAGGTAAATGAGAGCAGTGAAAAGAAAAAGCCACAATCAGGCCACATAGCGGCCATGTGGTGATTCAGTGCTTTCACTGGAGGTACAACAGTTTAATGTAAAAAAGAAAAAACGGTGCCCATGAGTTATTGTTGTAGTATCAACAACCTTTTATTATGCTTGTCTGTGTTTATTTTGATCTCTGTCTTCACCGAAGCCACCAGCCAATAGAGCCTCTATGCTACCATGGCAACAGAGTGTTATGGCACTGCGGGTGGAAAGCGGGGGCCCACACTGAGCTGACCTGAGAATGGGTGTCATTATGCTGAATATGATACAAATATGATACAGTGATGGAAAAAAAGGATACTCACATTCTTTGTGCCCAACGCGTCCCCACACGTCTGGGGACGTCTAAGGGTCTCTTTTTTTAATGATATAAAACGGGATCACTAAAATCAAAATTGTATTTATTTTTTTGCTTGGTCATGCCTTCTTCAGCGATCCTAGACATGTTTAGCGCATGCAGCGCACTGCTGTTCACTTCCTTGTTTACGGCCCGACTTTTTATCAAAACGGCAATGTTCTGTCCTCATTTCTGACTTAACCAAGCATCTCGTTTGGAATATAAACGCTTCTAGAGAGAGATCACAGATCAGATGTGAGGTAGTAATGGTAGTTTGGGGGGTAATGGAAGGCGGCGCTTTTCAGAGTAAAATCTGCCTCATCTGCTGGGCACTATAGCGCCTTTATTTTTTATCACGTTTTACGATTTTCGATCTCATCCGCTAAAATAGGGGGGAACATTTTGGATGACATCCCAACCGGAAAGTACATCGAATGTTGCCCAACAGGCGCTCCCAGCCTGTGGAGCCATGCGATGCTCCCAGCCTGTGGAGCGATGCGATGCTCCCAGCCTGTGGAGCGATGCGATGCTCCCAGCATGTGGAGCGATGCGATGCTCCCAGCATGTGGAGCGATGCGATGCTCCCAGCCTGTGGAGCGATGCGATGCTCCCAGCATGTGGAGCGATGCGATGCTCCCAGCATGTGGAGCGATGCGATGCTCCCAGCCTGTGGAGCGATGCGATGCTCCCAGCCTGTGGAGCGATGCGATGCTCCCAGCATGTGGAGCGATGCGATGCTCCCAGCATGTGGAGCGATGCGATGCTCCCAGCCTGTGGAGCGATGCGATGCTCCCAGCCTGTGGAGCGATGCGATCGGTTATGATATCAATAAAGTTTGGTCCTGTGATTAATCGCCGTCCTGAGTGTCGAGCGTTACTATTTGATGGGACGGAGACCTCCGTTTATGGCGCTCAGGGTGTTAAATAATTGTACTTACCGGTAGTTACTTTACAGTTTACACCACTGCAAAGCGCTTTCTATTGGCTCTGAAAACCAGACACCTTTTTTTCAGTGACCTTAACCACACAAACGTATGTATTCAACCCATTTCAACCAGGAACCCCTATTTGTGCGTGCGTGCGTGCGTGCGTGCATGCGTGCGTGCGTGCATGTGTGATTGTGAAGGGATCTCTGTGTAAGAGGGGAGTGAAGGAGGTCTCTGTCTTTCTTCTCGCTCCCCGCCTCTCTTCCATGATAAATGATTCACAATGCAATATAAGTTTAATGGAGATTCTGGTCCTGCTTTAATCGTAAAGGTTACATCAGATTCACGTCAGCCAGCCACACAGGAATAGAAGCTGTACTAGTATTATGGTGGGGCCTGACAGCTCAGCCTGTTGCAGGGCACAGACTAGGCCGGGGCATTTTTAAGGCCTGGCTATTAGGATCTCTCTCTCACACGCATGCACGTCGCACGCACAAGCTGTGTGTGTGTGTGTGTGTGTGTGTGTGTGTGTGTGTGTGTGTGTGTGTGTGTGTGTGTGTGTGTGTGTGTGTGTGTGTGTGTGTGTGTGTGTGTGTGTGTGTGTGTGTGTGTGTGTGTGTGTGTGTGTGTGTGTGTGTGTGTGTGTGTGTGTGTGTGTGCGTGTGTGCGTGTCCATGCGATGCAGTGTTGCCAACTCTGGTACTTCTCTGAATTCATCTCAGACAGCGGCTCAGTCAACCTGTCAGCAGCGTTCCGATTGAACTGCAGTGCTCTGATCTGTTTGTTTTAGGAAGTTTGAAGACCCTGTTACAGTAGTCCAGTCTACTGAAGTGTCTTTTCTTTTTACCAGCTGCTGTGCAATTCTCCATATGCAGACTGCGGCCATCTTACCATATAAGTTAATGGCAAGGTGCTACCTATAGGTGCAACTTCCCATTGGCAGCCCATTCATCCAAACAGAAAAGTCCTAAACCATCCAAACTCACCAACATTGGTCGTCATGAATGGGACTCGAACGTGCGACACGCTGTCAGGCCAGAGCCTATATGTGGCATGCGCCCACCGCCCGCACCATGGCCAGCGGGCGCACGTTTATTTTGCCATTGACTTGAATGCCACATGACGTCAGCCGCTTGGCGTTGGGAGGATTGATGGCCACCATGTCTCTCTTGTTTTGACACCATTGCTTTCCCCCTTCGCCGCTTATCTTCTGACCGTCTCCCGTCCTATCTTTCACAGGTCCAGCTGCTGAAGGACCAGCTGAGTGCGGAGGCCACGGCCCGCCTGGAGGCCCAGTCACGGACCCACCAGCTGCTGCTTCAGAACAAGGACCTACTGCAGCACATCTCCCTGCTGGTCAAGCAGCTCCAGGAGCTGGAGGTCAAGTTCGCTGGACCCAACTCTAGTGAGTGGCTGCACACATGGTGTACACACACACACACACACACACACACACACACAGGCGTGTGCATTTATGTACTGTACACGCCTGCATGCATGTGTCAAGCACACATGTGTACTGTACACGCCTGCATGCATGTGTCAAGCACACATGTGTGCTGTACATCGGTGGTTTCCCAAACGTTTCAGGTGGAGACCCAAAAGAGAAATTAGACGTTTGCCCCGGGGACCCAAACTAGTGAAAACAGCAGATCTACAAGCTCACAACGTGGCGTGAAGCAAGTTTTCAAATTGATGGAATTTCTTAAAAAAATATTTATTCAAAAAAAGATACTTAAAAATCGTTTAATTTGGTATTAATTCATGAAAACTTTTGCTTTTTTATATATTTTTTTAATAATAATTAAAAACAAAATGTAGGAAACAAAAAACTAAGGGACCCATAAAAATGTGTCCGCGGCCCACAAACGGGTCCCGACCCACTGTTTGGCTAACAGTGCTGCACATGCATGTATTGTAGATGCACACATGCATGTGTCCACAAAAATAAACATTAATGCATGATGTCCAAATATAAAATTATATTAACGTTTTGTGGAGAGGACAAATAACGTATTTTAGTTTTTTTTTCTTTTTTATTATTATTATTATTATTATTTTTCATTACTTTGTAAATGGAAGAAGAAGAAGCCAGAAGCAAACAAATAAAGGAAAAAAGAAAAAGTAGCCCATAAAACGAAAGGGAACAAGAAATAGAACAATAAAGAAAAATAAAACATAGAAATAGTAGGGCGATGGATATTTTTTTGCTTTGTTATTTAAACATAGAAAAGTACAGTTGAGACATGAGTCGGCTCTGTTCACATTTGCCACAGTGTCCCCACTGTGTAGCTGTCAAACAGGTAGCTGTCTCTGTTTTGTCAATAAGTCTGAAAGAGAGCTTTTCCAGAGCTGCTACGTGAGTAGGAGTTTCAAGGAGTTCTCCACACAGACAATACAACACAAAATAAAGTATTTATTAAAGGCAGAGTTAAAGGTGCACGAACAAGGCTTACACAGCATGGCAGAGCAGACAATCTGATCAAGCAAAGAGTCTAACAGAAAGGAGCGAGCAAACAAAAGTTCCAAAGGGTGGTAAAAAAGGGTTGAACACACTGAATGCGGGTAGAATGGAATCTTGAGTCGGAACATCAGGCAATCACATACAGTACAGCAGGGGTGCCCACACTTTTTTTTTTACTTGAGAGCTACTTTCAAAATGACAAGATCTACTGACCAAAATAATTATAATCCCTTTGCTGGAAATAGTTTAAAGTTAGGGCTGAACGATTTTGAGAAAAAATCTAATTGCGATTTTTCTGACCAATATTGCGATTGCGATTTGACTCGCGATATATTTTTTTTAAATCACACCCGTGTGAAGTAAGTGGTGCAACTCCGTGTGGGCGCCCCCGGGGGGGTCCCCGAAACTTCCAGACCCACAGGAACGTGCCCAGGGTGCCGGCCCGGTTTAGGCGAGCCGCCCCGTGTCCGAAACGGTCGAGAATGAGTTACCGTGTGTGGGTCCCCAGGCGGTCCCTGTACTGTACTGTACTGTACTGTACTGTACTGTACTGTACTGTACTGTACTGTACTGTACTGTACAGTCACTGTACAGTAATGTCACACCTAAAATCATCATATAGGGCCTATACAGTTAGGCTGCGCAACAGTGACACTTGGTTGTGAAAACCAACCAAATTCTATTTTCGTGCTCGGACAGACCCAGCCAGCCAGCCAGCCACCCACCCACAGACACACAAAGCTCCATAATGAAGTGGTTGCACCACTTAAAAAGTAAAGCTTCAATTTAGTATTCACTGTGTCCATTTAAAAAGTAATGAAACATTATACCAAATGGCATACCATTCATTTACTTTACCAGGCAGTGATGTCAGGATTCACAGGATGTGAGACAGCTCAAAATAATGTAGGCTAACTAACCAAATTGACCTGTAAGAATGTGTGTTAAAATTGTAATGTTAGAAATAATTGTAAATAGCTCTCTGGATACAGACCATAAATGCAATGTAATTTCCAGACTTTCTATTTAAGTGCAAGTGCTATTAGGCTACAGTTATCTAATCATCAGAGCACAATATTGTGATTCTCATTTAATATTCACATTTAGATATTATGTTCAATTGATTTATTTGTTTTTGAGGGGCAGTAGCCCCTCCTAAATCCAGTGCACGTATGTTCACAAACGTCCTACACAAACATTAAATTCCCATTGACAATTTTATGTCATTGTCTGAGCAAAGAAATAGGCCTAGTGTCTATTTTACGTCATGATGATGTACGATGATAAGAGCGCCCCTCACTTCACACGGGTGGGATTTTTGTAACCAAATAAAAGCATATGCATTGCATAAGTGTAGGCTACATTTTGACAGATGTGATGACAGAATTAGGCTATCAATTATTAGAGATCATATTGTCTGAGGTTTAAGACAAGCTCATAACTTTAACTTTAATGTTTATGAGCTTGTTGGCCGGCTATTTTCCCACCACGGGTCCTGGTGTAAGCTTTTTTTTTAATGATGGCTCTCGGATCTCGGTACAATTTTGCGGACCTCGCTCAGACAAATCATTACAAATGTACATGCACCACAATGGGGACCGGTTCACTAGAATCGGGGACGACGACGACAATGTAGCATTAATAAAATAAACAGGGGACAGGACAGCAGGACAGCGCCCGTGCCATGCGAAGGTTTGTGGTGTTGCTGCGGGATGTTTTGACTGTCGCTGTACCATGACAGGTCTTGCACAAAACTCTCTTGTTGGACGTCTGTAACGTCAAAACCAAAATAATGCCATATCCCCGAAGTGCCTGATCTCTTTGGGATTAAATTGTGCGGATTTAAGAAAGTTTATTCGGGCTCCGCAGACGCTATCTGCTCCTCAGCTGCTGCTGACTTGGTAGCATTAGCATCAACGCACTGAACACAGAGCAGAGTAGACGTAAATGATGACTTTGTTTTGGGCACTGCGCGAGCGTGTACACATGCACTGCAGTCACATGCACTGCAGGGACACTTCTGATTGGTTAGAATAGAGAGCACAGTATAGCCGTGTTGTAAATACTGGATCAGACGCGCTCCGGGTTGATTATGATTTTTGTTTTAATCGCAGCCTTTGCGATTTGCTAATCGCGTGGTTTCAAATCGCAATTTCGGTTTGAAAACGATTAATCGTTCAGCCTTAAGTTAGACACACTTGGAAATGTTTTGTGTGCAACACTCTTGAAAACAAAGTTATTGCATTGTGGGTTTGAGCTTGCCCTTTTGATGTCAATACAAGTGATAGATTATATATATTTTTCTATTTTAGGGGCATGTCATTTGGTCTACCAACACAGCCTTTGTGATCTACTGGTAGATCATGATCTACCTTTTGGGCACCCCTGCAGTACAGGGTCTAGAGCACTAATGCAGAGACCACAAGGTAACCCTGCTTTGGCAGAGAGAATAGAGCACCGAAGTCCTAACGTCACTCGCTTCTTCTTCTTTCGTGTATCATCCTCAAATGTCCAACTCAGTATCGAGTAGCCACGCCCTTGTCTCTGGTCCCACGTGGAAGAGGCCGGCTTCCAAAGGCGGTCTGTACAGTACAGGGGGCAGGTGTTCACTATGTGCTCGGCAGACCGCTCAGGCTCGCCACACTCGCATGCTGCACTGTCTGCCAAGCCCCATGCACTCGCTCATCCCCTGGTTCACGGAAGTAATTTCTCTGTGGAGAATAACATGGGCTCATCTTAAAATCGTCTTATACTGTAAGAATTGTGGTCCAAAAATAAACAAACTGCCCCGGCAGAAATTGTCAGGGAGGTGTCTCTATCGTTTACGAGTTACGACCGTCAGTCAGTCAAATTTGTCAAATTTGTTTCTAGCGAAAATGTAACTAATTCAGCAGCAGTATTAGCGTCAGTTGATTCTTCATATCCATATGAGAGAGAGAGAGAGAGCGAGAGAGAGAGAGAGAGAGATGGAGAAAGCAGGTGAATGTGTGTATTGAAAAGGCAGGTGGGGCCGAACCGAAGCTGACAAAGAGGCAGTTCATGACGAGAGGGGGCAGAGGAGCAGACCCACACAATTAACAAATACACAAGACAGAAACACGAGTGTATATATCCAAAATATCTACAGTATCTATATATCATATCTATATCGTTTATATATTTTATATTTACAATTGCGAAAGTGTGTCACTTTGCGCTGTGGTATTTGGCATGAGTGCTCTGTAACCACTCTGTTCCCGTTGTAAAGTGCTTTTTTTTCTTCTTCTTTTTTAAGCCTTACATAGTATTTTACAGCCTTGAAATGCCTTTACAGTATCATTTCACGCCCTCTCAGTGTGGTGCTGGCAGTGCCTAGTGGGCTGCTGCTGAGAGATAGACCTCACGCTGGTTATAATATCCTGGTTCAATACTCTGTCCCTGCAGGCTTTTTACCTTCTCCTTCCTCTAAGCTCACAGGCTGCAGTGATTTTCAACCTTCTTCATTGCAAGGGCCCCACAGTTTGATATAATACTATACTGTACCGTGTTAGGGTAGTGTGTGTCACCAACTGTGTTACTTAATGAAGGCCAACAATTGCCGAAGTGCCATGAACCGTTGTACAATGACAGTGTTTCTATTTTTATAATAAAAACTAAACACAGTGGAGCAGAGCTGTGTGCAGACTTATCATCCTTTAACAACCCCAGTTTGATATGCATTAGGCAGCTGACCCCCCCCTTTTAATAATATATAATATATATAATAATATATACTCTCTCTAATATGTATATCCCTGGGACCCTAATTTACACTATACATTTGAGTTTATTTCTGAGATTTGTAGGCATCCATTATTATAATCTTAAAGTTAGAGACCCGTAATAGTCACCACCAATCATTCATTTAGTTGTAGCCTCAAGGACCCCTGGGGGTCCCCGGATGCCACAATCATTCATTTAGTTGTAGCCTCAAGGACCTCTGGGGGTCCCCGGATGCCACAATCATTCATTTAGTTGTAGCCTGGAGGACCTCTGGGGGTCCCCGGATGCCACAATCAAGAACCACTGTCCTTGACTTAGTTGACTTATTCCTGTAGGCTCCTGTTAGCCTGGCTAATAAGCCAGACTAATACCACACAACACTGTCGCAGGCAATTTGTTTTTGCCAACGGCTGATTCGGTCTGGCTTATTAGCCAGGCTAGGCTCCTGTAGGACCACAATCACACCCCGCCATCGGACTCTGTTTTGGAGCAGTTTTCTTCAGCTGGGTCCATGTACAATAGTCCGGTTGTGTTTGCCTCACTCTCGACTGGTCTGTTTTGGCTGTGGATTCTAGTCCAGTGCTTGCCTAAGTCATGTTATCAGCTGTTTTTTGGAGGGTGTGTCCAATCCACCCCCACTTCCTCTTCCTCACCGTCCTGCACTACCAGAAATTATTAATTGCAGATGATTATTGCTTTGAAATTTCCTTTTGAATATCACACTTTATTTTTGTTTTTTACGTTGGTGGCAGGCAGTATGAAATGCATTCACTCACAGTACTCCATCTTATTCCTATCACAGTCGGTCTAGTTTTCTCCTATACGGCTACAAAGGTCTTGTCCCACCATGTGGCTGTAAAAGTGAACCACTTGATCCCTAGCATCCCTATTCTGTGGCAGACATTCAAGCATCAACATTTTGGGGAAGACATTTGATGTGGACGGGGGGGGAAAAGTAGAAAACCTAGTATAGAGCCCAGGGGGGACTCCTGTCAACGGAGTACTGTATAGGGTTTGATGGTTAGACTGGATGGATGTGTTCTGCTCTCCATATTGACACTTAACCCCTTTTGACCTGGGAACGATTCTATAAATGTCTTCTAAATCCTGACAGTTTTCTGAAAAAGCTATGTTTCTATGTCAGTGGTACTTCGATTTTTCAAAAATAGCAGACCTACAAGCTCGTAGCGCGCCACTCGGTGGCGCGCTATGAGCTTGTAGATCTGCTATTATTCAAACGCTAAAGCATAACATAATGCTAACACCAAAAGGGGATCCCGCCCAAAATGGGTTAACAATGTATCTTGTTCCTACGAGAGCAGTAATGGATCCCCTACAGTACTTGGGTCTTTACTGGTTCAATTCAAATAAAGTGCAGCGGCTGGTTGAGAGCCTGATGGAATGTCAATGTGTAGAATAAAATGTAATGTCTCCCTGTTGGTTTCCTCCATAGAGTATATAAAAGGATAGAGACTGAACTGGCGCGAAGCTCCGCCCCCCCAGCTATTCATGTCAGTGGAAGTTGCTCAGTGGCGTTTTGAAGCACCCGGAAGACTGCCGGAAGTACCGTCTCAGAACGTCTACTTCCGCATTTGACCACCAAATATTGGTGGTCAAATGCGGAAGTGCAACCGAGCGCTCAATGTTAAAGCCCAGCTGCACGGGGTTTCCCGGTCATGAATCCACGGGTCCGCCTGTAGTCCCTCCTCCTACCACTAGGGAGGAGAGCTTCAACGTTGAATAGCCTCACTGGCCCCTTGGTTTCCTCCCTACCTCCCTCTTTTGCCCATTCCTCCTGCTCTCTCTCTCTCTCTCTCTCTCTCTCTCTCCCTCTCTCTCTCTCTCTCCTCTCTCTCTCTCTCTCTCTCTCCCCCCCCCCCCCTTTTCCCCCTCACTGTATATGTCTCTTTTCCCTTTTTTACCTCTATGATGAATTCCTGTTCTGTTCTTTGACTATATAGAAGTGTCTATTTGTACGTCTCTAAATGTTTTGATGAATTGAACATGGTGGAACCTCTTGTAAACAAGTGTAATGCTTAATTGGGTCGTCCACTCACAGTTAACAGTCTTTGTATTGAGTTTGTGCTTGAAATGTACTGTAATTCTGCAAACTGTTCATAAATATTTCAATCAATCAAACTCTCTCTCTCTCTCTCTCTCTCTCTCTCTCTCTCTCTCTCTCTCTCTCTCTCTCTCTCTCCTCCACTCCCTGTCTTTCTGTCTCTCTCTCTCTCTCTCTCTCTCTCTCTCTCTCTCTCTCTCTCTCTCTCTCTCTCTCTCTCTCTCTCTCTCTCTCTCTCTCTCTCTCTCTCTCTCTCCTCTGCCTCTCTCCCCTTCTCATCCACAGTGGGGTCCCAGGACAGTCTCTTGGAGATCACCTTCCGTTCCACCGTGCTCCCGGTGCTGTGCGAGCCCACCACCCCCAGGCCCGAGGTAGCCGCCCTGAACCTTCCCCTCCTGGGCGACGGGACCAGCAACGTCTTCGCCTCGTCCGGCGGGCCGCTGGGAAGCCCTCTAGGTAGGGACCAGTGTCTTCTCAAGCTGGAGTGTTTCCGTTTCCTCCCGGGACCCCCCGGGCCTCTCCCCGTGCTGCCGCCTACGCCCCCGCTGAGGGGCGACCGGTCAGGGGGGAGAGGTTGGGGGTTCTCTGAGGGCGAAGCGATGTCCCCCCGGCAATAGCGGCAAGTCTCCAGGCATCCTGGACTTTGCCAGGTTCCGCGAGTCGGGGATCGCCTCGGAGTCCAACACGGACGATAGCGATGACAGGGAGGATGAGGAGGAGGAGGAGGACAGGGGTGACGAGGGGGGGCAGGAGATGGAGATCTATGGCTGGGGGACGGATGAGGAGACACTGAGACTGCTCAATGTTCTCAACAGCCGGGGGGGGCGCCCCGACTGCTTTGGGGATGGAGATAGCGGTGTAAGACTTTCCCAAAACTAGCACTAAGAGGTGACATTGTGCACTAACTGCTGCCTCTCAACCCCAAACGTCCTTGGGAACAACGGAGGTGCAGAGAATTCTGACCACGACAGGGGGAAATGTGTATGTTATACAATATACAGCATTACGTTTGCATCATTCTCAGTTCAGAGTCTTTAACCATATCTTATCAATTAATGTCCTGTACATTGCTTATACTTTATTTATTTAGACTAGGCACCGTTAACACTCAAACGTGGATCATCTTAGTTCCAAGACAGCTTGGGGGAAACCATGTCGCAGACTAACCTGTCTGACGCGCACACATATGAAGTCCCTCTTACTGTCTTGCACACACATACATAAAGTGTCTCAGGAGAAGATTGTTTGCATTCTAGCTCTACACATACTTATTTCTAGCTCAGTTGATATCACTCTTTCTCTCTTTGTATTTCTAGCTCAGTCTATATGACTCTTTCTCTTTATTTCTAGCTAAGTTTATATGACTTTCTCTCGTTTTCTTTTCCTTTACTTCACACAAACTCTTACACAGTAGAATGCTCAGTATTAACTCATCCATATGTACTGTAGTGTATGTGAGAGTTACGGGTCAATTTCCTTCCATCTGTATCCTCTGAGTTAACACTTTTTCCTCTCTCTCTGTTTTTCCTCACACTCCCAGTCTCCCTCACATGCATTTATGTACACACACACACACACACACACACACACACACACACACACACACACACACACACACACACACACACACACACACACACACACGCCTGGTTAATCATTGTGGAGACTATGTCGTTGTGACTGCCCACGCCCTACAATGCGTACAGTAGATATTTTATGTCTCTCTTCTTGCAGGTGTACACAGTATGTACAACATGCCTTGCAAACAGACTCCAAGGCGAACTTTGAAATGTTGAATTCTGGTGTTTGATGATGTTTTCTTTTGCCAATGTCCGTTCAGCTCCTCCTGGAATAGCTTTCCCGCAGATACCATCACTCAGAGACTAACGACCTCCAGCTGCAAATTAACACGCTAGTTGTTTGAGGCTTACAGAGAATCATATTAATTTAATTGAGGAATGGCAGCAATTGAGCTGGACAGTGTTACCCCATACTGTGACTAAATCTCTTAATGTCAAGGCTTTGCGCCACGTCTCTTCAAACGGTTATTATGTGTGTGTGTGTACTCACTCACTCAAGTCCTACACTTTAATGTAGTTGTAATTCAAGAGGATGCTTTCAGTGGAGATAAAGACGAGAACGCGAGAAGCCTAATGCCTGTTTTATCCTCAGTTGCATGACACCTGCACACAACTAGGTACAACTGAAGTGTGACCCACAGAGACCCGTTCCACCACGAATGACACTAGAACATAATACCTTGCCTGTTGCCTGGGGAACCTTTTTGTTTTGCCACTTCTGAGGCCAAAGTCTTATCATATCCACTTGTATCTCAGAAAGTTCTGTGAAGCCCGTGGCAGAGTTTCTGTCCTTATTTAAAGTTCTGTGAAGCCCGTGGCAGAGTTTCTGTCCTTGTTTAACTCGACAGCAGAGGCGTGCGCGTGTGTAACTGTGTATGTGTTAACTGTTTTCATTCCTCCAGTCTCGTACCCTGCTCTTTAATTTATGCAAAGTCTGGATTAAGCAGATCTCGAGGAACGGCGTTTGATAGTTTTCAACCATCGTAAACAAATCCTCGTCTCCGAGTGTCAGAACAGTGGCTCACAGATGACAGTCTGAAGTGGCCTCTTTTGTTAAAAGCCAACTCTTGTTGTGTATTATATGGTCAGTAAGCAAAGGGCTCCATTTTCGTCACCGCTAAACCCCTTATCCCTAAACTTCTTTGCCTTTTTTTTTTACTATTTTGAAAAACATTTTTGAATAGTTCAACTAGCCAATCTACATTGACACATTGTGAGCTTGTAGACTGGCCATTTGAACTATTCAAAAATGTTTTGAAAAATAGTAAAAAAAAAAAAAAGGCCAAGAAGTTTAGGGATAAGGGGTTTAGCGCTGACGAAAATGGAGCCCAAAGTGTTTTGCACACTATCCGCCTGTGTAGTGCATAGAGCAGTGGAGCATTTTGCTGTATCAAAGCAGATCTGCTCCAGTCATGGAGAAGTCTGTTTTCTGCTCCAGTCATGGAGGAGAAGTCTGTTTCTTATCGTCTTTGGCATAGCAAATGCAGATTTGAGAGATTGATGATGAAATGGGCCAAATCTCAGCATGTGTCTAAGTGTTGCTCAGAGCCTTTGTATGACATGATCAAAGCAATTTAAGAGAGGCCCCAGGTATTGATGTTAGAGGGAAACATAGAGGGGGTGATTTCATCCTATTTAAGGCAATCTAGGCAGAAGTGCCAATTCTTGACAATTTGATCTCAGATGTGTGTGTGTGTGTGTGTGTGTGTGTGTGTGTGTGTGTGTGTGTGTGTGTGTGTGTGTGTGTGTGTGTGTGTGTGTGTGTGTGTGTGTGTGTGTGTGTGTGTGTGTGTGTGTGTGTGTGTGTGTGTGTGTGTGTGTGTGTGTGTGTGTGTGTGTGTGTGTGTGTGTGTGTGTTCAGTACTGTAGTAAGTGTACCGTACAATTCATGTGTGGAGATGGATGCAAGTGAACAGTGTCATACTCATACCAATACTGTATTTTTGGGTCAGATACAGATTATTAGCAATTAACAATATCGATATACCAGCGTTCTCTCCTATATATGTTAACTTTTTTGCTTGTATGTATTTGCTGATGAAATTATCGGGCTGTAGAGTGAATGTGTGCACGTTGTGTGGTCATCGGCTCGTCATGTCTGCAGAACTCTTCCGTTTGAACCTACTTGACCTTGACCTAGACGACAGACATTTAAAACAGACAGACGGGGACAGACACAGTCTTGACGGGCTGTGCAGCGTGTCCTTTCGGTTGTCAATCTGCACTCTCCTGTCGTTCCCTTCTCTGTTGTTGTCTAGCCTGGATCCAGCCCAAAGATCCCGCCCACTCTCTGAGTGGACTGGGACTCTTGAGGGAAGCTACAGTCTGATAATCAGGCTAGTTGTTGTCTGCATTGCAATGTCTCGATCTCCACCCCCAGAGCTCCACCCCCAGAGCTCCACCCCCAGAGCGCCACCCCCAGAGCTCCACCCCCAGAGCTCCACCCCCAGAGCTCCACCCCAGGGCCGCTTTAAGGGTAGTGCGAGTGGTGCGGCCGCACAGGGCCTCGCGCTAGGCAGTGTTTTTTTTTTTTTTAAGAAACAATAATCGCATCGCAGCCCGTTCCGTCGCAGTTGATTTTTCACCTATTTAAGCTGCGGTCGGTTTGGAGCCCCAGCCACGCCCCCCCCCCCCTCCGACGGCCGCGCCTCGCCTCCTCCTCCTCCTAACCGGCGTCACTTATTCATCCTCCCGTTAAGCAACGCCCGGTCGTGGGGCCCCCTGTTGTCCCCCTTTGCGCTGCGCAGTGCCGTGCTAGCTTGCGCTGCAGAATTAGAGCAGATCTACAAGCTCACAATGCGTTGCAGCGCGACGCGTTGTGAGCTTGTAGATCGGCCGCGCAATGCAGTCGAATTATACACTGAAGTATGTATTAATTAATTAATTCATTCAAAAAAATCGCGCGCGCGCAACATATCGCACAGGGCCTCGCATTTCTCCCAGACACCTCTGCTCCACCCCCAGAGCTGCCATGAGAAAAATACTGAGAGGTTAAAAGAAACATTTCTTCTGTCCACCTTTAAAGGTATATTCAGTGATTAATTCATTAATTAAAATATCACTTTTTTTGTTTTGTTGTGATAATCCTCCCTACTATAGAGTGTGCTGACCATATAAGGAGTTCCTCCCTGTCCCCAGTGAACCCCTGGGGGTCAGAAAACTTTAGGTTTCGTTTTTGGCTAGGTGGCACAGCCTTCATCCAATCAGGATAGAGAGGGGCCTTGCACCTTACCTCGGTAATAGCTATTGCTGGCAGTTGAAGACAGTTGAGTGGTAGAGACGGGCCATCTGGGAACGGGAGGGTTGTCGGTTCAACTCTCGGCTCGCCCACTAGTCATTTGTGTCGGAAGTGTGCATGAGCAAGACACTAACTGCCTCACAAGCAGTATTAGCGTCCATTTGGGGCCGGGGTAAATGCAGAGGATATATTCCAGTTATGTGCAAAATGTACTTGGTAAATACCACAACCACATCACCTTTTGAGAGGTATACATCTTCGGATAAGATCAGTGATTTGTATAATGACATCATGGGCCCACAACAAGGACTTCAATGTCATTTTTGAAATGTAATTACAGTAATTACTATTCACTTGTAAAAACATAAATAAGTCCAGAGGCCACTCTCCTGTCCTCTAGTCCTCTCTTCTCCTCTCCCTCGGGGACATAAACACAGAAATTAGTGATAAACGTTCATTCCATGACTTTTTTTCCCCCTCTTTTTCATTAATTATAAATGCAAGCGTTCTCCTACTTGGCCTCAGGCCTGATGCTTTCTTAGTTGAAGGTCGATTTAAATGATCTCATCCAGACCCAGTGGTAGAGGAAGGAAGACAGACCATCTGATCTCTATGGATATTGTAAAGTGATGAATACTGTGCCTGTTCTGGGATCTGTTGTTACAGCCCATGCCATTGTGTGTTGATGGAAGGAAATGACAACAGCCAAGATTATTTTATGTGTGCACAAGCGTGTGTGTGTGTGTGTGTGTGTGTGTGTGTGTGTGTGTGTGTGTGTGTGTGTGTGTGTGTGTGTGTGTGTGTGTGTGTGTGTGTGTGTGTGTGTGTGTGTGTGTGTGTGTGTGTGTGTGTGTGTGTGTGTGTGTGTGTGTGTGTGTGTGTGTGTGCGCAAGCATGCCTGCTTGAACGTGGGTTGTAAGGTTTGAACTCATTCCCTCAATCTTAAGTGGGTATTGATTCACCTCTAAGTAATGCATTGGATATATTTGAATTATGGGGCTTTTGCATGGAAGAGGGGAGTGCCGTGCGTGCGTGCGTGTGTGCGTGCGTGTGTGCGTCCGTGCATGCGCACAGTCAAATCTAGCAGCCGTTAATTTAACTCAGCAGAGTGTATTTATGGAACTAAATCAACAGGATCTGAGTCGAGGATAACATCGGTAAACACGTGGGAACACCGTCCCTGCATGGTTTGACATCTCATAACCACATGATGTGCGCCAGAGAAAGTGTGTGCATGTACATAGCAATTAGTGTACATCTACTGTATTCCCAGTGATGTGGCAGGGTGTTGTGTGAGGGGTGTTGTGTGGTCGTGTGAGTAATACGACAGCCTTTTGCTCAAGTTGTATATTAGGATTGCTGAGTTTCCTCTCTCTCGGCGGCGGTGGCTCAGGGGTAGAGTGGCCGGATGGGAACCGCAGGGTTGCCAGTTCGAACCCTGTGGGCTCCCCCAGAGTTAGTGTCGAAGTGTCCTTGAGCAAGATTCTGAACCCCTAATTGCTCCAGATGTGCAGGTTGGTGCCTTGCATGGTTTCCTCTGTCAGCGGTGTATGAATGTGTGCGTGACTTGGTAAATGTAATGCACAATCTATGTAAAGCCTTGGATAAAGGCGCTATATAAATGCACCATTTACCATTTCTCTCTCTTTTCATTATGCGTCCAGGCCTGTCCCGGCTGGCAGGTCGGTGTCTGTGTGAGTTCGGTGGCTCCCATTGATCGCTGCTCACGGCCATCGTCCTGTTTGAAAGTGGGGTTAAGTAGAGGGGCGACCAAGCAAGCAGCCGCTGTGATCAATAATATACCTATAGAGTCATGCCTCCTGCTGTATCATAGAGCTATAATTAACCCATTTTGGGCGGGAACCCCTTTTGGTGTTAGCATTATGTTATGCTTTAGCTATTGAAAAATAGCAGATCTACAAGCTCATAGCGCGCCACCGAGTGGCGCAGTACGAACTTGTAGGTCTGCTATTTTTGAAAAATCGTAAAAATGTGGCACAAATCTTTGAATATATATTCTTTCAAAGTGAATGTTTTTAACTCGGGTCTAAATGAATTAAATGTATCCAGAGAACGGACTGAGGAGCGACAGCCCCATTTCCCAGCCATTCTGGGGCCTTGTATAGGGTCAATACGTTGAGTCTGCCTCCTGCTGCTGTATAGGGACAGTCAGAGACACACGTGGCAGAAAAAGAAGAAAAAAAAGAATACTCGCTGTACCCAGGTCAATTTTCACAATATTCACATTTTACAATTGTGGCCCCTATATACGGTTCCCCATGGGGGCTGCCCAGTAGGCCCACGTGGCTGCCCCTTGAATATCACTGTCATAACGTGGGAGTATAGACAGGCTATTTTCACTGCAAACTCCTTATCTTAACCCATTTAGGCATGACGTCGAAATTTAAAAAATGTCTGCACAACCTTATGTTTCTGTATCAGTGGTGCTCAATATTTCATGTCAAGGACTCCAAAAACTATATGTAATTGGCCTCCGCCCCCATCTGAAAATATGTTGTTCCAGGGTTCATGAGTTTCATCAAGTTCATGAGCTTGAGCTTGTAGATCTGATATTTTTCAATAGCTAAAGTGTAACATAATGCTTTAAAACACCAAATGGGGTTCCCGCCCCAAAATGGGTTAAAGTGAACGCGGGTGGTGGCAGAGGGCGGCTAACTTAATTTATGCTAACAGCTAGCGGCAGAGAAAGAATTTATATCGTTTGAGAAACAAACAGTCTGCTTTATCTGCAGTCTGAACAAAGAGAATCTACTAGTATTAGACTCGTACTGGAAAAGTCTGTATTTTAATAGACCCAGATGAAACTTTTGAAACTTTCCAAGTCAAATCAACACACTGAGCGTTTTACTGTGTGGGGGCTAAGTAAGGCCTTCTCACTGAGCGTTTTACTGTGTGGGGGCTAAGTAAGGCCTTCTCACTGAGCGTTTTACTGTGTGGGGGCTAAGTAAGGCCTTCTCACTGAGCGTTTTACTGTGTGGGGGCTAAGTAAGGCCTTCTCACTGAGCGTTTTACTGTGTGGGGGCTAAGTAAGGCCTTCTCACTGAGCGTTTTACTGTGTGGGGGCTAAGTAAGGCCTTCTCACTGAGCGTTTTACTGTGTGGGGGCTAAGTAAGGCCTTCTCACTGAGCGTTTTACTGTGTGGGGGCTAAGTAAGGCCTTCTCACTGAGCGTTTTACTGTGTGGGGGCTAAGTAAGGCCTTCTCACTGAGCGTTTTACTGTGTGGGGGCTAAGTAAGGCCTTCTCACTGAGCGTTTTACTGTGTGGGGGCTAAGTAAGGCCTTCTCACTGAGCGTTTTACTGTGTGGGGGCTAAGTAAGGCCTTCTCACTGAGCGTTTTACTGTGTGGGGGCTAAGTAAGGCCTTCTCACTGAGCGTTTTACTGTGTGGGGGCTAAGTAAGGCCTTCTCACTGAGCGTTTTACTGTGTGGGGGCTAAGTAAGGCCTTCTCACTGAGCGTTTTACTGTGTGGGGGCTAAGTAAGGCCTTCTCACTGAGCGTTTTACTGTGTGGGGGCTAAGTAAGGCCTTCTCACTGAGCGTTTTACTGTGTGGGGGCTAAGTAAGGCCTTCTCACTGAGCGTTTTACTGTGTGGGGGCTAAGTAAGGCCTTCTCACTGAGCGTTTTACTGTGTGGGGGCTAAGTAAGGCCTTCTCACTGAGCGTTTTACTGTGTGGGGGCTAAGTAAGGCCTTCTCACTGAGCGTTTTACTGTGTGGGGGCTAAGTAAGGCCTTCTCACTGAGCGTTTTACTGTGTGGGGGCTAAGTAAGGCCTTCTCACTGAGCGTTTTACTGTGTGGGGGCTAAGTAAGGCCTTCTCACTGAGCGTTTTACTGTGTGGGGGCTAAGTAAGGCCTTCTCACTGAGCGTTTTACTGTGTGGGGGCTAAGTAAGGCCTTCTCACTGAGCGTTTTACTGTGTGGGGGCTAAGTAAGGCCTTCTCACTGAGCGTTTTACTGTGTGGGGGCTAAGTAAGGCCTTCTCACTGAGCGTTTTACTGTGTGGGGGCTAAGTAAGGCCTTCTCACTGAGCGTTTTACTGTGTGGGGGCTAAGTAAGGCCTTCTCACTGAGCGTTTTACTGTGTGGGGGCTAAGTAAGGCCTTCTCACTGAGCGTTTTACTGTGTGGGGGCTAAGTAAGGCCTTCTCACTGAGCGTTTTACTGTGTGGGGGCTAAGTAAGGCCTTCTCACTGAGCGTTTTACTGTGTGGGGGCTAAGTAAGGCCTTCTCACTGAGCGTTTTACTGTGTGGGGGCTAAGTAAGGCCTTCTCACTGAGCGTTTTACTGTGTGGGGGCTAAGTAAGGCCTTCTCAACTGGGAAATAACGCCGACAAGGGCATGTGGAATTACAGCTTGGACTGCACACACACACACACACACACACACACACACACACACACACACACACACACACACACACACACACACACACACACACACACACACACACACACACACACACACACACACACTCTGGAGCAGTAAAATTAATGGCCGTGTCTACAGAACAGCAAAGGGGAATAAATAATGTTTAAAGCCAAGCTATTAATCTCCTGACCCAAGCATTATTGAATGGAGCCCTACCTGGACACACAGAACACTAACAAACTAACAAAGTACTCCAATCACCCCAATCTAAAACTATTTTGGCGTGTGTGTGTGTGTGTGTCCGTGCGTGTGCATGCAAATATTTTGGCACATCTTGCATCTTGCAAACATATTTTGGAATAGAATGGGCCTTTTGCAAAACTGGCTTAATTATAATGACTGGATTTCTGCACTGGGTCAACATCTGGATGTGTTGGCGTTAGTGGAAAAGTGTTCCACTAACAGTGGAAGTTAGTGGAAAAGTGAGTTGTTTAACGCAATCAGATTTTCTGTTTGGATGCATTTAAAGGAGCATTCAGTGATTTGGGTGATTTGGAAAGCCCCCGGTCACAAGCCCCACCTGTGACCGGCACATGCGCGCACTACAGTGGGGGGACACGCAACAGGCCAACAGTACGCACACCTAGACCCACCCCCGCTCGATCATGATTGGCGGAAGGCCCCTCTCGATCCTGATTGGATGAAGGCTTGGCCACCTAGCCAAAAACTAAACCTAAGGTTTTTTGACCCCAGGGGTTAACTGGGGACAGGGAGGAACTCCTTATATGGTCAGCACACTCTATAATAGGGAGGATTATCACAACAAAACAAAAAAAGAAGTGATATTTGAATTAAGTGAAATCACTGAATATACCTTTAACCGTATTATTGCCAGATACGTGGGATTCCGTTCTACTCTCCAACCCCCCCCCCCCCACCACCCCATCTATGTAAAGTGCTTCGGATGAAAGCGCTATATAAATGCACCATTTACCATTTTATGTCAAAGTCCTGTCTGTAAGTATTTGGTAAATCTGTGGCTCTGCTCAGTCTGCTGGCTGCATCATTTGAACAGTCTGTGTTATCCTAGCACTGAGGCTTTTACCTCAGTGTTCCTTCCCATCTGTCTCTCTGTCTTAACCCATTTAGACATGAGGCCGAAAAACCTGTTTCTATGTCAGTGGTGCTCAACCTTTTTCATGTCAAGGACCCCCAGAATTATCTGTATTTGGCCGTGGACCATCTGAAAATATGTAGTTCCAGGGACCCCCCCAGAAGCAAAGATTTGAGTTAAAAATGTTCGCTCTGAAAGAATATGATTTGCACCACATTTTCACGTTTTTTTCTAAAACAGCTGCTATTTTTCAATAGCTAAAGTATAACATAATGCTTAAAACACCAAAAAGGGGTTCCCGTCCTTAATGGGTTAAGCTCTCATAAGCCCTCCGAGTCTTTACACACCCAGTCAATGCAATAAGATGGCAAAGATGCACACAGACGACAAGCTGAGCTTCAAAAGCAAGCGAGGGGGTGGCAGCCACAAAGGGAGCGAGAGAAAAAGAGGCGAGCAGTGAGGAATGCAGGCGGAGAGAGTCTGGAAAGACAGAAAGAATCTTTTATCCCTTTCAAGCACTCCATGCTGGATTTTGTAAGACGTGGTCAGCACTCGGCATAAAATAATTGGCAATTCGATCAATTCTTCCCATCCTCATTTAATCCTTTTTGGCTGGGAACCCCTTTTGGTGTTTTAAACATTATGTTATAATTTAGCTATTGAAAAATAGCAGACCTACAAGCTCATAGCGCGCCACCAAGTGGCGCGCTATGAGCTTGTAGGTCTGCTATTTTTGAAAAATCGTTAAAATGTGGCGTAAAAATCATTGAATATATATTTCAGAGCGAACATTTTTAACTAAAATATTTGCTTCTGGGGGGTCCCTGGAACTATATTTTGAGATGGGGGTCCGTGGCCCAATAGAGATAATTCTGGGGGTCCTTGACATGAAAAAGGTTGAGCACCACTGACATAGAAACATGGGTTTTTCAGAAAAATGTTAGGACCTCAGTCCAAAATGGGTTAAAGCAAGCGAATTGAATAACGCAATACAATTTCACACACATTTTGACTTGTTAACTGCTGCTACAGTTTGTTGGTGTAGTTATTGGGACCCAGAAAGCAGAACTCGGGCACACAGCGCTGGCAATGGTTCAAACGCAGATTGGCTGAGATCGTTTGATGATGAGCTATAATTTAGCTATTGAAAAATAGCAGACCTACAAGCTCATAGCGCGCCACCAAGTGGCGCGCTATGAGCTTGTAGGTCTGCTATTTTTGAAAAATCGTTAAAATGTGGCGTAAAAATCATTGAATATATATTTCAGAGCGAACATTTTTAACTAAAATATTTGCTTCTGGGGGGTCCCTGGAACTATATTTTGAGATGGGGGTCCGTGGCCCAATAGAGATAATTCTGGGGGTCCTTGACATGAAAAAGGTTGAGCACCACTGACATAGAAACATGGGTTTTTCAGAAAAATGTTTGGACCTCAGTCCAAAATGGGTTAAAGCAAGCGAATTGAATAACGCAATACAATTTCACACACATTTTGACTTGTTAACTGCTGCTACAGTTTGTTGGTGTAGTTATTGGGACCCAGAAAGCAGAACTCGGGCACACAGCGCTGGCAATGGTTCAAACGCAGATTGGCTGAGATCGTTTGATGATGAGCTGCACCAGAAGAACAGAACAGTGGCGCAGAGCAGACGGGGAGAACTGAGCTGTCATTAAAAGTGGGTTGGCAAGATGTTAGGCGAGGCAGGCTGGCAGAACACGACGAGGAGGGCGGACGGAGACGCAAAGATCTGGAAGTGGACCTGAGGCATAGTTAACCCATTCTGGGCGGGAACCCCTTTTGGTGTTTTAACTAAGCATTATGTTATACTTTAGCTATTGAAAAATAGCTAAAAAATACAAGCTCATAGCGCGGCACCGAGTGGCGCGCTACGAGCTTGTAGGTCTGCTATTTTTTAAAAGTCGTGAAAATGTGCCTCAAATCTTTGAATATATATTCTTTCAGAGTTTCAGTTTTTAACTCAAATCTTTGCTCCCTGTGCCTGGAACAACATATTTTCAGATGGGGGTCGGCGGCCAATTACAGATAATTTTTGGGGGTCCTTGACACGAAATATTGAGCACCACTGATACAGAAACATGAGGTTTTTCAGAAAAAAATTACATTTTAAAAACAAAAAATAATAATTTCGACGCCAGGCCTAAATGGCTTAACCCAATATCAAGCCCTATAATACTATATACTTCATAATATACGACTACAGTACAAGCATTGTGACTGTAGCTCTGCTACTTTCGTACTTTCTGACCATTAACTGACCCATTCTCCTCCAGAGACACCATACCAGAGTTAATGTATGTGGGTAAGCAAAGCTCAGGCTCAGGGGTATAGAGTGGCCGGATGGTAACCGCAAGGTTGCCAGTTCCAACCCGGGCTCCCCCAGAGTTACTGTCGAAGTGTCCTTGAGCAAGACACTGAACCCCTAATTGCTCCTGATGTGCTGGTTGGTGCCTTGCATTGGTTTCCGCCGCCATCGTTGGTGTATGAATGTGTGTGTGAATGGGTGAATGTAATGCACAATCTATGTAAAGCGCCTTGGATAAAGGCTCTATATAAATGCACCATTTACAGTACAAGATCACAAAGCGTCACATTGTGACTGTAGCTCTGCTACTTTCGTACTTTCTGACCATTAACTGACCCATTCCTGCATGACGTAACCAAACCAGAGACACCAGGGTTAATGTGGGTAAGCAAAGCACAGCTGGGAACAAAAAACAACCAGGGAATTTAAAAGACAGTGTATGAAAGTAATTCAAACTAAAGCCGCCCCTAACTGGGGCGGCTGTGGCTCAGGAGGTAGAGCAGGTCGTCCAACGATCCCTGGGTCGGCGGTTCGAATCCCGGCTCCTCCTGTCCACATGTGTGTCCTTGGGCAAGACACTGAACCCTACATTGCCTCCAATGAGTCGGTCGGTGTGAGCTTGCCACCATTGGTGTGTGAATGTGGGAAGTGAGGACGCTGGCGTCGACTGTTCGCCGCTTCACCTCCCAATGTATGAATGAATGAACCATTGTAAAGCGCTTTGAGCACTTGGAAAAGCGCTATAAAAATGCAATTTATTATTATTATTAAAGGTACCAGAATGATAAGAGTAGTCCTCTGACTGTGTGTTTTGCTCTCCATAGTGTACTGCACCAGGCTTATGAAATAAACTCATCTTTATGGCAACACTTGAGGTTTTTTGCATTCCGGAGCAGGAAAACTGAGGACAAAATCATAAAAGTGACAGCAACGGTAAAATGTTATCATCAAGTTGAAGTTAAAATGTGCTGCCCACCTTTATCACATGGACACAGTTATGGGAACAATCATCTTTATCACATGGACACAGTTATGGGAACAATCATCCACAGTGATAGTAGACAGAAAGTAATCAAATGTAGGCTAAAGTGCACAATGCAAGGACTATCTTAATCCTAAAAATAGTGCAATAATTCACAATTTTACTGCTTATGCAGAATGATGAAGTCGTAAGATTTAATACTAAATAATAAAACAGTGCAAACTAGAAAACGTGCTCGTCAGAGCACAGGTCTCTGCCAGGTCAGGTAGGTTATCATGGCACACCACCTTCAGAGGAACGCACGCACGCACGCACGCACGCACGCACGCACGCACGCACACACACACACACACACGCACGCACATACACACACCCACAGAGAGAGAGAACAGACAGGGAACCAACAACAAACACGAGGAAGGGGAACACAGCAGAAACACTGGGTATGGCAGTATGGAACAGCCCGACCCGTAAGAGCTAAAGAGAGTCATTGTTTGGCTTGACTACACAGGCACACAATCCAGGGGGCGATGCCTGGTGCAACAAAGTAATATTGTTTGTTTACTGAGAAGCTGGAAGTCGCATTAACCCATTCAGGCCTGACGTCGAAATAAAAAAAAAGTTTTTCTAAATCATGACAATTTTCTGAAAGATTTGAGGCACATTTTAACGATTTTTCAAAAATAGCAGACCTACAAGTTCATAGCGCGCCACTCGGTGGCGCGCTATGAGCTTGTAGATCTGCTATTTTTCAATAGCTAAATTATAACATAATGTATGTAACCACCAAAAGGGGTTCCCGCTCAAAATGGGTTAAGTCGACTTAAGTGCCTTAGGGTGTATCGCCAGTTATTGATAACAACCTCCCCATCATTAGGTTGCTCCTCTAACCAAAATGTTCCTCCCCAGTAATACTCTGCATGACCTCAATTAGAGAGACACGCTTACGCATGCACATACTGTAACCCCCGTCTCTGGTGATAATAAAAGCACCGGAATATATATATACGCTCTCAGGAGCAACGCACAGACACACCACAACGAAAATGCACATTTCCTGGGGTTTGGAGAGGCATGTATCTTTTTTCCCAGCGACTTAATTTCCCCTTGGAATTACATTCATGGGATCTGTCTGTCTAACGCACACACACATGCATGTGCGCACGCACGCACACACACACACACACACACACACACACACACACACACACACACACACACACACACACACACACACAATGGGCCCAGGCAGACGGTGGTGTGCCAAATAGCAAATCAATTATAGATGTGATGTTGTTTCATATGGATGAGAGTGGAGTTGAACCAACCAATGTGGAACTACAACATCCAGTTCTTCTCCTCTGTCCTCTTCCTCCAGTCTTTCTTCTCTGTCTCGTTGTTGTTATGGCCCTTTAAAATGGGCTGGAACACCAAAGGGCCATACCATAATAATCACTGTCTAGTCCAGGTTGGGTCTGTATGCATGTCCCCACAAAAAGTAGATCTGTAATCAGAATCACACAGCTCGGCTAACGCTGCTACACCAATCACGGTCTCCACAGAATTAGACCAATCACACAGCTCAGCTAACGCTGCTACACCAATCACGGTCTCCACAGAATTAGACCAATCACACAGCTCAGCTAACGCTGCTACACCAATCACAGTCTCCACAGAATTAGACCAATCACACAACTCAGCTAACGCTTCTACACCAATCACGGTCTCCACAGAATTAGACCAATCACACAGCTCAGCTAACGCTGCTACACCAATCACGGTCTCCACAGAATTAGACCAATCACACAGCTCAGCTAACGCTGCTACACCAATCACAGTCTCCACAGAATTAGACCAATCACACAGCTCAGCTAACGCTGCTACACCAATCACAGTCTCCACAGAATTAGACCAATCACAGCAAAAGTCCCTCGTCTAGTGTCATGTCGAGTAGTGGCAGCGTTTTTACTTAAGGCCTCATTCACACGTATCAAACTAATGTTCTGTGCTCTGTCTGTGTTTAATGGCTGCCACAATGCAATTCCAATGGGAGTCACATGGTTTGACCTAACACTTGTGTTTGATTGCTGATTGCTGCTTTGCTGATTGCTTTGCTGATTGCTGCCCCATCAAACACAAGTGTTTGGTCAAACCCATGTGACTCCCATTGGAATTGCATTGTGGCAGCCATTAATCACAGACGGAGCAAAGAACATTAGTTTGATTAGCTTCCAATTGGTGCCAATTTGCTTTTGCAATTGCATGTCGTGCGGGCGGGCGTGCGTGTCTCTGCGGGCGTGCGTGTCTCTGCGGGCGGGCGTGCGTGTCTCTGCGGGCGGGCGTGCGTGTCTCTGCGGGCGTGCGTGCGTGTCTCTGCGGGCGTGCGTGTCTCTGCGGGCGTGCGTGTCTCTGCGGGCGTGCGTGTCTCTGCGGGCGGGCGGGCGTGTCTCTGCGGGCGTCTCAATTAGCTGTGTCACAGCGTCTAAAAAGGTGCAGACATTTCCTGACACTTTTCCAGCAATGTGTTGTATATTCATAGCCTGTGGGAAGCTCTGCTTCAGAAGAACACGCACGCACGCACACACAGACACACACACACACACGCACGCACACGCACGCACGCACGCACGCACGCACACACAGACACACACACACACGCACGCACACACACACACGCACACGCACACACACACCCCCTGGTAAACAGATTGATCCATCTCCAGTGGCGCCAGGCAGCCTTGGCAGCAAATCCAACAGCCCTCTGTTTAATTAATTCATTATTAATGAAATGGAGACACACACACACACACACACACACAGCTCACCTTTGGATTGGTCTTTGTCCTCATCTGCTATTAAATGTATGTGCTTTAATTCTTCCTTGATTCTGTAGCAGTAATGAGGTTATATAATAACAATGAGGCTGCACATTCCAGTGGTTCAGTCCAGATGTTTGCTCTCGTCGGTGTCGACTCGTACTGCGTTGAAAGTTGAAGAAGCCTGTTTTGAAGTTTTTGGGGTCGTAGGTTTAGCCTACTTTGGAATCAACTTGAATATTTCACCCCCAAAAAATGCCTCTATTTAGAGCCAACTCTGTTTTTGCTATGCTCCGTGGAGAGGATTTATTGGCACACATCATGGCAAATTTTACATTTCAACACAAATCCAACATTAACCAACTTCTCCATGTATGTATGGTTCACAGTTCCAATTATATGACATATAACTCAGAATGTTTGACATAAGAAAAGAGGCCGCACAGCTCGTAGTCACGATGCTAGAAACTTTAACACATCTGGTGTCCAAGACGTCTGTGGACGTCTTTGGTATTACCGCACGCGCAGTGCCCAAGACGTCTGTGGACGTCTTTCAAAACAATGTTTTTTTTTAAAATACGTGGTGCCAAAGTTTGTGTTTTCGCCATTGAGAATGCATTGGGCGTTTAAATTAAATAACTCAGAAACTATAAAACATTTCAAAGTAAAAAGTTCCAGCATGTGTCTCCACAGTCAGCTGAATAAAAAAAATTAATGGATTTTCTAGGTGAAAGTGATTTTCACCCACTTTTGCGTGGGCACACAAAGTGTTAAACCAACGTTTCGGCAAGCAGGTTGCCTTCTTCAGGGTATAATATATACCCTGAAGAAGGCAACCTGCTTGCCGAAAAGTTGGTTTATTAAAGTTTCTAGCATCGTTACTACGAGCTGTGTGGCCTATTTTCTTATGTCAAAGTATTATCTCCTGTGGTCAGCACCTCGCCACTACTGGTGTGCGTTCCTACCTTTCCGTTTGTTATATAACTCAGAATGTGCATAGTAGACTTTGAAAGAACACTATATGACAGTTCCAGGAAAACGTGTCATTCTTGTTTGAGTGTCCGGGTTCATGGACTTGCAGACGGAGAAGTCCTCGACAGCTCCGCTGGCCGGGTCACATTCTTCAGGCACTGGCCCTGGGATGCTTCCACTGGCCCTGGGATGCTTCCAGTGTCAGCAAAATGCCTGTGTGTTGTTGAGTTTGTTCATTCAGTGCAGAGAGTGTCAGGGAGGCAGGGGCTGAAATCCCATAAGAGGGCACTTTTGGACAAAAATAGCTGATCTACAAGCTCTCAACGCGTCGCACTGCGACGCGTTGAGAGCTTGTAGATCAGCTATTTTCGGGGCGCAACCCAGCACTCTTTAGCTAGTTGAGATGCAGTGTAACAACATGAATTTCTAAACAAATTTGTTCAACGCAAAATACTGTGTTCAAGTTCAGGAGACTTTGGACAAAAAGCAATTCTCCTGAATGCTGCCTTCCAATATGCCATGGAAAAAGAGTTGCATTTGAATTTCTTTCACCGTAGTAAATGCTGCATTTGTGGTCTGGAGAGGGCAGTTGTTTTACAGACGATATTGAATTTGCCAATTCTTTGTAACTTGGTCTGTGCTACAATGAACCGTAATGACTGAGTGTGTGTGAAAATATGTTGGCACATCTTGCAAACAGATTTCGGGGTTACAATGAATAGGGCTTATATAACTGGCATATATTGACTGGAGTTCTGAGGTGTCAACATGTGGATGTGTTGGAAATGTGCCTTCACGATCCAACAACATAGGAATGCAGAGAGTTGTGTGTTATAAAAATAACTTTAAGCACAGCAGCAAGTTAGTTTCTGGACAATTTGGCACACTGTGGTAGAGTTGTTTTGGCAACAGCATTCAAACACCCAATCGCAGCAACATTCACACAAGAATGATTTAAAGGATTTGTTTATTTATTGAAACAAATAATTGTCAGTTTGTTGCTTCCAATCAGTACCAAAATACGACTTTGTCCTCCTTCACACTTGACTCGACAGCAATGTGAAATTAAAAAAATTAAAGGATTTGTTTATTTATTGAAATAAATAATTGTCAGATTGTTGTTTCCAATCAGTACCAAAATACGACTTTGTCGTCCTTCGCACTTGACTCGACAGCAATATGAAATGAAGTCTCATCATGTCTCACTCAGTGCTCTGTTCTCTCCTGGGATGATGAGAGAGAGAGAGAGAGAGAGGAGTGTCAGTGTTCTCTCCTGGGATGATGAGAGAGAGGAGTGTCAGTGTTCTCTCCTGGGATGATGAGAGAGAGGAGTGTCAGACTCAGGCCGCTGAAGGACAAAACGTCCAATGACCGATGCATTGGAAGAGGATTTGAAAGATCTCCGTGTTCTCCCTTTCTTGTTCGATACAACTCGTAGGTGAGGATTATAGGTCAGCTGACACTAAAGCTTTTTAGCAAAACGGCTCTTCAGTTAACACCGTCCCACATCAAAAGCCTGGTTGAGGAGTAATACTTTGAGATTGAAATTGGTCTGCTACGGAAGAGAGGGCACGAGGAGGCTCTTTGTATCAATTCTGTGTTGGGGTTATAAGTAAATCCCTCTCTGATTGTGCGGCTGTTCAGAGTTGAACATTAACCAATTCTGAACGGGAACCCCTTTTGGTGTTTTAAGCATTATGCTATACTTTAGCTATTGAAAAATAGCAGATCTACAAGCTCGCAGCGCGGCACTCGGTGCCGCGCTACGAGCTTGTAGTTCTGCTATTTTTGAAAAGAATTGTGAAAATGTGGCGCAAATCCTTGAATATGTTCTCTTCAGGGCGAACGTTTTTAACTCAAATGTTTGCTTCTGGGGGGCGTCCCTGGAACAACATTTTCAGATGGGGGTCCGTGGCCAAATGCAGATAATTCTGGGGGGTTTTGATATGGAAAAAGGATGAGCACCACTGACATAGAAACAGAGGTTTTTCAGAAAACTGTCAGGATTTAGAAGCCTTTTTTTAATCGACCTCAGTCCAAAATGGGTTAAGGAAAGGTGGTTGTGGAACTTGGAAGTCAAGTGGGATACGCAGCGAAGCTGTGCATGCTAGCTCAGCTCATTGTGAACTGACTGGCAGTGCACTAATTGAACGTATACCCTCTGTCAAAGTGAACCATGAAGCCACATCACTTCTATGCAGTGTTGTTTTTGGCAGCAAGTTTTAGTCATAGTCTCTTGAATAGCTTTCATTTAGTTTTAGTTACATTTTAGTCACCTGGAATGTCTTAGTGTTGGTCTAGTTTTAGTCGACTAAATGTCATAAGATTTTAGTCGACTAAATGTACAGTTGATTTAGTCGAACAACATGTATTTTGGCGGGCCTTGACGCCGTCGTAATGATGCCGTCGTCGTATCTTTGTGTCTTCATGTCGCCGGCTTCCATTGAAAATGAACGGTAGACTGTATCTTTGTGTCTTCATGTCGCCGGTTTCCATTGACAATGAACGGTAGACTGTATCTTTGTGTCTTCATGTCGCTGGCTTCCATTGAAAATGAACGGTAGACTGTATCTTTGTGTCTTCATGTCGCTGGCTTCCATTGAAAATGAACGGTAGACTGTATCTTTGTGTCTTCATGTCGCTGGCTTCCATTGAAAATGAACGGTAGACTGTATCTTTGTGTCTTCATGTCGCTGGCTTCCATTGAAAATGAACGGTAGACTGTATCTTTGTGTCTTCATGTCGCCGGCTTCCATTGAAAATGAACGGTAGACTGTATCTTTGTGTCTTCATGTCGCTGGCTTCCATTGAAAATGAACGGCAGACTGTATCTTCGTATCTTCGTGTCGCTGGCTTCCATTGAAAATGAACGGCAGACTGTATCTTCGTATCTTCGTGTCGCTGGCTTCCATTGAAAATGAACGGCAGACTGTATCTTCGTATCTTCGTGTGAACACACAGGCTTACATTATGCATCTTGGTTTGGTAATCATCTGGCAGATGAGTGTTAATTTAACTCTACAAATGTAACTGAATGGACTATTTGGTCCATTCTCAAAGTTGAATTCACACTGACGATTTACTCTGTAGCCTACCCAGTTTGTCCTGACTGATTGACCCAGTTCAAATGGGATCATTTTGGGGTGTTGTGGCCTGAAAAGGTTGAGAACTACTGCAGTAGAGAGTCTGGAGATGAACACGGCTCTGTAAAAGGTTGAGAACTACTGCAGCAGAGAGTCTGGAGATGAACACGGCTCTGTAAAAGGTTGAGAACTACTGCAGCAGAGAGTCTGGAGATGAACACGGCTCTGTAAAAGGTTGAGAACTACTGCAGCAGAGAGTCTGGAGATGAACACGGCTCTGTAAAAGGTTGAGAACTACTGCAGTAGAGAGTCTGGAGATGAACACGGCTCTGTAAATACGTTGAGGTCTCTGTTCTGACCTATGATGTCTAGGCTTGTTTAAGGGAGTATTGGATCTCATCGTGTGTGTGTGTGTGTGTGTGTGTGTGTGTGTGTGTGTGTGTGTGTGTGTGTGTGTGTGTGTGTGTGTGTGTGTGTGTGTGTGTGTGTGTGTGTGTGTGTGTGTGTGTGTGTGTGTGTGTGTGTGTGTGTGTGTGTGTGTGTGTGTGTGTGTGTGTGTGTGTGTGTGTGTGTGTGTGTGTGTGTGTGTGTGTCATTACTCTCTGTGAAAACATTATCTGTGAAGCCACTGGCGTCTGGGAATCACAGCTGCTTTCATCACATTGTTATTTTCTGTGGACGAGAGAGTCAAGGGATGTGTGTTGGCGTAGTTGTGTGTGTGTGTGCGTGCGTGCACGTGTGTGTGTGTGCGCTTCATCTCTGTGACAGAAGTGGGATACCCTCAGCTAAGATCAAAGTTAGGTTTGAGGATTGGCACTTTGACCCATCATGTTGCCAGGCTAATTACAGGCCTCACTCCCACTCTCTGTCAGAGTCCGGTTCAAGTTATAAAAACACTTAAAGACTTGCTCTCTGAGAGAGTTCAACTTGATCAAAGTAAAAGTAAGTAAGTAGCCTTGCCGAGCCATGAGGCCCATAGGGCAGGAGCCTATCTCCTGTTTCTGTAGCGTGAGGCAGCTTGATGTACAAGTACACCCCCTGGACATGACGCTAGTATGTCACAGGGACTTACCCCCAATCCAACCCTTGATGCTGAGTGTCAAGCAGGGAGGCACTGGGTCCCATTTTTAGAGTCTTTGGTATGACCCGGCCGGGGATCGAACCCCGACCTCCCAGTCTCAGGGCGGACACTCTAACCACAAGGCCACTGAACTTGAACAAAGGCATGGTGATAATTGAATCATGAATAGTCCTTATTCCTCACTATGATTAATGAGGAAAATGCCCAATAGATCATAAAAAAACTAAAAAGAAAAATTGTTTAGTATGCCATTTTATAGTTTTAAATTAATTAATTGGCAGATTTTGTACTGTAACCAACCACTACACGACAGAAAGCCATGTGAAGTATCCGGCTGCAAATTATTTGGGGTAGATTTTCATTAGGTATGAAGAGGTCAATGTATGTGTTAACCTGATCACCTACTGTACTCAAACTCAAATCTCCTTCCGTTACTCTGAGTTCAACTCTGCTAGTTCACCTGTAATCAGTAGTGTACTGTGGATTGTTTTTTACTAGTGGAGCACTACTACGTCACGCACACTCGCAATCACTTGCACGCAAGTGATTGCAGACTGGAATAACCTCTTTAATATGTAGGCACATTTATTAACCCGGAATATATATTGAATGTTATTCTATTTATTTGACTTGCTTAATGTGGAAACTTTAGTGTTGTCATCATTATACATTTACCTTGCAGGCGTCACCTCTGTAATTTAATTCATGAATCCATTATCCAAACGTTCTCTTTGGACTGCTTCAAAACATCCGACAGTATATGCATACACCTGCAGTCTAGTACTCAGTTAGCAGATCACACAACGGACCATTGATAATGCATCCAGCCAGGGTCATTCCTATGTTAATTCACCCTGTTGACACTCGGCAGCTTTTTGTAAGCGGGTACTGGTGAGAATGGTCGTTTTTGTTGGATACACGAGGTAGACGCACTCTCTCTCATGGACGCGCGTGCAGCTCAAACAACTAGTCAAAGGCTCTGAACTATAGTGGAGGTGGCGCTCCACCGCACCCCACCTCCAGTACTCCACCGCACCCCACCTCCAGTACTCCCCTGGAGGGGCGCTCCACCGCACCACCACCTCCAGTACTCCCCTGGAGGGGCGCTCCACCGCACCCCACCTCCAGTACTCCCCTGTGTGTCCTATCTGCGCACCCCGCCTCCAGTACTCCACTCCACCCCACCTCCAGTACTCCCCTGTGTGTCCTATCTGCGCACCCCACCTCCAGTACTCCCCTGGAGGGGCGCTCCACCCCACCCCACCTCCAGTACTCCCCTGTGTGTCCTATCTGCGCACCCCACCTCCAGTACTCCCCTGGAGGGGCGCTCCACCACACCCCACCTCCAGTACTCCCCTGTCTGTCCAATCTGCGCACCCCACAGGCCCACCTCCAGTACTCCCCTGTCTGTCCTATCTGCGCACCCCACCTCCAGTACTCCCCTGTGTGTCCTATCTGCGCACCCCACCTCCAGTACTCCCCTGGAGGGGCGCTCCACCACACCCCACCTCCAGTACTCCCCTGTCTGTCCTATCTGCACACCCCACCTCCAGTACTCCCCTGTGTGTCCTATCTGCGCACCCCACCTCCAGTACTCCCCTGTGTGTCCTATCTGCGCACCCCGCCTCCAGTACTCCCCTGTGTGTCCTATCTGCGCACCCCACCTCCAGTACTCCCCTGTGTGTCCTATCTGCGCACCCCACCTCCAGTACTCCCCTGTGTGTCCTATCTGCGCACCCCACCTCCAGTACTCCCCTGTGTGTCCTATCTGCGCACCCCACCTCCAGTACTCCCCTGTGTGTCCTATCTGCGCACCCCACCTCCAGTACTCCCCTGTGTGTCCTATCTGCGCACCCCACCTCCAGTACTCCCCTGCACCCCACCTCCAGTACTCCCCTGCACCCCACCTCCAGTACTCCCCTGTCTGTCCTATCTGCACACCCCACCTCCAGTACTCCCCTGCTCGTCATGAACACATCCTAAAGTCCTCAGTGTTAATATTGTATATCCATTTGTAACTGAGCATGTTCAAATGCTCAAAACTAGAGGGACCATTACGTCTCATTTTGGTTTCATTTGTACACTTAAATTAACATGCAGAATGTTACTGTGTATCTACTACTACAACATCCATCGCTACAACTCAGTGAACTCACCTTGCAAGCTGAGCGTGGGTGTAAAACTAATATTAAGTCGGCACTCAGCAGAGGGCCGATGAACGGTGCAGTTGGTCTCATTAAAAGAAAAAAAACTTGTACTCAAATGTACTTTCTGCTTTTGTTACACCATTCACAGCATTTCAAGGTTCATGAATATCGTCAAAGCTGTATTACCTTTTATGTTGTAGTGAAGGGGATGGCTGTGTGCTCTACTGTATCTCTGTCATTTATATAACCTTGTACAACATCGTCTGAATGCAGTAGGTCATAGTAAATGCATTGGAAATTAAATAACGGTTTACACAACTTCATGTTTTCATTATTTTGTTAAAGACTAATGGATACATCTTCCAAGAGAAAAAAATGTCTTTAAAAATCACATTTCAATCCAACGTCGGTCGGACGAAAAATAGAAGATCGAAATAGAGAAATTTCACCCCAACACAGAGTTCACATAATAGTGTCTTAAACAGAATGGTGTGTTGATACTAACGTTTAATTTATAGTGGAGTTCCAGAACATACTGTCTCTCATACTTTCTCTCTGCAAACATCACTCATGGTACTATCAAAGCCAACTGAACAACTCCTATTCAGACATTGATTATGATTACCGCCTCAGCTTAGTCAGTAAAAACGGCACCCTGGGGAAATGAAACTGCACTCTGCCTTAACTCAATAAATGGATGCTTTTTATTCCACACTTCTTTTCATTTTGCTCACCGCGTTCGTTGAATCGTTACTCTCTGTAAATGACTGACAGGGTTACAAGACGAGCACATTAATCTGATAACGTAAAACTGTGTGCAGTGAGGGGTGCTCTTATCATCGTATACGATGATAAGAGCGCCCCTCACTTCACTGTGATTGGCCAGAATGAGATGATGTATACATCATCTCATTCTGGCCAATCACAGTGAAGTGAGGGGCGCTCTTATCATCATACATCATCTCATTCTGGCCAATCACAGTTTGCGTCCTCACTTTTGTCTTGAATGTTTGTGTTTACACACTCTTGTCTTCAATGTCTGTGTTTAGACAAACACTCAAAGCTGGGCCTAGGAGGGGATAGCGCCTCTCAAAACATATGACTGGAATTACAGGAGAAAAGACCATGGACCTGACAATCACCTGACAATCATTGTATATCTTTAAATTATGAAAAAGACCAATCAAATGAATATCAATTGGAACAATGTAACCTAGCATCCAATGCAGAGTTCTGGAGGTAGTCGATATTTTAATAAAATCTGCAGTAAATTATACTCTTGACTTTGAATAGTACGGTGGATTCATTTGGTAATTGATTCCAAATGTGTCAAACAACCTTCACAAACCTTGCTTTTCGGCACCGACTGTCTCTTGTGAAATGTTAACCCATTTTGGGCGGGAACGGGAACCCCTTTTGGTGTTAGCATTATGTTATGCTTTAGCTATTGAAAAATAGCAGATCTACAAGCTCATAGCGCGCCACCGAGTGGCGCGCTACGAGCTTGTAGGTCTGCTATTTTTGAAAAATCTTGAAAATGTAGTGAAAATCTTTGAATATATATCTTTCAAAGCGAACGTTTTTAACTCATATCTTTTGTAGAGTTGGTGTTAGCATTATGTTATGCTTTAGCTATTGAAAAATAGCAGATCTACAAGCTCGTAGCGCGCCACCGAGTGGCGCGCTACGAGCTTGTAGGTCTGCTATTTTTTGAAAACGACTGACATAGAAACATAGCTTTTTCAGAAAACTGTCAGGATGTAGAAGACATTTTTAGAATCTGATCTCAGGTCAGAATGGGTTAAGTGCCGCGGAGCTCTCATTGTCGTCAGCCTGCGTTGTTTGCTTTATCCTCGCTAGGCCTGACGAAAGCAAGAGCCTCACTTCAGTGTTAATGAGCTATAATGATTGCAGCTGGAATCCCCAGGGCATGCTCGTAATTAGAAGAAAACATACATATGCACGCACACACACACACACACACACACACACACACACACACACACACACACGGAGCTGCATGCTTGTGGCACGTACGGCCTCTTCGAGGATTATACAAACAGGCCTCGGGAGAGATCTGTGAAATGTGAAAGAGCTCTTTAGCATTATTATTCACTGTGATTAAAACGTAATTACTTTGATTCATTTTTTTAACCTTTTTTCCCCCCATTGGTAATAACTAATTAACTAACAAACATGCGAGTGCATTAAAATGTAAAGCAGTAACTGGGTTATATAACCTACAGTAATGTCAGGTTTTTTGCTTGACTGGTGTTTTCTCTGATTCCACACTCATACTGGCTCAGTTTTGACCATGCTTTTTTTTGTGGCTTTCGCCTTTATTTTATTATTTTTTTATGGAGGGACAGACAGTAGGCTGACAGGAAATGGGGAGAGAGATGGGGGGGGTACATGCAGTATAAGGGCCGTCGGGATCGGGAGTCGAACCCGCGGCACACTGCCAGACTGGATTACCAGCCAAGGTGCCTGGACCGCTGAGCCACGGCCCAGGCCAGTTTTGACCGTGATAAACAGCTGCATGTTGTGATGGACATTCATGACAGTGCAGCGCAGAAACAATACCATCTGGCCCCTGTGGTTTAAGTAGTACATTTTAGATTACAGCTATTTCTGAAATAAATGACATGTCAAATTTACAGATGTTTCCGGTATTAACATGCGAAAGCGTAGCTGAAAGTACAACCCTTAAGATTTATGTCCATTGTCTCTCCCTCTTCCGATGGAGAGAAGTGATTGCAGGAGCCTATCTCCTGTTTCTGTAGCGTGAGGCAGCTTGATGTACAAGTACACCCCCTGGACATGACGCTAGTATGCCCCAATCCAACCCTTGATGCCGAGTGCCCACTGGGTCCCATTTTTAGAGTCTTTGGTATGACCCGGCCGGGGATCGAACCCCGAACCTCCCAGTCTCAGGGCGGACACTCTAACCACAAGACCACTGAGCTGGCCTCTATGCAAGTGGACGAAGGTAATGGAGAAAGAACAGGAGGATTAAAGGGGGCCTACATAGCTGTCCAGGAAAGGGAATGGACGTAAATTGGGGTGATAAATCACAACTTGTATGTATTTGAGCATAGAGGGTCTGGGCCGGCTTCCAGTTGTTAGAAATCACTTGTGCCGTGCCCCTTGTGTAAAGGCATCTCTTTTTTTATGGGGGAAAAGTTCAGGGAACAGTTCCTTGGCACTGAAAATACATTTTGGAGTCGTACATTTTTAAACTCTTTTTTTTGCCTAGAAGGCGGTGGCAGTGTTTCTTTTATGTAATTGAAATTCCCTTTGCAGGACAACTGCTTTTATTAGATTACAAAGTGTGTCCATCATTTCCTCCGTTGCGAGTTGAATTGGGAAGGGATACCAAATGATTGGACAGGAATCTCTATGAGCCCATTCACTGAAATGACTTTAACATGATTCATGAGCACCTTGAAGCACAATAGTTTCTAATGTCAAAATGTTAATGACCTTTTTTTTCCTTTTTGGTATTCAGACAGCCAGCAATGAGTAAATGGCTCCCAAAAAAATGTAGTCTCTGTGACAATCTGCATTCAAAGATGTTCCTAGATAGCTTTGTCATTGGTCGGAAAAAAAACCCGGTCAAAATGACTATCGGTAACCAATCTGGAAGTAGCCAGGTAAATCGACCAATGACAAAGCTTCTATAGAAAATTCTTTGAATGCAGGTTGTGGCCCCTAGATGTGTCACAGAGACTACTTTTTTTGGGGAGCGTTTTACCCATTGCTGGAAAAAAAAAAGTAATTGATTTTTTTGACATTATTGCTTATAGCAGCTTTAAGGCCTCAAATTTTGATTTGTCCACTGACTTATTTGCATATAAAGCTATCATCACACACCTTACATACTGTACATACTGTACAGTAGAAGTTTTATTTGAAAAGTATACTTGTTGCATGTCTCTCTGCCTTTTCTTAGCTCTCTTCTCATACCACTACTTGATGTAAGATCTGGTCTTTTATGAGTGTACAGTATATTGCTTTCTCTGTCCCTCTCCACCTACATATAATATGTGTCTCCCTTTTCCCTCCATTTACTTCTCTTCTAAACTCTCTTGTAAACTCTCTTATAACCCCCTTCATGATGTTGTTTCTATGGGACCAATTTCCCTAGGCCTTGAGCTTTTAATGTGGTTTGTACGTAGATCTCAAGGGCGCGGAACAGACAGTTAGTGGGATATTTACAGTGTGTTAAAGGGGAGTCAAGGTTACCCATTTCTGCCTCGCTTCTGCACCTCCCTCTGATTAGCATTGGAGATTCCTTCGCTTCCATTTAGCCGACCAGGAGAAATCTCTCCGGGTTGTTGCTGGGAGCTGTGCTCATAGTCATTACCCCCCCTGACTTGTCTCCTCATAGAAGCTATTACACTTCCGCTGCAGTTTGTCCGATGGTGTGGAAACAACTCATCAGTGGATGAGTTTGTCCCGCTCTGCGATGTGCCTGGCATTTTAATGAGCCCAACCCGGAGTAATGCCAGAGTTTTGGAGATGCTTTTGGATTGTCCTAGAGCAGTGGTTCCTAAACTTTTGCATGTCAAGGACCCCCAAATTGACACTAATCAGTCCGCCCAGGACCCCCATTTGAAAAGATATGCCAGGGACCCCCCATAAGTGAACATATTTATGGCTCTAGCAGTGATTCTCAACCCGTTTAATTTCAAGGACCCCCCAGTTTAATGGCATTTCTATCTCTGGGACCCCCAATTTATATTGTAAAATCACTCTGTTAGTTTAACTCTGAGAGTGTACGGGTCCATTTGGGTCCATTTGTACACTCTCTGAGTTACAGACCCATAAGGGCTCCAATTGGTTCCAAACTATCATTTAGCTGTTGACCCCCTGGAACTCCCTCAAGGACCCCTGAGGGTCCCCGGACCCCACTTTGGGAAACACTGTCCTAGACCACTGATTATCAATGAAGGAAAAAAATGAAATTAAAAAAAAAAGTTTTCTAAATCATGACAATTTTGTCATGATAGGTCTCAAAATGGGTTAAACTAAAAATATTGTATTTAACCACTAAGCCCCATTCAAAAAGAATATAAAAACACAGCCGGTGTACAAGCTCACAATGCATGACCGTGTGATTTGTGAGCTTGTAGACCTGTTATTTTAGAAAATTGACATGGCCATAATCCAAAAATTAATGGGCAATGTATCAGCCAAACGATACATCCATCAGGCTCTAATTTTGATTCTGAATTAATACTGATACTACAGTATAGTGATTCTCAAGCCTGTGGGTATCCTCACAGAGGATACTGCAAGTTGGCCCCTAAGTAATTGGGAAAACACTAAGATTTGAACAATAATATAACATTAATATAAAAAAAATATCATTTTTCTTCACAAAAGAAATATGTTTTCATTGTGATACTGATAAAGTATTGTTATTCCATTGGTCAAATGGGTTGGGCCGCAAAGCCCGCAAACACTTACTGTAAAGTGGGCCCTGATGGAGAAAAGGTTGAGAATCACTGTACAGTATTACCGGTCAATTGAAATGCACGTCTTGTGACTGACTGCCCTGTGTCTAATGACGGAATAAAGTCCAGAAATCAAATAAACTGTTCTAAAACTTCAAGGCGCTTTTATGTCTTACTCAAATGCCTTCCGAGAGAAATGTCTCTTCAAGAGGTAAGACGGTTCGTCTTCTCATGTGGATTGACAATCACCCCGGCTTCCTCTTTTCCGTTCTGCTCCATTTCCGCACTGCATTTCTTTTTGTCCAGTTTAGGCTTTCATTTGTTATTGGTGTTGTTGCTGCTTTCTTATGTGCATGCGTTGCGATGCGTGCGTGCGTGCGTGCGTGCGTGCGTGCGTGCGTGCGTGCGTGCGTGCGTGCGTGCGTGCGTGCGTGCGTGCGTGCGTGCGTGCGTTGCTACTGTACTGCACTATACTGTCATGACTTACTTAGTACGCTGTGATGCATATAGTACTCGACACATTGGTTGTGGCAGATGCCATTTGGATTCCATATTGTTATCGTCTGTGCATCCCGTCATGAAATCTCAATTAGCCGCTCTCTGGAGATGTGACAGCAAAGTGTTGTACAGAGAGCTGTAGACAGACACCGCCAGATGAAAGCATGGTTCTGTTCTGTCGTGCATTTGGTTCTTCATGTACCGTAAACGTTTGTGTGTGTTTTCTTTGGTATGTGTCACTCTGAATGTTTATCTTAAGCCGTGCTTCAATGTGTGTGTGTGTGTGGCGCGAAATCAGAGATGTCTGCATTTGGGCTGAATGTGTTCACTAATCCTTTCTTTACCTCCCTGTCCCTTTCATCCCTCCCCCTCATCCCTTCCTTGTCCACCCACTGTCCCTCATTGTCCTTCCTTACCCCCCCCCCCCCCTCTCTCTCTCTCTCTCTCTCACATCCCAGTTGATCAGAGTATGTTCGAGAACTCCATCGCTCAACAGCAGAGTCCTCAGACCTCCAGGGTAGGCCAGCCGCTGTCCCGTCGCTCCCCAGGATCCACTCAACCCAGCATGGGCAACAACACCTCCGTCGACTCCTTGTCCTCTGGAGGCCAGCAGAGGCTGAAGAATGCTCTGAACCTGGGCAAGGCTGTCGGGGCCAAGGTTAGCCCCACACAAGCAGCAACAGATCATACAACTCTATACATTGTGTTGTGCTAGCTTGTTTCATATTAATTATACATTCTGACATAATTATGCCCACAAACCTACATACTGGAAGGAGAAAATACATTTAATTTTAATAGGCCTGATGTCGAAATAAAAAAAACGTTCGCTCTGAAAGAATATATATTCAAAGATTTGTGCCGCATTTTCACGATTTAAAAAAAATAGCAGACCTACAAGCTCGTAGCGAGCCACTCGGTGGCGCGCTATGAGCTTGTAGATCTGCTATTTTTCAATAGCTAAAGTATAACATAATGCTTAGTTAAAACACCAAAAGGGGTTCCCGTCCAGAATGGGTTAACATTTCCCTTTACAGGATTCATTGGCATTTGCGATTTTTTTTTAAAATATATGTTTCTTGGTAGAAAGTTTCAACAAGTTAAAACAGTTTGAACATACCATTTTCTTTCTTCCATTTTCTCCCTCACCACATCGCTCCCCACCGGCATTTGCGATTTTAGCACAGCAACAACAGGTCTTTGCGTACAGTAACCTTCTGTACAATACAATATCACTCTAGACATACTCCCCTCCCACTCACAACCGGATAATACAATATCACTCTGGACATACTCCCCTCCCACTCACAACCGGAGGACCATTGTTCACTTCCACTAGGAAATGTTTGTATAATAATGTACTGTATAATCAAAAATGTGTGGTTATGGCCTGGGCCGTGGCTCAGTGGTCCAGGCACCTTGGCTGGTAATCCAGTCTGGCAGTGTGCCGCGGGTTCGACTCCCGATCCCGACGGCCTTTACTGCATGTCACCCCCCCCCCCATCTCTCTCCCCATTTTCCTGTCAGCCTACTGTCTGTCCCTCCATAAAAAAATATAAAATAAAGGCGAAAGCCAAAAAAAAAAAACATTACAAAAAAAATAATAATGTACTGTATAATCAAAAATAATTGGAACAAATATTGGAACATACTGCACGATGTGGAGGCTAGTAATAACATAACCCTGCAACGCGAGGCACAGAGGAAGTTGCTTCCACACAGTGCATTATTTTACACATCATTTGCACTGCTGATTATACCTTTTTATAACATAAGGCCACTTTACCTAAGAATTCAAACAAAGTATCAGTTATTCAGGCAGTGCAGTCTTTGGATTGAATCTTTTGCGTTTGGCATTATTTTTTTTTATCAAGTTTGGAATAAGCGTTAACTTAACTACTGCAGCAAAAGGAATAAGATGTAGTAATGACCTAGAAATGGGTAGCTGACAACACGCACGCACGCACGCACGCACGCACGCACGCACGCACGCACGCACGCACGCACGCACGCACGCACGCACGCACACAAATATTGAAATCCATTAGCCTAAGTAACCATTAAAACGGCACCATTTCTATTATGAATTTTAATTTAGGAAAAACCTTCCAGCTAATCAGAAAGTTGTATTCTCTATGTAATAACTGAGAAATGAAAGTACCTTGGCACCTTTCAACGTGTTCTCTGAGCTGACGGTGACCACCTCTCTGCTGTCTGTGTTCTAAGTCAAAGTCATACGATTTGTCACACACGTTACCGCAGTGAAATTTGTTCTCCGCAGCCAACGAGCGGTGAGCTGCAGCCGTGCCGCGCTCGGGAATCATTTGATTAGTAGATTTGACCACCCCAATCCAACCCTTTGATGCTGAGTGCCAAGCAGGGAGGCATTGGGTCCCATTTTTACAGTCTTTGGTATGACCCGGCCGGGGATCGAACCCCGACCTCCCAGTTTCAGGGCGGACACTCTAACCACAAGGCCTCTGTCTGTGTTCTCCCAGGTCAACGACCTGTTGAGGAGGAAGGAACCCAGTAATCTTGGAGACATCGGTGTTACTGAGGTGAACAAGAACGCTGGAGCCGTGTGGACCACCATGGACCACCACGTCAACCAGGCTGCTGTCAACAGGTACGCACGCACGCACGCACGCACGCACGCACGCACGCACGCACGCACGCACGCACGCACGCACACACGCACACACACACACACACACACACCATTGTTTCTTTCACTCCCTCTCCCAAAGCGGTGATTGACTTCACAAGTTATAATATACAATCATATAGATACGGCAATATATTAACATGAATAATATTGATTATCACTGCACTCTTCATTTTATGTTTACCAAACTTCCTCGGAGCTGGGTTTTAATTGTCGGTAACGCAAAAAACAATCTTAACAAGTTACTTTTCTCAGAAGGTAATATTCTAACGTAACAGAATACGTTTTTTTGCGGCTTTCGCCTTTATTTGATATTTTTTATGGAGGGACAGACAGTAGGCTGACAAGAAATGGGGGAGAGAGATGGGGGGGAAGACATGCAGTAAGGGCCGTCGGGATCGGGAGTCGAAACCCGCGGCACACTGCCAGACTTGGACTACCGGCCAAGGTGCCTGGACCGCTGAGCCACGGCCCAGGCCAACAGAATACTTTTTGATTACACTAATTCTGTAACGTAACGAGTTACTGTTAAAAGTAACACTGGTCATGAGATGAGGTTAAAGAGCATAGAACCTAGGACTAATAACAGGTATAGCCGGGGAAAAATAAATAAAAGCCAAAATAATGATAGATTGTAACTGACGGATGGACAAGCTTTTACCCGGAATGTCCCCATCATATGAGTCTCCATTGCTGGGCAAATCTGGGCCACGAAAACGAATTAGCAATACTGTATTCTTCACGCGCGTTAGCCACTACTGCTAAGGTGCCCTTGAGCACGGAAGTTAATCAGATGTGACAGGAGAGCCGATCAGTGACCATGAGTTGCTGACTGTGGTTGTAATGATCAATTGTGAATGTGTGTAACTTGATGAATGCATAGCAGGGCATTGCAAGAAAAAAGACCAAAAAGGAGAGAGGTTGAAAGCTTAATATTCAACTAAATATTCCATAAATCACAAGATGTTTTTTGGGAAATTTAAAGTCTGATTTAACGTTGCCATGCACCCACTGAAAATAAAATTTGGTGAGCAACATATTGAGGAAATATAATTGTAGTATAAAGTCGCACTTTAGTAGAGTGCAACTCGACTAAATGCTTTTCAAGGTGGAGTGCCAATTTTCCTTTTTTAAAAGACTGTCCAATAGTAAAAGAAAAATAGAAACCCATCCAAAAAACTAATCAGAACATTACATATGATGGTTTATTGCATCAATAAGAGTCACATCTTGATGTGTCAAGACGCTATAAAAAAAGGCAGTTTGAGCCCAAATGTTATTGATGCAATAAACCATTGACAGCGTTATTGGAGTGTTGCTAGTAATATCACTCTAACCTCATTCCCAGTTTTATCTCCATCCAAGGAGATTAAGCCATTTAGGCCTGAATAAAAAAAATGACTTCTAAATCCTGACAGTTTTCTGAAATACCTACAGTATGTTTCTGTATCAGTGGTGCTCAATATTTCATGTCAAGGACCCCAGAAATGATATGTAATAATTGGCCACCGACCCCCATCTGAAAATATGTTGTTTCAGGGACCCCCCAGAAGCAGAGATTTGAGTTAAAAACATTCCCCCTGAAAGAATATATATTCAAAGATTTGCACATTTTCACGATTTTTCAAAAATAGCAGACCTACAAGCTCGTAGCGCGGCACTCGGAGCTTGTAGATCTGCTATTTTTCAATAGCTAAATTATAACAATGTTTAAAACACCAAAAGGGGTTCCCGCCCAAAATGGGTTAATGCATGCGTAACATGCATGTCACGGCTGTGAGTGAAAGAACTACTGCAAACGTGTTTACCCGGAAGTATAGGCCTCCATGTTTTCCAGCCTACCGGACTTCCTGTACTTCTGTTTAGAGACGTACACTTAAGAACATTGGTTCTCAAAGTGTGGTCCGGGGACCCCCAGGAGCCCATCGGCGTGCAGATAGCCTACGTGTATCGCGGATCGGCTACTTTTGCCGTTTGATTTAAATAACACTTAAACTCACTGCCAGACCGGGGCGTGGAGGAGGGGCCACTTTAGCTCTGAGCAGATTCACATTACATTCCACGTGGACACTGGACACACATGCAACTCGAGGACGCACACAGGGTTTTCGGCAGAGAAAATTGGATCGCCTTGGTTCGTTGTGGTGCCCTCGGGGGCCCCCGCACTGTCTGGGCCCCCGGTGGAGCTGCACCGGTTGCACCGTCGATATGTACGCCACTGGACACCGTAGATCACAGGATCCTGCTCTCACGCCTCCAGCATCAAGTTGGCGTTACGGGCACTGCCCTATAGCCTGGTTTAGATCCTACTCGTCCCAGAGAAGCTTCTCCGTCCAGTTTGGGTGATTTCATTCTAGGTCCAGGCCTGTTTCTACTGTAAAATAAAGTTTGATTTGATTTGATTTAAATAATTAACCCATTTTGGGCGGGAACCCCTTTTGGTGTTAGCATCATGTTATGCTTTAGCTATTGAAAAATAGCAGATCTACAAGCTCATAGCGCGCCACCGAGTGGCGCGCTACGAGCTTGTAGGTCTGCTATTTTTGAAAAATCGAAGAACGACTGACATAGAAACATTTTTCAGAAAACTGTCAGGATGTAGAAGACATTTTTAGAATCTGATCTCAGGTCAGAATGGGTTAAAGGCAATGTGTCCCTAAACATGTTGTTTGTTTTTTCTTCACGATCACAGATAAAGGGCTGTGTTGTTGGAAGTCTGAAATCAAATTAAATGTTAATTCACTTTTTTAAACTCTGTTCAAATGGAACTGGCTTTTAAAACTGACTTAAACCTCTTTGTTCATCACTTACTAATACATACACACTGTTTCTCTTCTCCACACACACACACACACACACACAGACACACACACACACACACACACACACACACACACACACACACCATTGTTTCTTTGCCTTTTACACAGAGAGCAGTTCTGCTTCAGAGAAACACAGATTTTTGCTCTCTAGCTGAAGACAAAACCAAGGCTGTATTTAATGTACCCAGAACAGGTTATGTTTGTAACGTAACATTATCATTAGTGAAGGATTGTGTGCTGTGTGTGGGTGTGACATGATGGCAGCACGTGTGTGTGTATACACTTGTGAATTTGAGCATGTTGCAAGTGTAATTAGATGGTGGCTCATGACGTGTACTTTTGTGTGTGTGTGTGTGTGTGTGTGTGTGTGTGTGTGTGTGTGTGTGTGTGTGTGTGTGTGTGTGTGTGTGTGTGTGTGTGTGTGTGTGTGTGTGTGTGTGTGTGTGTGTGTGTGTGTGTGTGTGTGTGTGTGTGTGTGTGTGTGTGTGTGTGTGTGTGTGTGTGTGTGTGTGTGTCGCGCGCGCGAGCGAGCCGTCCGTAGGTGCCCTTTGAGAGCAGATCTACAGACTAGGTGCCCTTTGAGAGCAGATCTACAGACTAGGTGCCCTTTGAGAGCAGATCTACAGACTAGGTGCCCTTTGAGAGCAGATCTACAGACTAGGTGCCCTTTGAGAGCAGATCTACAGACTAGGTGCCCTTTGAGAGCAGATCTACAGACTAGGTGCCCTTTGAGAGCAGATCTACAGACTAGGTGCCCTTTGAGAGCAGATCTACAGACTAGGTGCCCTTTGAGAGCAGATCTACAGACTAGGTGCCCTTTGAGAGCAGATCTACAGACTAGGTGCCCTTTGAGAGCAGATCTACAGACTAGGTGCCCTTTGAGAGCAGATCTACAGACTAGGTGCCCTTTGAGAGCAGATCTACAGACTACAAGCTCACAATGCCTTGCTATGCATTGTTAGCTTGTACAGTATAGATCTGCCATGTTCTGCAAAATAAATGTGGTGTAGCTATAGAGGGAGAAAAGGAAGGAGGGGACCCTCGGAGAATGTTTCAATGGAGAATATAGGGTTTAATTGGTTAAACACAATTAAGAGAAAACAAATCTATAAAACAAACACCATTAACTACCGGATTATTGACAGTTGGTTTTAGATGGAAAGATAATTCACATTGTATCTGGTTTTAGATGTGCTTATGGAAGGATAATTCACATTGTATCTGGTTTTAGATGTGCTTATGGAAGAATAATTCACATTGTATCTGGTTTTGGCAGATCAAACGTGACATGCAGTCTTCATGCTGTCATTTCCATGCGTTATCTCCTCTACATCATGGCTGCTTGCCAAAGATAAAACAAATTAGTGAGAATAACACATTTTTCTTTGGGAATTAGATACAATAATTACTAGTGGCCATGTTAGTTGGCAGTTGGCTTTAATGGTAGGCTGCCAGCTGATGCTAAAATGTTATGCTAGCTTACATTGGCATGCATTGGCTATACTTTGCAGGTAATCCCAATTCCCAAACAAAAACAGCATACTGTTTTGTCAGCTCTGTTTTAATGCTGCCAAGATGTTCACTCAGCAGAAGCAAATGTATTTATCTACAGCAGTGCAGGGTCAAACAGTAGAGGCTATTTGTGGATTAGCTGATAGCTCAGTGGAGAGCTTGTAATAGCACATAGTTTAGAATGGTGATGCTTTTTTTCTTGTGTGGTAATCTGTAAATGACTCTACTCCCATCCAGCTAGCTAATACGGGCTAAGGGCGGCTGACGCTGTGGCTCAGGAGGTAGAGCAGGTCGTCCAATGATCCCTGGGTCGGCGGTTCGAATCCCGGCTCCTCCTCCTGTCCACATGTCGAAGTGTCCTTGGGCAAGACACTGAACCCTACTTTGCCTCCAATGAGTCGGTCGGTGTGAGCTTGCCACCGTCGGTGTGTGAATGTGTGAAGTGAGGACGCTGGCGTCGACTGTTTGCCGCTTCACCTCCCAATGAATGAATGAATGAACCCTTGTAAAGCGTTTGGAAAAGTGCTATAAAAATGCAATTCATTATAATACAAATGAACTATTTACTTGCACTATAATTTAAAGTCTTATGAAGCCCGGATAGAATGCGTACCAAGCTGAAATGGGTTTGTGCTTGTGTGTTGTTGCCTGTCTGTTGCCTCTGGAGAAACCTCACGCCAAAGTAATCAGAACAACTCTGTTATCGCAACCCATGATTACCAAAGGTCATTTACGGTCAGGTCAGTCTGGGGATGAGCCCGATTAATCACGGTCATATATTTTTTTAGCCCTATTTGATTAATCCTGTATTCCTTAGTTTAATTTCCCCGGCCTGGTTGCTGATTGATTTTTGTTTTATTATTGACATGTTGTACTTTTATTGTGGTTAAGCACTTTGTGACTGTGATTGTCTGTCTGTGAAAGGTGCTCTATAAATAAACTTGACTTACTTAGTACTTACAGTACTTACAGCTCATTCTCCTATCTCTACCTCCCCCCCCCACCCCCCCACTGCTCTTCTAATATTCAGCCACAACTCCCTGGACTCCTTCCCTCGTTTGGACCCCCCTCCCCCGACGCTGAAGAAGCGTCTCCCGCGTGCCCTGAAGACCACCCAGGACATGATGATATCCTCGGACCCCGTGGTCGCCTCCCCCGACACGCCCTCCTCCTTTGTCTCCTCCCCCGACAAGACGCCGCTCATCGCCAGGGAGGAGGACAACGGCGCCCTGCCGGGCGGGCCGCGCGCGGGCCGAGGGGACGGAGCGGGGGAGGAAGGGGAGGAGAACGGAGGCATGGAGGAGCTGGTCTCCCCGCCGGGCGAGGCGCAGCAGCAGGCCGAGAGCAACGGGAAGGTGGACGCCGGGGCGTCGGGCTCGGGAGGCGAGGAGGAGGACGCGGAGGAGAGGATGAACGAGGGAGACGTGGAGAGCCGTCAGACCCTGCAGCTGTCTGTGCCAGACCTCATACACAAAGACCCTCTGCCTGAGCCCAGAGCCAATAAGCCCTGCGAGGCCCGGCTGGCTTCCACCCCTCGCTCCGGGAAAGGCCCCCACCGCATCAGCCTCAGTGAGGAGGGGCTGCTGGAGAACGGCGCCCCCTTCAGGTGGGGCTTGGGGCTGAACGCCGAGGAGGTAGAACCCCACCCAGACTTGTTGTCCTTTGAGTAAGTAGTCGACGGCCTTCATTGGGAACGAGATGTATCTGATTTAGCACTGTTTTTTTTTTCATTTCCACTAACAAGGCTGTTGAAGAGTCTTTAAAGGTAATTCAGATGCACCATAAATAGATGATTTAAAACTGTTTAATTGGACCTTTGCTGGAGCTAAGCAGTGATTGAGTTCTGTGGACCTCAGCCCCGCCCGCCCAGCAGAAAGGTTATGTCACTGCCCGTTGATTTGTAGTCTGGTTAAATGGAGTGGATCAAAGTTGCTTGGACGATTTCAATATGAAAAGTTAATTGTAAAAGCATTTCTGACAAGCAGGTCAGGATCTAAGACACGTCTCTTGTCCAAACAAATGGTATCATAAAGTACATAGTGATGAAAAACACTATATGGGGAAACATTATGCCTGAGTGGGAATCTTGGTAATACTTTTATGATACAGATATAATGGATTTTAATTTAACATTTTGTCATTAACATATCATGTCATTTTATGAAGCTAGTTGATTTAGTTTGATAACATGTATTATGGATATTACAGTACAGAATGCCTTCATGATGATTTTGATGGACACCTAATTGAAGTGCTCCATGATGTTTTATCAATCTAGTCGTTTTATTTGTGAAATGGGCAAGACATTATTCTGCATATCTGTCACACACTCAGCTCTGATCAGTCACCAGATATTGATTTCAAACAGAATAGTATTTAAATCCTGAACGCAATCCTTTTGGCATAAGGTGGAAGTGGCACGATGGGAATTAACGTGGAAGAAAGATGGATGACAGTCGGTTAGTCGGTTCACTAAATTAATTAATGACACATTAAATATGTCATTATTACGTTCAAATGAACCTATGATGGCACGGGTCCAGTATCACCTCTGTTCAATAACCATCACTGTTTGGATTTAGGAATGAGTGAGACAGGCACGCCTCAGACTGGTAACTACGTCCTGCCTCATGAATGAATGGCACCAAAGGCTCTAGTTTGTAGTCATAACTGTAGTCCCAGGTTGTCCAAACTCCAGAAAATGGCATACTCGATTTTAGAGTTGTTCCGATTCCGATACTGGTAGGTATCGGTTACTCGGGCCGATACCACCCTCAAGTACTCGTACTCGGATCCGGCCCCCGATACTTTGACCCGAGTACCAAAACATCTAGGCTGAACAAATGCAACAGGAGCAAGTCTGACCCAACACGGCAGCAAATCGCCAAAAACAGCCGATCTACAAACATAAATGACAACTGACAAGTGTAGATCGGAGATCCATCTGCATCTATGAGAAAAAGGGGGTAAAATAAGTGGTTACTCAACAAAAATAAAGTACTTGTATCGATACTCTGTATCGGAAAGTACTAAAAATTAAGTACTTTTACTCGTACTCTGGTATCGGGACAACTCTACTCCATTTCCTGTCCCGGATTTGAAGGGGAACGCATGACACTTCAGTTCAAATCTTCTGCCGAACCATTCAAACGAAGATACGGGGAAATGAATCCAAGCTGGACACATGGGAGTCCCATGATGTCCTATGATGGGACTACAGTTATTCACAGAGCCATTAGTTAATGTGCCAGCAGCGAAGAGGACTTAGTCTTGCATAGCCAGATGAACGGAAATCTCTGCCTACAGATATGTCTGGGGATACGATATCTAAAGTCAATGTAGGGACTACAACTGTGTGGAAACGATGCTAAAATGTTATAAAAAAAAAACCATGAATCAATGCAAAGACTTTAGGCCAGTCTTTAATATTTTTTCATATTTGGGACAATAGTTTTAAAATTGACAATTATTACAAAGTATTGGTTTGCAAAGCAGTGTGTTTGTTTGCAGACTTTTTCTCCACTGTTCTAATCTAGACCACTGCTTCCCAAACACTGTTTCCTTTTGTTTCCTACATTTTGTTTTTAATTATTATTTTAAAACCTTTTCCAAAAACACCGAAAATTTTCATTTATTCAAAACAAATGGTTTTCTCCAGTGAGTTCATGAAGAAGCCAAAGAAATTCCATAAATTAGAAAGCAAATGTTTAAGAAGTAGTGAAAATAAATCTGTTATTTTCCCTAGTTTGGGTGCCGGGGAGACTTTCTCTTTTGGGTCACAGGCTAAATTGTTTGGGAATAAAAGTTTGTGAACCACTAATCTAGAGTCTAGAGACCACACATTGCATTTAGATGTGCCCAGATGCTACTGTAAATTGTTTTCCCCACTATGGTTGGGGAAGAGGAGCTCTCTCTAGAATGTATAAAAAGAATATGTCAACCAGGCAGAAGCACTGAGCCTGTCGAGCCTCGTCCGAGTGAGCCAGGCGACCGTGTCAACAAGCGTGCTGTCAGAGTTAGCAAAGCCATGGTGGACGGAATCGTTTATCCCGTGAGGCAAAAATGAGTGCCCTTATCGGACAATCACGGACCGAGGCGCCCCAGAAATGTCCCCGTATAGGCAGAGATCTCCGATTGTCAGGCTAAGTAAGTGACACTATGAGAGCTACACACAGCAGTGACGCGAGTGATTCATGGGGACTTGAGCCAGGCCAAGAAAGGATATCTTTGAACAAAGATTTGAACTGGACCCTGAAAGATGGCACAGCGGGTGAGGATGAGATGGTATGTGACGACGAGGGAATCAATGACAAGTGGTTTTTGAGAGTGAGATTAGAGACAGAAAGAGACAAAGTAGGTTCGTTTACCGGACATAATATCCTAAAGTGACATGCCAAAGTGACTGTAACCATTTTTAGGAGAAATGGAGACTAGTCTTCTGAAGATGTTTCCAAATATATATCACAAAAGCAATAGAATCCATAGATTTTAAACTTTTAATGCATTTTTTTTCCTTTATTTTGTGTGTGTGGCAAGTTTGATATGCAATGTACATAATGGAAAAAGAAGAACCAAAGTCAAGCCATTCCATACAGTAGGGGCAGGTTATTAAAAAAAACCCTGCATGTAATCACTTCCAACCTGGCATCCATATGTTGGGCATGCCATTATAGGCAAACATTTTCAATCTTTCCAAAGAATAACAGATCTACAAGCTCATAACGTGGCGCATTGTAGTGCGTTGTGAGCTTGCAGATCTGCTCCTTTTTAAGGAAAGAACGATGAATAAGTGGCTAAGAGAGAAGACTGCATCAATAGATGTTTGGGGTAGCCTGTGGTGTAGCACACACACACACACACACACACACACACACACACACACACACACACACACACACACACACACTATGAATTGTTGCTCTGGAGCATTCTGCGGGGCAGCCCTGCAGAGGTGCTTTGATTAACCCATTCAGGCCTGACGTCGAAATCAAATAAAAAAAGTTTTCTAAATCATGACAATTTTCGGAAAGATTTGAGGCACATTTTAACGATTTTTCAAAAATAGTAGATCTACAAGTTCATAGCGCGCCACTCGGTGGCGCGCTATGAGCTTGTAGATCTGCTATTTTTCAATAGCTAAATTATAACCATGTTTAAAACACCAAAAGGGGTTCCCGCCCCAAAATGGGTTAATGGTTAATGTGGTTAAACGCTAACGTGACATGGATGCGTTCCAGGTCTCAATGGATTAATGGCGCTTGCATTTGTGCTGTGCTTTAAATGAAGGAAGGTGAGTCATCTCACCAGGGTCCAAATGTAACCACTATGTTGGTGTGTAATGATGTGTATTTAGCTGAGATAATAACACCCTTCATTGGCCTACAGTGTATATATACAGTATCCATATTACCTGTTGTCAAACAATGTCACCCCGTATAACTCTGGTAATTACGTGATGCTTTCCAAAAGCTAAGTAGATGCTCGGTGTAATCATGTATGGCAGCGGTTTAGAAGCGATTAGGGGGTAATATATCAATAGTTTACAAAAAATAAAAAATAAATAAGCAGGTGACATTTGTGTCACAGCCAGGGTTACATCATTTTTGCAAAAGCAGACTCCCACATGCCAACTCAAGTACAAGCCAAACAATCAAGTTAAAAAAAGTGCTATTTTCTTTTTCACCTAACCTAAAGGAGAAGTTATGAGAGGATACTACAGTATTGTACGAGTGATAAGGTCATTAACATCTGAATGTACTAGTTGGATAAGCATAGCTGAAACCAGGCTTTTTTTTTCACTTCACAGAACATAACCAAACAATAACCTGAACACTTGTGTCGCTGTCACGATACGATGCATTATTAGCTTGCCTTGTATATCGTCTATTTTTGCTTTTTGTTTCTATGACACTGTCATAATGTCATATGACAAAGTAAGTATGAAATAGGGCATTCACTTATGAGAGAAAAAAAGAAAACATAAAAAGATGAAACATTGCGCTGCAAGGATTATGAAGACGACGATATGAAGCTGCATATTCACTATTTAAGTCATAGAGAAGTGCTCTGCCCACTCGCAAACGTGTGTGACACACACACACACACACACACACACTGTGCCACTGACAGAATTATTTATCAAGGGGACGATTCAATATGAACACTAGACCATTGCAGGTGCTGCTTTAGATATAGCTACAGTCAATGTTGGATTCAAGTAATATAAAATGCCTTACATCCTCAAAACCTCTCCTTGACATATTTTATAATACTACAAAATCGAAGCAGGGCAAAGGGCATTTTTAAGCATTTGTTTCAGTACAGCCCTAGTCAAAGTTATGAATGCTTTGCTGACCACTGAAGTACAGGTTTTTTATTTTTTACATATATTGAGCTATATGAAGGAATGTTGATGTACATTTTATCAGTATATTTTATATCTTTATCTTTTTCAAATATCTATGTGAATATGAAAGAAATATTGTTGTTCAAACAAATGATTGAAATTGATTTATTTTGATATACAATGATAGAATTTAGTAAAGAGTCAAAGACAATGATCTGTTTTGTATTAGCAGGAGCAGGAATTGATGAATCATATTGCATAAAATGTTCATGTTGTTTTTACTTGCGAGCTAATACAGGTCTATAGAATTTCAGTGATTGTCATCATGAAGGAAGCTAATGTTTGCACAAAGGAAGCTTTTGTGTTTGTGGATAGACAAAAGGCTTGTTCAAGCAAACAGATGTTTTTATTATTATTTTGATTTATATTACTATTCGAATATTAATTGAAATCTCTTCCATGTAATGAAATTATGTTTATTCCACTTTCACTTTTTATTGATATATTTCTTTTCACATGTGGATGTATTATGTTCTGTAACTACTGTAAACCTTTAAATTGTGGAAAATGAAATCTAGACCTAATCACAATTTATTGACTTTTGTGAATTTCTTGCCGTTTCCATGCCACTAGCAGCACTACCGAGCTGTTTCCATGCCACTACCAGGCACTACCGAGCTGTTTCCATGCCACTAGCAGCACTACCGAGCTGTTTCCATGCCACTACCAGCACTACTACCGAGCTGTTTCCATGCCACTAGCAGCACTACCGAGCTGTTTCCATGCCACTAGCAGCACTACCGAGCTGTTTCCATGCCACTAGCAGCACTACCGAGCTGTTTCCATGCCACTAGCAGCACTACCGAGCTGTTTCCATGCCACTACCAGGCACTACCGAGCTGTTTCCATGCCACTAGCAGCACTACCGAGCTGTTTCCATGCCACTAGCAGCACTACTACCGAGCTGTTTCCATGCCACTACCAGGCACTACCGAGCTGTTTCCATGCCACTAGCAGCACTACCGAGCTGTTTCCATGCCACTACCAGGCACTACCGAGCTGTTTCCATGTCACTAGCAGCACTACCGAGCTGTTTCCATGCCACTAGCAGGCACTACCGAGCTGTTTCCATGCCACTAGCAGCACTACCAAGCTGTTTCCATGCCACTAGCAGCACTACTGAGCTGTTTCCATGCCACTACCAGCCACTACCGAGCTGTTTCCATGCCACTACCAGGCACTACTACCGAGCTGTTTCCATGCCACTAGCAGCACTACCGAGCTGTTTCCATGTCACTAGCAGCACTACCGAGCTGTTTCCATGCCACTACCAGGCACTACTACCGAGCTGTTTCCATGCCACTAGCAGCACTACTGAGCTGTTTCCATGCCACTAGCAGCACTACCGAGCTGTTTCCATGCCACTAGCAGCACTACCGAGCTGTTTCCATGTCACTAGCAGCACTACCGAGCTGTTTCCATGCCACTAGCAGCACTACCGAGCTGTTTCCATGCCACTAGCAGCACTACCGAGCTGTTTCCATGCCACTAGCAGCACTACCGAGCTGTTTCCATGCCACTACCAAGCTGTTTTCCTGCTTTAATGATTGAAACAGATTATTTTTGTCAGTTTATTCTGGGCATATCCTGCCCTTTAATGCCTGTTGTCAGACTCATTACTCATTGCATTCCTATAACCATGGCAACCATGTCTTCCATTCATTCAGCCTGCCAGCCTCACTTCCTGTTTTCCTGGGGTTTGCATCGTTGTATCTCAATGCAGTTAAACGTGCAGTAAATCAAGACCTTTCACATCCCCATCATGACAGAAAGGTTTTCTTCATAGAGCCATAATGACCAGGACTGCTGCCATGGAATTCAGCATGAAATCCCCTATGAATATAGAACGCCCAATTCGATTTTGTAGTGCATAATTCACTTGTGGTGACGCAGAATTCCCACTTAATCCTATATTATTTACCTGGATGCGTCTGTCTGTACTAGACGTGTTTTGCCTTGTTTGTGTCGTGATACTGTTGTGGCCTTAACACATTTAGGCTTGACCTCGAAATTAAAAAAAATCTTCTAAAATAGCTCGTAGCGTGCCGCTCGTAGCGCGCCACTCGGTGGCGCGCTACAAGCTTGTAGATCTGCTATTTTTCAATAGCTAAATTATAACACCAAAAGGGGTTCCCGCCCAAAATGGGTTAAACAACATCCTGGCACACATGTGGATTCTGCGGCATGTGTTGATTTATTTAGTTCCGAGCTCAATGCCGAGAACAAACGATTAACTAACACACGCCTTGCAATTTATTAATAATTCAAATGCTTGTTTATTTTCGTTCCATTTGCAAAAGAAACTGGGCCTTCATGCATAATACAACAAATGTCTATTAGACATTATGGCTGTCTGCCCGTCAGTCTAGCTTGGCTTCAACCAGGATTTGTCGAAAGACAAAGAAAAAGATTTAGAAATGACTTCAAAACGTCCTCACATCAACTATATTGCTTTTAGTTTTCTGAAGTACTTGGAACATTAAACTTAGTTTGTTGTTTTTTTTAAGGTTACTATTCTGGCTGAAGCTTCTATATAACTTGTTTTCAAAGTATGCTAAACTGTCTCTTTGACTGTTTGGTCTCCTCTGTGGGAAGAGGAATTTCACTTAGGCTTCCAAATGCATTTTCCTGATTTTATTTGCATCTTGAGATGAGAAATCATCAGAGAGTGAACTTGGAGATTGTCCTTGGAAAGAGCTGAGTGGCAACAAATGAGCTCTCTGCTGACACGTGCTTTGAAAACCAGTATGAAAATGAATAATGATACGTTATTCGATTGATTTAGAAAGTCATCACAGTCATCAAGTACTTTACATCAATGGGTCCATTCTGTCTGAGCAGGCGGCCGGTGCCTGCATCAACATCACTGTGGCCCCTCTTCACTGTGGAAAGGTTTTTGTCCATGTCACATCACATAAGCGTCGATAGTTTAAATTTGAGAGAGACTAGACTGAGCAAACGATAAAATATGTCCTTTACTCTTTTCACTATATAGATGTCAAACAACAACAATGTAATCATGTTCCCATTTCTCATTCTGACTCATCGTTTCTCGTCATATTGGTGCACTGTAGTGTGTGCTGAACTGCAGGACAGCTCAAGAAGGCGACAGATTATGTGTTAAATAGTTAAACAGATTAAAAAGTGTACACTGGAAGCTGTGCACTTGATATTTTTAACTATTTGTCGGATTAATATAGACTTTTATCACCTGTTAATGTTTAATTATGATACAGTTTACTCATTAAAGTGCATTACTGCCTTCGTTTAAGCACCTTAAGATAACTTTTGTTCCACTGTAAAAGGGTCAAGATATTCTTAGGGCCAAACGGTGTCACCATGTGTCCAAAATAGCTGACCTGCAAGCTTACAACGCATCGTGAATGTGATGCGTTGTGGTCTTGTATGTCTGTTATTTTCAGTGTGCGACATCGTTATGCGGCAGGGCACGAATTAGGCATGAAGGGAAGGGAAGGGAAACCTATATCTGTGGAGAGCAGGAGCACACTCACAGACTAATAATAATGTGCATACTTACAAAATGAGCTTCACTGCAATCAATGTAATGCATACAATTCACATGAAGCTCACACTTGTACAGCCTCTGGCAGCCATTAGTCATTGACACCTCCTTTGCTATTAAAGTGAACACAGTCAGCTAATAAAGAATCACAACTTGACTTTTTGTGGGTGTGGTGAGAAGACCACTGGCAAGTGAGTAGCGGAGAGTCAGATCAATGACTAGAACTAATTCATTAATTCTAAATTTAATTAACGACTCATTCATTACTCTAAGAGGTTGTGTGAGTGCCATGTATACGGCCCAGCTGTCCTCACCTTGCCTCACACACTGAAGTAGACTTCAATAGAACATCCAGATGCATATTGATGGATGGAGGGTGAGAAGCCAAAGAGCTGAGAAAACATGCACGAGAGAGTGACATCTATAGGTTCAGTGTAAACACAGGTATAGCCAGTTCAATTACAGACCCTATATACGTGACTGGGGTCCCCACAGGACACACACACACACACACACACACACACAGTCTAACATATTTAATGTCACAAAGAGTTCTGATGTCCATATACACAGAGATTGCAATTTGCAAACTCCTCAAATTATCATATCTGATGGTATACTAGTCATATGGGTTTGATACTTGAACTGACAGGTCAAATCAATAGTATAGACCAGGGGTGCCCACACTTTTTGGACTTGAGAGCTACTTTCACAATGACCAGCTTAACAAGATCTACCCACCAATTCGCATTGCTTGAAAATGTACCTGAGGGGGCTTTGGAATAATGGCACTTGCGTTACATAAGAAATAGGAAATTGAGGGGGAAATAAAAGTGGTATTTTTTTATATAACTTTGTAATGCTACTGATGTTTGTGCGCAACACTCTTGAAAACAAAGTATTGCATTGTGGGTTTGAACTGACAGCCCCTTTTTGATGTCACTCAATCAAGTCACCTTATTTCACGTGTCAGATGCCCCCAACAAATATAGTTTTTATATTAAATTATATTTTTCATACATGCCATGTGGTCTACCTGCACAGCCTTTGTGATCTACTGGTAGATCGCGATCTACCTTTTGGGCAACCCTGGTATAGACAGTGGAAGAGCGTCTTGTGCATACATACGTAAAAGTAACTACAAATGAGCATATAAAGCGAACATCTGACTTACACCATTTTCTACCGGGAAAGCATGCCCAAGAACCCCCCGCCCTCTTCTCTTCACTGAAAATAGCTGACTTGTTATCACAGCACAATGGCTATAATCAGTATCAGGTCAGTACCAGGGTCAGTATGGTGTCAGTAGTACTGTATGGTCAGTATAACACTATAACATAAGTGTAACAGACAGACAGATCCACGGACAACGCACTGGTGGGTGTATATAAGATAACAGACAGACAGATCCACGGACAACGCACTGGTGGGTGTATATAAGATAACAGACAGACAGATCCACGGACAACGCACTGGTGGGTGTATATAAGATAACAGACAGACAGATCCACGGACAACACACTAGGTGGGTGTATATTGTATATAAGATAGTGTTGCTGAGGCTCATTGGACCCATACGCACATCCACGTGGTTTGTTTCACAAGCATATTTTAAAATAGTTTTTCTTCACAGCTCCTTTGCTTGCGTGTCTTTTCTATCTCGTGACGCTCTGTCCCTTTCTTCTCCTCTTTCTATAGCTCCAGTTCTCTTTTCTTCCCCACAGCATTCTGTCCAGAGGTGTAATCCACTGTCTCTCTGCAGGAATGCTTGCTGACTCTCAGCTCACAGCCAAAAAAACCTTGACCCCAGAGGAGAAGCTGCCTGCCAAGGCATTAGTCAATGCCAGCTGGCTGGATAGAGTTCTTATCATGCTTATCGATCACAGTGGGGAAGGTTTGTGGGCGTGTGTGTGAGAGAGGGACAGAGAGAGAGAGAGAGATGTCATCCAAGGAAAGCCAAAACCACTGAGCCTCTGGTTAGGTATTTATAGTACATTTAAAATCAGCACAATTAAAATTAATAAATTAGATTAGATTAATGCAAATAAATAAATAAAAGGTGAATTCAGAGAAAAAGACATGGGAGAGCTGTTCAAATTCACATTGGTTTTCCTTCCATGACAGTTTATCCTCTTATTGTGTTCTTCGCTCCTGTCTTTCTCCCTCTCTCCCTCTCTCTCTCTCTGTCTCTCTTCCTCTCCCTCTCTCTCTCTCTCTCCCTCTGTCTCTCTCTCTCTCTCTCTGTCTCTCTCTGTCTCTCTCTCTCTCTCTCTCTGTCTCTCTCTCTCTCTCTCTGTCTCTCTCTCTCTGGGGAAGCAGGTCTGACACAGTGATTGCGTCTGTCTTTCACAGCTCTGGCATGCCGTGAAGGTGTTGGTGTTTCTTGGTCCTTGGCGGTAGCAGCAGCATAATATGGTCCTTGGCGGCAGCACCAGCATAATAGTGTGGATAAAAACGAATATATTTGCATCCCTGCTTGCAGCGACGCTCTAAGGAGATGTACGGACGTGGGACAGTCAGTCCAGCACTTTGGTCTTCAACAACAAACTATACTGGTTGAATTGTCTGAAAGTTGCTGCTCTCCCTGGAGGATGGTTTTGGTGACCTTTCCTCGGGCCTTAGCACCATTGCCAGGCCATCATTTCATATTGGACACAAGATAGAAAATCTCAAAATCAAATGGCCAAATTGCCTTGTGAAACGTTCTGAGCACATTCATCATTAAATGGTGCATTTATATAGCGCCTTTATCCAAGGCGCTTTACATTACACAGTGCATTACATTCCACACACCCATTCACACACACATTCATACACCAATTGCGGCGGAAGCCATGCAAGGTACCAACCAGCACATCGGGAGCAATTTGGAGTTCAGTGTCTTGCCTCAAGGACACTTACTTCGACATGTAGACAGGAGGAGCCGGGATTCGAACCGCCGACCCACGGATCATTGGACGACCTGCTCTACCTCCTGAGCCACAGCCGCCCATCATTCCATAAGATGAACCCTGACCACTGCAGCTATGACCTTTCCTCTAGCGCCACCCTAAGGCCAATACTGTGTGTCACCTTTTCTTTTCATGTTAGTCGTGCTTGTGAGAGAGAGCATAAAAGGTTTATGGATGGGCCTGGCAATGTCTGTCAACTTTACTCCATTTGTGAGAATGTAGCAGCACTAGTGGGGCTTTCTGAGCCCCTGAGCTTGAGTTATTAACTTTACACTTTTTGAGTGGTGTAAACCACTCCAACAACTGGCTTTGTACCCGTGTCTGTTCGTACCAAAAGAAATGTACCCGTGTCTGTTCGTACCAGAAAAAATGAGCATGGTTGCTATGGTCACCCAGTTCACACGGGTGTGATTTCATTACGTCAGACATTACGTCAGACCACAGCTGATCAGTCTATATAAGACCTTACACCACTCAGTTCACATGGGTGTGATTTTTGTCAGACAATGGGCTTATTCATTCATGCCAATAAATATAACCCCAAAAATCATGATACATGTTACTGATACATGTTACTGATACATGTTACTGCCCAAGTGTTTAAACGCTCAGTTTATCCATAAGGAAGGGGGGGGGGGGGGGGGGGTGGTTTGCGTGTCGGTGCCCAGGTGCCCGTTTTCTCATAATATGCCTATGTAGACATCACATGTTCTGTCTCTCTCTCTACGTCGTCCTCAGACGAGCACTCCATCGGCATCTCCAGTCATCTCGGTTCTCCATACATCTGGCCAGCTCATTTGTGCTTTCTGCACCAGCATCTTTCTTTAGTACGTCTGTAGAGTCCAGAAATGCTAATCTACAGGTCAGCACCAAAATGGGCATTTAAAGAGAATGTAGGGGGGGGGGAAATAGGTGGAAAGTGTTTTATCACTTGTTAAAAACTTCACAGACAAAGAACTTCGTCCTGGGCGTTTGGAGTGTTAACAATCTATCCCAAAGTGACGGAAATCGATGGCCAGCTTGTTAAATGATTTATTTATTTGCCGTGCCTGAGGTCAGCGAAGTTAGCAGCAGCAGACTGGTCAATACATTATGTAAGGACAACAGAAAGATGAATGTTAAGGAATCTACAGTTGTTTGAGACGTCTTGTTGCAGGGTTATGCTGCTCCCTGTAGGTAAGCATATCGTACTGCATTTCAAGTTCCTATTGGCTTTCTAATGCCTGCTTGCCTAGAGGCTGGTGGTCAAACCCTTGGCCAGCCTTTTGATAATCTAACAGGTTTTTGGTTTAGACCAAGGATGGGCGACTTTGACCATGGAGAGGGCGAATACTATATTTCCACACTCACTCCACGGAGCCACGTTGCATATTACTGGCGTAGCAAAAATAGCCGATCTACAAGCTCAAAATGCGACAAAACGCATCACGTTTTGAGCTTGTAGATCGGCTATTTCTGCTATATTTTAATTGAAATCCTGAAAAAAAATTGCCATTTTCTGTTAACTTTATGAACTAAATCCAAACACATTGGACATACAACAGCGGGTCATGTTTGCATGTTTGGAATTGTAACAGCTGAAATCAATAATATATCAGTATTCTGATATTAACCTGAGGGTCGCATTAAGTGAAGGTGGGGGCCGCATGTGGGCCCCAGGCCGCCAGTTGCCCATGTATGGATTAGACAACCATGGGGAAATTCCTTTTGGGTGAGCAGTAGATATGTTCTACTGGACCAGGGTTCAAATACAGGTGGTTGTATTGGGGCCTGTGTGGGTTAGACTAGGCCAGTTCAAAGGGAGGTGAATGTAGAAATCAAATCCAGGGATGTGATTAATACATCTAGAATTTAGTTAGTTCTTCAATAAAGAGAGACAAATGGGAGAATAACGCCTTTTTGCACATTGTGAATGAATCGAACAGAATTATCATTTTGGATAATCCTTTATTTATCACTGTGAGGATTTCTCTCATGAATCTCAATATTGGAGGTTACATCCAAAAACACACATGCACACACTATACACTGATAAGTGTTTTATAACGGTGTGTGTGGGTTCTGTCAGTGAGTAAAGGTGATTTAATAGAAATTGGAATAACAAGCCGAGACCCATTTTCAGTTCAAGTAAAGCATAGTTTTTATTGTGAGTACTATGATTCAAATGCTTACATTCATCCATTTGATGTGGCTGATAAATCAAGAAGCAGGTTTACGTAGTTGTCTTTGTAGTATTGCTATGCAAGTAGTCCTCGTGATAGGTTACTATCAACTACAGTAGTTGTGTCCTTTACGTTTACATCATTAATTGGAGGTAATCTTACATTTAGGTTCTCACAAAAACAAATGGGAACATTTGTACCAATGTTTTCATAGTGGACAACGCTTGATAATTTGTTAATTTTATAATTTGTTTAAATTAAAAAAAAAGAGCATGCATAACTAGGTAATCATACTTCTAGAAATATGTCCTTTCTAAAAAATCTGACCAGTTTGAAGCGAGTGGTGCAACAGCACCCCCTATTGGTACTCTAAACATAGTCCCATAGTAACAGTCACATAGGGACAAAGCTGTTCCTTGGAGTGGTTGCACCACTCCAAGGAAAAATCACCACATTTATATCCTGTATACAACCTCAACACAACATTCATCAATCTTAACCAAGCAGGCGTCAATAAACTAAACGAGGGAAGACTTAAGCAAAGGCAACAACGGAAATTAGAACGTCCTTTTGACAAATTGCATCAAAGAAAACTTTTTATTGAGCAATTTTGAATGTGATAAAACTAGACTATATACACAGTTTGAGATAGATTCACAAATGAATCCATCAAATACGCTTATTGTAAATTCATCTCAGACAACCAGACGCTGACAGTTTGACGTTTTATTCTCAAGCCAAGACAAGACTGCAGCAGATTCAAGTCATGTCAGGTTGAATTGATTACTTAAAACAGTCAGGTTTAAATAAGGTTTGAGCTTTGTTGTTGTTGCATAATGTGACAATATCGTTTAAAGATATATTACGGTTTCAGTCAAGTTTGAACAAAAGTTCTTCATCAGGTTTGAGTTGGGTTGTTCACAAACAAACTCAGTCCCGCTCTTAAAGAAGTGGCCAGCCAGACGCCCAAAGACATTACATCAGTTGTTTTGCCTTCCTGGTCAAAAAGGACTGGTCAGATTTAACTTGAGTGAGATAATCCAGTACACGAGATGGCTGGAACCTAATCTATGGTTCCCTTTCTGAGAAACGTTATACATATCATTAAAGATTCCATTGTGTGTGCTGTAGAGAATTGTTTTGTACTGAAGTGTGCTTTGTTAAAAGGAATGGATTCTTACTAGGGATGCACCGATATGGAAAAGCAGATACCGATGTTTAAAATAACAATTTAGCTGATACTGATATGTTTATTTAGTTTTTGTTGTTTGTATCTCCCCTTTTGTGCCAGGGAAACAAATACATCTTCGATAAAATAAATAAATTCAGAATCTACAGCTTGGTTAAGCCGCCAAGGGAACGGGCTTGGCAGAATCAGCTCAAAGGGTTCAAAGAAGACAGGTGGACTTATGCTATTGTGTCAAGCGATCCACATCTCGAAGGTTTGTCTGTTCTGGAAAGCCGATTGCAGGAGACAAATAACTTTGCAGCATTCGTGGCAAACATCAGTTTGTTTCTCTAGCCTAGCACATAATAAAGATCACATAATTATCTTGCAAAAGGAAAATATATATCTGCTATCGGTTAATGTCAGTTTTATTTGCTGATAATGGCAAATACCGGCCGTACGTATGTGGCCGATACACGGTGCATCCCTAATTATTACAGTCATCAGTTTCTATTTTAGTCTCACAAAATCTTTGTACTTAAGATTGCTCAGTGCAGGCAAACAGTGCTTCAGTGGACACACACACACACACAAAATAACATATTTAATGTCACGAGTCAAGAGTTCTGATGTCCACATACACAGAGATTGCAATTTGCAAACTCCTCAAATTATCCAATTCCCTCACAGAGTCAAGAAAAAGCATAGACATATCTGATGGTATACTAGTCATATGGGTTCGATACTTGAACCGACAGGTCAAATCAATAGTAGACAGTGGAAGAGCGTCTTGTGCATACATACGTAAAAGTAACTACAAATGAGCATATAAAGCATAAAGCGAACATCTGACTCACACCATTTTCTACCGGGAAAGCATGTCCAAGAACCCCCCGTCCGTCATGACAGACTCTTCTCTGTCCACACAATGGGTATCACCCACTTTACCCACTCGCATTTACCCCCAGATGTTCCAAGAACTGAAAGCTTTTACACCAACATGTATCACAGCAGACTGTGGTTGGTAGCAGACTAGTGATTATCTTCACCCCAAGGTGTGTTCTTATTCCTGTCAGTTTATCACAGCACACTTAATATCAGACTAGTGATTATCTTCACCCCAAGGTGTGTTCTTATCCCTGTCAGTTTATCACAGCACACTTAATATCAACTCCAACCACTAAAGCACCAAACCAAGCAGCTACTGTCAAGGATGTGGTGGTGCCAAATTGCAGAGACCTGATCGTGATACACAGAACACAGGAGATTGATTTCCTCCATCAGCATTCTAATGCAACTTCCTCCCCTTGTGCTGATCAAATCAAATCAACCCCCCCCTCTGGAGGTACAATGAACTGCAGTCATTCAAAGTATAATCCCATTGCCCATCTATGTAGGTTCATGAAATGTTGTGGACAAGGAAACATCCTGGCGAGTACAGATGTGATGCCCCCCCCTCCCCCTCTCTCTCATTAGCAGGCAACAGTGCAGCACTATCTCTCTCTCTCTGTTTCTGGCACGACAGCGCCCCTACTGGTACTCATGAGTCACAGATGAGTCACACACAAACATAGGTTAACACATAGTCACACACGTAGGTTAACACGGACATTGCTGTTCCTTGGAGTGGTTGCACCACTCAAAAATGTCAGAATAACTTCGGAGTACAGGTTAGGCTACCTAGGCTTTTTTCTTTACTTCGGGTAGCTTTCTTTTTCCACCTGATGTTGAGCACTTGCAATCTCCAATTTGCCGCCTACCAGAACTTGCATTTTCACAAAATAACTAATATGCTGGCACACACAATACACACCGTATTGACCGTGATATGACTGACTCACACACACACACACACACACACACACACACACACACACACACACACACACACACACACACACACACACACACACACACACACACACACACACACACACACACACACACACACACACACACACACACACACACACACACACACACACACACACACACACACACACACACACACACACACACACACAGGATTATAGAAAACTGACAACTAAAGCAGGGCCTCAAGCCTGTACGTCGTCTTCGTCTTGGTACCTAAGATCCAGTATCACTCCATGAGCCCGGGATCAGGCTGCTCTTAACCCATTCCCATCTAATAGGGTCCCCTGTCTCTACTGTTTCTCCTGCTGCATCCAAATAGCTTGTCTGTCTTGCCCCAAATAGCAAAGCCATAGTCTCTCAAAGTTCTGAGAGTTCAAACACAGGCATGGTTTTATGCATACCAACTTAAAAACTACTGCTAGACCAGGACTCGGAGGTCATGTCAGATCAAGCCAGGACAGTGGAGCGCAGCATTGTGAGGTCATGTCAGATCAAGCCAGGACAGTGGAGGGCAGCATTGTGAGGTCATGTCAGATCAAGCCAGGACAGTGGAGGGCAGCATTGTGAGGTCATGTCAGATCAGTGGAGGGCAGCATTGTGAGGTCATTTCAGATCAAGCCAGGACGGTGGAGGGCAGCATTGTGAGGTCATGTCAGATCAGTGGAGGGCAGCATTGTGAGGTCATGTCAGATCAAGCCAGGACAGTGGAGGGCAGCATTGTAGTGAATAAGAAAAAGTCCAGGGCCTGATTTCTGTGATGTCTGTGACTAAAATACCTCAGACAACCTCCTCTCAATGACAGGCATTGCTTGAGTAAAGAGCCCAGCGTTGGTTGACGAGCAGTTGCCCACTTGTTGCTCACATGAAGCACTTTGGGATACGTGGGTGAGAGGCTGTCCTGGAGATTATGGAAGAACATTGACCATCACTTCAGGGAATGCCTGCCCTGAGGCCCAAAGTGAAGTATGACACTACGCCGTCTGAGACACTTAAAACTCTCCATCCTCTCCTTTGTTCAGTTGTACTTGATCAGTGAGTATTATCAGTGTTGCGGTCCATCTCCACCATAGTTCAAGAGAACCTTTATGTGCTCTACTCATTCTAGACTAGTGCTGCCAACGAATATTCCATATTCAAATGAATATTCAAATGTAAAAAATAAAATAATCGAATATTTTAAATTAAGATTCGAATTAAAAAAATAACAATAAAATTGCTGTGAGAGTTCTGGCGAGACTCTGTGCCACGTAAACTAAAACGTACAAAAATTAGGCTATTAAGATAATTATAAATCATTCATTTGATCTCGCAACTCGCAAGACTCAAGAGAGTGCATTTCTCAGCCCATACAGGACCGGACCATATACAGCTCCATCTCACTGAATTAGAATATTTTGTAAAAGTTCATTTTCTTCTGTAATATAATTCAAAAAGTGAAACTTTCATATATTCTCCATTAATTGTGCATAAAGTGAAGTATTTAAAACCTTTTTTTGTTTTAATCTTGATGATTATGGTGTACAGCTCATGAAAATCTAAAAATCCTATCTCAATGAATTAGAATATTTTATGAGACCACTAAAAAATTATTTTTTTAAACGAGAAATGTCGACCATCTGAAAAGTATATTAATGTATGCAGTTAATACTTGGTCTGGGCTACTTTTGGAGAAATGATTTCATCAATGGGGCGTGGCATGGAGGTGATCAGCCTGTGGCACTGTTGAGGTGTTATGGAAGGCCAGGTTTGCTTTGATAACAGCCATAAATTAATTTGTATTGTTCAGTCTTATGTCTCACACCTTCCTCTTGACAATACAACCTAGATTCTCTGTGGGGTTCAGGTCAGGCCAGTTGGCTGGTCAGTTAAGCACAGTAATACCATGGTCAGTACACCAGTTACTAGTAGTTTTGGCACTGTGGGCAGGTTCCAAACCGAGCTCAGATTTGGACCAAAATTGTAGGTCAATAACCAGTGCTTTAATCAAATTTGTGGTAGACATTTTATAACCATTTGCGGCACAAAGAGATCATCTTCCTCAGGAAGAGCGAGAGGCGCCATGTCTGTCCACATGGTTAACTCCAAGAAGAGGAATCGAGCGGCACTCGAAGATGAGCTCCAGCGGCTAGACTAACTCAAGTTGAAGAGCATGAAAACTTTCACTGAGGACGTCAGAGCGGAGGTCTTGTTGTGGGACAGAAGCAGCGACAGGCCTTCACTCCCTATTATGGTGATGACTTCACAGAGGAGCTCCTCAACTTGCACGAACAAGAGGTAGTGATTCTCAAGAAGTACTAAAAGATCGCAGAGAGCTGTTTGAGGGAGTCACACACTGGCAAGAAAACTGGGAACTGTTGGTGGAGCTTGAAAAAGGCCAATGATCCCTCCAGGCCTGAACAACAGAGGAGGGAACCTTAAAGAACAGAAGCAGAGGTCTGATGTGCAGAAATCTCTATCCAAGCTAGAGAAGACCCCCAAGGCTCTTGAGGCATGGCAACACGAGCACGGCAGGGAGTTCTTGGTGGGCAGCAGTTTATCAAGTACGTACTGTACGTCCAAATGCAGCGGAAAAACCTCCAGACGGAGAAGGAGCTGAAAAAGCCGGAGAGTCAACAGAAAAATATCAAGCAGAGGATGGAGGCAAGCAAAGAGGAGGATATGCGATTCAGTACTACAGTACTATTCAGCCACTCCAAGGCCAGCTCCACACCTGATAAAATGAGAAAGTGAGAATTATCCAAGGCGGCACAAAGCAACAGTCCTACTGTAGTAGCACACCAGGTGCTGATCGGACCACATCACTGGTGTCTCAACAAGGCATTATTGGGCACTATTTCCATCTTATTTGTTTGGGAAACCCAGAATCTAATTCCAGGGTTGGATTGCAGTTTTAAATGACAGCATGTTCTCTTTCCAAATTGCATTTTTTTATTTTCCAGAAGTGCATTTTATAAATAAACATATGTTTTTTTTAAATGCAGCGTGCTTTAAAAGGTGGACATTCAATGGGTAGTTATGTCACACAAAAAGGAAACATGTACAGTATGATACAATACATTGATAAAATAATGACTACCCAACACTTCAGACCCTGGCTAATAAGACAAATATGCCTTAAAACATTATACTTTGTTGATGACGCCATATGTCCATGTGTGCACCAGCCCTATGGAATATATGGAATGCACGTGCTAATAAAAAGTATTTAAAATATTGCTTTGATGCTCATATTATCCATATAGAGTTGTTTTTTATTAGCATATGCATTCCATAGGGCTGCATAGGGCCATAGTCATCAACTTCTGACAGGAGAAGTCCCTATTGAGTGAAAGATTCTCGATTTATGTTCTTATTTTAGTTGTAGAGGGCAAGTATAATGTTTTAGGGCATATTTGTCTCATTAGCCAGGGATCCTTTTAACAGTTTGTCCCTGTGCTCATGTATTCTGGGGTTTGACGGAGGATCAGTGCTAACATGAAGTGGGACAACCTCATCAGTGTTTGAGCTGGTACCACTACCAGGTAGGATAGAGAGAGCTGTGGAAGACAAGCTCAGTTCAGAAGTGGAAGACTACGAATGGGTACAAGGAAGAATTATTTCAAAGCGCAATATATCTGTGCTGGTGAAAATATGCAAACACAAGTCTTCTCAAGACACTGCCAAGCCTCTCATGACCAAGAGTGCTGTGCATACATTACGTCTGCACGCCTTTCAGATCATATTCAGTGACGTCACAAACAGCATGGCTGTCTGACGGTACTGTAAAACATATATATCCCAGTGCATGCAACATCCTCCAGTTCACGACAACGTACAAACACACCCTCAATAAGACAATCACACTAGGCTGATCAATAGCATAACATCCACACATAGATGTCATGCATTATCAATCAAAACATCACAACAGACAATGGGGGGAAAAAAGCTCATACACTAGCAATGAATTAAGTTAATTTCCCCCCAACTTGTGTTCTTAAACTTAAATACACAAGTCCTAACCTTCTCTCCGTAGCACAATATAAGCCAATGAAGACCCATGTTCTAACTTTGGCCAAGACAATGCTAACCTATTTGCTTGCCCTTCCAGGTTAGCATTAACTGAGATGTGAAGCTGCTCGATCAGCATTGCTACAGAAAACTAAATACATACCCTGACCGTTTGTGTTCATTTAGAGATGCTATCTAGCTCCATGTGAAACACATATTCCGTTTAGCATACTACTATGCCAAACTTTGAATGCCTTGGTATCCGTTTTTCCTTTCTTTCTCTCCACATTCAAACTTCAGACTTACATACTGCAAAGATATTATTATAACAGCACCCTGCAACTGTAAGATCTGTTTCAGATCTGATCATGGCTGGCCAACCTAGCTTTCACACCAATCTGCAATAAATATGGGTGGAACGCACTGCAGGCAATACAATATATAAATATGTTTAAAAAAAAATACAAAAATAGGTGTATTTTTACCTATGTAGTGTACCACAGATGGATAGGCAAAAAAGTGCTATATTCAGGTGGAGTCTAATTTGGAACAAATTATGATTCTACCCTTAAGGTGGTTGCACACTGGACGCGTTTTTCGGAAAACCGATGGAGAAACGCAGCTAAAAATCCAAAAAACGTGCTCAGTGTGTGGGGAGTCTGGGGACCTTTACAGTACGTTTTTAACAGTGGGCGACAGCCAGACGAATGTTCCAGAAGTGCATTATTTGTCAATGGGACCCGGCAACTACTGGCGATAGAGGCGATAGCAGGCGATGGTCGAAAAGTGGGCGGAGGAACGGCGGGCCGAAAAGATGAAAATAATTCATCTTAGTTAGATAGTGGGCGACAGCCAATGAAATTCAATTGTCGCTTGCCGTTGTTTTCCCACTGTTAAAACGCACTGTTAGGCCACAAAAAGTTAGTGGTACCTTTATATACTGTAGGCTACATAAAATAACATGTTGTACTTTGGAGGGTATGACATTGTAACTTTTTTCAACATTGGGTTTTGAACAGAGACTTAAGGCCTATTCTAATCATACTCCAGTTGTAGGTGATAAAGGTGACCACCGGAAACTACACGACGCGACTCACTGCTCACCCGAACACATCTCTCGGTTTTTACTAAGCACCTTAACCCATTTAGATCTGAGCTCGATTCTACAAATGTCTTCTAAATCATGACAGTTTTCGGGGAAAAAACATGTTTCTATGTCAGTGTTTCTCAAACATTTTCACGTCAAGGAACCCCAAAAATATATGTAATTGGCCGCCGACCTCCATCTGAAAATATGTTGTTCCAGGGACTCCCCAGAAGCAAAGATTTGAGTTAAAAACGTTCGCTCTGAAATAATATATATTCAAAGATTTGCGCCACATTTTCACGATTTATGAGCTTGTAGATCTGCTATTTTTCAATAGCTAAAGTAGAACAGAATGCTTAAAACACCAAAAGGGGTTCCCGCCCGAAATGGTTTAAGTCACCTAAAAGTAGAGTATGAATATAATAGGCCATAACTACACCCAGCTGTTGCTGAACAAGACTGGCAGGATCCATATAACAGACATTCAATCTCCTTGGTCATACAAAACAATTTGACAGGATAGGACTCGAGCACTGTAAATTGTGCTCTACACAAGATGGGATCACTAACTTTCACAAATTCTACAGCTTGATATGTAGAAATCCCATTGCATTATACGCTACTCTATTATTAAGAAAAACGAGAAAAAAAAAAAACAATGAAAAAAACAATGCTTTGCTTATCACAGGGCCAGACTTCACAAGGGAATGGTTTTCTAAGGCTTCCATCCACAGAGGATTGGGCTACATAATGTAATTATGCACACAAGAGCAGCACAGCTTTGCTGCTGTAGCAACATTTTGGTTATTTAGCTAGCTTGTGAGTCTCGGGGGAACTTGTGCAAATTCCATCTGGCCTTTAGCATGTAGTGGAGCAGATTAAGTCAATATATCATAAGAATCGTTCACTTGATGGTACAAGCACCAAAATTGGCACACAAGTGCTTCGGAACCTACTCTCTCAGAAAAGTATGTTGTCCACTTGAAAAAAACAAAATGGACACCATTTTTCAAGATGGCCGCCATTCGAGGTCGTTTTAAACCGTGTTTGAGCTATATTGAGCTATAAAATCCTATTTTGATGGCCTATACATCGAAATATATGTTTCTGAGTATGATAAATCCAATTCTGCATTTAGAACATCAAAACTATTTAATATTATGATGATACAATGGGAATTAAACGATAAAGTGGGGCATATTAAGTCCATATTCCATAATAATCCTTCACTTGGTGGTACAAGCACCAGATTTGGCACAAATGATGTCCAGGATGTACTTTCTAAGAAAAGTATGTTATCCAGCTGAAAATCCAAGATGGCCACCAGTTTTCAAGATGGCCACCTCGTCAAATAAATACGTATAACTTTACTGAACAGAAATGTGTGATCCACACATTGATCCAAACATCAAAATGAATGTATTCTGACTGGAAGAACTCAATGGTGTCAATTATTTAATTCCAATATGGCCGCCAGTTTTCAAGATGGCGGCTATTACGCAACTCAAAATTAGCGTTTTTGGAAGCCTTCTGATCACCGATATTGTTGAAGGGCAACATCATTCATTGAAATGCTGTGATCAAGCTCTATTGGTTTGTAATTTTGTATATAAGAGTTATGTCAAAGCACAACCAGGACACACTGGTGACATCACTGCTGTGAGACTCATGGAGCATGAGCATGGGGTTCAGTGTATGCTTGTAGCGTACTAGAGGTAGTTGTGGTTTACTAACTGTTGTAGTGGTGTACTCACTGTAGTTTGTAGTATACTTTAGTGTCCTAAATGCTATCTAATATGTGTCAGCATGGGAGAGCTGAGACAAGGGTAACAGGGATTCAGTTACCTGGATGGTGTACAGACCGCACAGGACTTGCACTGGATGAATGGTCGGGCTAGGTGTAGGGCACCAGATGCTTGAACCTAGATGCATCCCATATTTCAATGTGCTTTGTACGGTTGGGTGGTAAAAGGATATATACCCTCAGCCTTTAACCGTATAACACAAGATGTTCGCTACTAAAACTGATTGGAGGAAGTGTGTCAAACAGATACGAAAGAGGAGTTGAAGTCTCCCCGTATTTCCACCCCATTCGACCGTTATCTCTGTATTGGATAGGCGAAATCCTCCGTTATCAGCACCTTTATACGGCCAATATGGCCATACTGGCATACTCACTGTTTCAGTATGTCATTATCACCTATTGTGACGGGTGATAATGGTATTTTTGTGTCACTGATGTCAATGACGGAGGCGTGCTGTGTCTGGTGGCCTTGAGCCACGTGAGACAACGTGCTGAGCGTTGCGACGGCCACCAGACCCGACTCAGCACCGTCCGAGTTACGTCCCGATAGGCAGAGGATAGTATAGTAGCCCCTAGTTTCCATGCGCCGACAATAGAGTTGGAAATGACACGTTCAGCCAAGGGTGAGTATGCCAGTATGGCCATATTGGCCGTATTCCAAGGTGCTGATAACGGTTGATTTTGCCTATCCGATACAGTGATAACGGTCGTGCCCATCATGCTAGACTCATCCAGATTGGATGATGGAGGTGGCAGTGAAGATACATTGAAGCAAAACAGGACAAGGTTAGTTAGTACCAAAAAGTACCAAAATTGTCGGCCAAATGTTTAGCAACGGAAACTCCAGTTTTCCACTAAGAGAGCAGCTGAAATTCAGAATGATCCTGGTGATGGACATGCAAAAATTCAAAGAGTGCAGTGGATGTGATCTCCCCCCATCGAAGCCCTGTATGACGATCGTTGTGTCAGCAAAGCTCGTGGACTTATGAGGGACCCAAGCCATCCCAACCGCAGAGATGCTTGCGGATGCTGCCACATGGAAAACGTTTTCAGTCTCAAAGCCACTGGAAATAGACTGCAAATAAGCTTCTTTCCCCAAACAATCAGATACATGAACGAACTGATAAGAACCGGGGCGAAAGTTTACCTAACTTTGCTACAACAGGGAAAACATGCACATGTATATGTTACTATTTTTCTAGCACTCTTTATTCTATCCCTTCGTTTGCTGTGCTTGCTGTGTTTTTTGTTGTTTGCCATCTATGCCGCTGCATTGTCTGTAAGGAAGCCAAACTAAAATAAGTTTTACTCTTATGTACCTGTCCTGTACACAAGATGTGTACAGGACAGTAACAATAAAGTAACAATAAAGTCCAACCTTGAACCTTGATCTAGGTTCAAGCATCTGGTGCCCTACACCTAGCACGACCGTTCATCCAGTTCCTTTTAAGTCCTGTACGATCTGTACACCATCCATGTAACTGAAGTTCCGTTACCCTTGTCTCAGCTCTCCCACGGTGGCACATCTTGTCAATTCAGGTGCGGCTATCTAACTACAATACTACAACTAACTAAACTTCTAGTGGAGATATATACAGGGGCTAATTAGCATTAGGACACTAAAGAATACAACAAACTACAGTGAGTACACTACAACAGTTAGTAAACCACAACTACAGCACTGAACCCCATGCTGAGTCTAACAGCAGTGATGTCACCAGTGTGTTCCTGGTTGTGCTTTGACATCACTCTTATATAATAATAAAAAATACAAACCAATAGAGCTTGACCACAGCATTTCAATGCATGATCAATGAATGATGTTGCCCTTCAACAATATCTATGATCAGACAGCTTCCGAAAACGCAAATTTTGAGTCACGTAATAGCTGCATCTTGCAAACTGGCGGCCATATTGGAATTCAATTCCAACACTATTGAGTTCTTACAATCAGAATACATTCATGTTGATGTTTGGATCATTAACACAATTTTACTTCGAAAACCTTTTTGTTTTGTTTTTTTGCATTTGACGAGGCGGCCATCTTGAAAACTGGCAGCCATCTTGGATTTTCAGCTGGATAACGTGCTTTTCATAGAAAGTACATCCTGGACATCATGTGTGCCAAATGTGGTGCTTGTACCACCAAGTGAAAGATTCTTATGGAATATTGACTTAATCTGCCCCAGCTTTTTGTTTAATTCCCATTGTATCATCATAATATTCAATAATTTTGATTTGCTAAATGCAGAATTGGATTTATCATACTCAGAAACATACATTTCGATGTATAGGCCATCACAATAGGATTATTCAATCAAACTATAGTTCAAACACTGTTTAAAACCATTTTGAAAGGCGGCCATCTTGAAAAATGGTGGCCATTTAGTTTTTTCAAGTGGACAACGTACTTTTCTGAGAGAGTAGGTTCTGAAGCACTTGTGTGCCAAATTTGGTGCTTGTACCATCAAGTGAACGATCGTTTCAGTAATCTGCTCCACTAATGGGACAGCAGTGCTGTAACTGGTGCTACAAATGCTACCAAATGCTACCACTAGATGGAGTTAAGCAAGACGATAAAACATGTATTAGATTCTAGATATATTCACTACTTAGTGAGTCATTATCTCATGTAGGATCAGATGTATCAACCTATTCTTATATTTTAACTAAAGACAAATAAATTATCTTACTCTGTGTTTGACAGTCTTGCTGGATTCATGACATTTCCATTATTTCTGATCATGTGCATTGTTAAAATCCTTGACGGTATAAATAGTGTTAACATTTCTTCAAACCATCAACATTATAAGATAGACGTAAGGTGCAGTAATATAATCGTGTTGTTTGTTTCTGCAGGGTATCACATCTGACTTGTGCTCAAATAAATGATCTCACATTCTTGTCACTTGTGGTAACATTTGTGCCCTACTTCTGCAAACATCCAACTGGTACAGGCCGTTATATATTTACACAAGTCAAATGGCAGGAGGATGGAGGTGTCAAGAGATGAGAAAATATCTTTATCTCTCTAATCTGTTGTCCAACTTTTACAATGACAGTTGCAGCACAACTAGCCTTTGTTTCACGTTGTACTGTTCAAATGAACTGGACACCTTGTCCAGTGATCAGGCATGCATCTATTCTCTATGTGCACCAAGACTTTTTAAGTGATTGGACGTAATTGCTCCATTGTTCGAATGGAGCAATAGTACCACAGGCATGTAAAAAATACCTTTACAGTGGCTATAGCTTAATACAAGCTGGGAGAGAGAAGCACATATCTTTACGTTTTGCCTCAGTACAGTGACCTAAGAAATGAAATGACAGTGGCTGATGCAAAAGTATAGACCGTTTAAGATACTGTATCTTTAAGACAGATCAAGCGAATACTTGGAGAAATGCAGCCCCTTTTTTTGTTCAGTCAGTGATTCTTAGCATTTTATCAAAAACACCGTACTGTGTGCTATGTCTGCACATGGCTGATAAGATCAGGTTTGAAGGTGCTATAATTGAAATGGCATGCACAGTCGATGTCACTTCAGCTCATAAATCACGAGTGAGGGGTCCGAAAACAATGTGCTCAACTGCTCATCAAAGGGGGTCACAGCTGATTGTGTTCACACGTAGATGTGCAGATCACATCCCAGAATTCATTGCATAAATAGCTAAACTAAACTAATTTACTCGGATGTGACTTTAGATTAGTTCCACATAATGGATACAGGTCAGGAAATTATCAAATGGATGTGCAGTGGTACAATAGCAACAACACTAGATACCTGAACTGTTTGTCTGCGTTCCTCACCAAGTTTGTTTTGTTTATACTCTGCAGTTGAACAGCACATGGGACGGTTACCCTTTTTTTCCCTCACTTCTGCAATTAACTTGTGATTCAGAATAATTGGATTTCTGTCTCTCCAGAAAAATAAAAAAAACACTTTTGTTCATCAACACACAAAAGTATAAATCAAACGTTTTGGGTGGGGTACCTCACTGCACAGTCTGGTATAAGTAGCCTCTCTTATAAGCACTAAGGGGATAAAAGGTAGCCACCACAAACTTCCCATCAAAGGTACGGCCCGTCAGTAGCCTCTGAGCCTCTTTGGAGTCACTGGAGGTGGCGTACTCCACAAACACCTGATGAAAACACAGGTAACACAGAAGCAAATGTAATTATTGAATGAGACACAGGTGATGGTGAGAGGCGGCCAGAACATATATGTAGGTACAACAAAAGCAGTCTTTGTCCGTGATTGCCATGGACATTTTCCAGTGTTCATATGTGAAAGTGGTAAGGTAACATACCGTATGTCAGCATTCATTTACACTTGGAAAAGACAGCAGTTGCACCTAAATGTCTACATCATGAACTGTATATATACTGTATACCAGTGGCTATGCTCATGAACCTCATGTATGGTACTGTATGGATGCATATGCTTTGTAAAATAGATACCTTGTTTGTTTTTTTGATTCTTGCTTTTCCCCCTCGTTCCCCCTCTATCTTTTTTATTTTTTATCTTTCTTGTATTGTTCAAAAACTAAATTAACACATTGTTTTACACCAGTAAACCTGTGATATGACAATACAAATGATTGTGATTCTGTAGGGGTCTAACCTGTCCTTTTCCTGGATTCTCCTTAGGGATGAGTAGAGAAACCACTGAACCATACTTCTGGCACTCCTCTTTCATGTCTTCAAGTATGTCTGAGGAAAACAAGACATTAGCCGTTAACAAAGACAGTAAATTGTATCAATAATTTCAGAACACTCCGGTAAATCTGTCCAGATTGGCTTTTTGGTGGTTTCAGAACTTTGTCATGGATTTAAAAAAAAGACACTTGGACACAACATTTTTGTAAAGGTGCTACCTACCTTCATACTCCTCTTCATTGTGCAAGTGGCTGTCATCAATCAGGTTGAGCAGACGCAGGACTGGAGAGGGCAATAGAACCAGGTCCTCGATGTGAGGGGCTGAGAGCAAAGACATCAAAGTCAAAGTCGTACGATTAGTCACAGACGTTACCGCAGTGAAATTTGTTCTCCGCATTTGACCCATCTCTTGGAACGGTGAGCTGCAGCGTGCGCCGCGCTCGGGAATCATTAGTTGATTTGACCCCCAATCCAACCCTTGATGCTGAGTGCCAAGCAGGGAGGCATTGGGTCCCATTTTTACAGTCTTTGGTATGACCCGGCCGGAGATTGAACCCCGACCTCCCAGTTTCAGGGCGGACACTCTAACCACAAGGCCACTGTCTGACATGCATTCAGGTGAGTGGAGCATTAGTGTGTTTGTGTGCCCGTTCTTTATGTAGTGCTTGATGTGTCCTACGCATACCGAAGGGAATGCTGAAGAGTGGGCTCAGGAGGGCAGTTTCAGCTGTACATCTGTGCTTGGGGTCATTGTGAAGCATGCTGCAGAATGAACATACAAACACAAACATGTAGATGTAGTAAATCAACTGTGCAACTAAAGGCTCATTCATAGTCTGGATTTTCGGTGGTGGGGTGACCACCGCTCCGGTGGTGAGCTGACCACTGGAGCTGAAATAATGTTGAGCGGTGGTGAGTAAAAACAGAGAGAAGAGCTGGGGCGGTGGTGGTGGTTTGCTCTTCACCGCGGCTTGTGACGTCATGTTGTAGTTCGGTGGTCACCTCACCACCGAAAATCCAGACTATGTATGAGCCTTAAGAGGCAGTACATTTATGGTAAAAAAATATATATATATAAAGTAGCATAACAACTGGAAAGAAGAGCATCATTACAGCTATCTTAAATACCAAACATCTTTCTTTGAGGGCTATGTATGGTATATGAATCTAAAGCCGCCTCTAGTAATTGGCAGTATTGTTTTATTCCTGCTGTGTTAAGTGTGTGTTGTCGTTACCTTTTGATAAGGTCTCTGAGGTGATAGACAGGGATGGCAGGGCACACCAGACTGTTACTGGCAAAGATATGGTCTACTATGGCAGCACTGTTGTCCTAAAGAAGCACAAAACACAAAGCATAGGAAGCCATTGCACTGTATTCTTTTTCAGTTTACTGCCACATAGCAATTTGTATTTTGCACCAGTGCATATTAAAAAAAATCACACAGTGTGAAGTGAGGTGCGCTCTTAAGCCCTAACCACACCAAAGGGTCACCATGCAACTCCTTGGGTCCAAACAGTTGCAAGGAGTTAACGCTAAACCCGCCTTGACTCTTTGGTGTGGTTTGGTCCATTGAATTCCATGTGTTGAATCACTAAGGACGACACGCGTCAATCAATGTGTAACAAGACATTGCAGGGACAACGCTAAAACAGTCTTGACCCTTTGGTGTGATTAGGGCATTAGCCTCATAAATCAGCCAATCAAATCATCACATTCCAATCCATGCTACAAAACACATTCCGTGCTACAAACACACAAACCTGTGCATAGGAGGGGCTATAGGAGCTCCCCTTAAAAACAATGCATCTATCAATCTATGTCCGCCCATGATCTAGGCTTTAGCATTACCTTCCACTCCTTGGAGCGGACAGTCTCCTTGAGTTTGATTCCTGAGTACATCTCCAGTAGGATAATGCCAAGGCTCCACAGGTCTATGGCTGCAGTGCCGCCCGAGTCCCCTTCCATCTCCACTCCAGCCTTGGCTAAGCTGTTCTGGAGCTCAGCCTCTGGCGCACGGTACCCGTCTGTCTGGATGTACTTCACATCCTGGGGGAGATTGATTGATTAATATTTTGATTTCATTGACTTTCCCACACCAGACACACGAACGAACGCAGTCCAAGTCAAGAAGACACACCTGGTTTCCCTCTTTGAAACTGAGGCCAAAGTCGATGAGCTTGAAACATTCGTCGTCAGCGCTCCAGAGGACGTTGCGTGGTTTCAGGTCGGCGTGGACGTACCCTTCCCTGTGGAGGAAGGCCAGAGCTTCCAGGACGTCCCTGGCACAGTGCTGTACCATCCACATGGAGTGGCCTTGACTGGCCCTGCATGGATTACGGAAAAAAACAGATCAGATTCTAAAAATGTCTTCAGTTTTCTGAAAAAGCTATGTTTCTATGTCAGTCATTCTTCGATTTTTCAAAAATAGCAGACCTACAAGCTCGTAGCGCGCCACTCGGTGGCGCGCTATGAGCTTGTAGATCTGCTATTTTTCAATAGCTAAAGCATAACATAATGCTAACACCAAAATGGGTTAAATCTCGCAACTGAAAAGTGGTGTCCTGATCATGTGCAATTTGTGAAACAGTGTGAAAGGAGCCGTTTCTTAAACCGTTATCTAAAAAAACCACGATATGTAAAAACAGCAGGAACAATATTATATTACTAAAACGTCACATAATATTGTTCCTGCTGTTCTACATACTGTACTGCCAATCAGGTGAATAAATCATTGAGAGATTATAGATTGTCTACTTTCCATAGAAGACATGCTGGCTTCTATGCTTTTTACCTATGCCTGCAAGGTCGTCAAGGCTATTTATTAGGGTGAGTGTTACGGCAAGTGCTATGGAAGTGATGATGGACGCAACGGATTTTGTGACCCATCATCATAATTATTAAGTCCATATAAGAAACAATGTCCTACCTGCCACCCTCGGTGTCACTACTGGCTGCCAGAGCAATACCTCTCACCAACAGCTCTGACACACTGACATCCAACAGTTCCAGCAGCAGACAGCGCGTCGACGCACCGACACCACTGTGGTTGGTGAACACACCATACAGTGTCACTGGCAAAAAAAATAAAGATAAATTAAACAATGGAAAACTATATTACGATTACTATAGCATAAACTTTGACTTTCTGTTTAAACTATGGCATGTCATGGCATAATTTTCAATCGTCACACAATAAAAGTGTGGCCATATTTTCATTATGATGGATGGGTTCCAAATTCAGCAGAATTGGATTGTGATTGCCCTGGTCAGGAACAGCGAATGGCATCCTAGGGATACTCAAATCCTAAATGTATTAATTTGTTAACAGAGTTAAAAAATATATATATAAAAAAAATAAACACAGTAAAGGAAATGTGATTTATAGGATTACCTATGTTCTTATGCCCCTGGATGTCTTCCAGCACGGACCTCTCCTTCTGATACCCGTAATCTCCTCCCTGAGTGTCGGCGGTGAACTCCTTGACGGCGGCGGTGGTGGTGGTGGCTCTGCCGGAGCTCACCCGGTACACGGAGGCCGACACTCCCTGGCCGAGGCGCGACTGGACGTTCCAGATCTCGCCGAATATCTCGAACAGGACCGGCTTCATGCTCTGGTCCACCACCGCGTCTACTAGTACCGCGGCAGGGCCAGCTGGGGCCCCCTCCGCTTCCATCATGTCGGTGTTATGTTGTGGTTGTGTTGTTGTCGGGTCAGAGGAGCTGCAGTGGGCCATTTAGAGAGAAGAGAAGCGATGGAGCCGCAGCTAGTTGACAGGTTCCAGCAGCTGCTGCTGCTGCAGGAGCATTGCAAACACACCGACCGACCGACGCGTCGACAACAGCAGCAGCCAGTTAACGCTGCAACCACACTACCAGGAATACTTGACTAAAACTACAGTGCATTATTATTATTATAAGATTATGGTTTGCTTGTTGAAGCCCCCCTATTTGAATGACTTTCACAAAATCAGCTGGCCCAAAAGTTAGCTAGTTCCTTTGGAGTGGCTAAACTAGCCACAGAGTTGGAGCAGCATACAACAACATACCATTTTAACGGTGTGTGAATGTGAGTTTTCTTCGCCCCATAACATTGCATTTAGCGTAAGCAAACTCGACCTATATCGGCTAAATTAATAACGTGTATTTCGTCGGCTTCAATGACAACTAAAGTTGTTTTTTTGTGCCCATTTGCTGAGTGAGGCATTGGGCATTTGCTGCTTGTTGATGTTTTAGCAGCAGCAGTGTTCATTCAGCAGATATAAACTAGCAGATATAAGACTTCCGGTGGACGATCACTTCAAAATAAGAGTACCCTCTACCCATTATCACCTGTCTGTTAACAATGGGACAGACATCCCCCAAAACATTCCACAACCAGGGTCTTCTGACACTTTTAATATTTGTATTGGTTTAAACAGCCTATACCACCAGACATAATGGAATACTTTGTATTATTACTGGTATTGTACAGTAGCATCTTGCTTATTGTACATGTAAACTACACACACATCTACACACAACTGACTCAATAGTCCACCGTATCAAGATAGGCCTATCTCACAGCCCGTTTTTCACGCCCACTTCCGGTAAATAGTGAAATGAAATGAAATGAAATGAAATCTATATTTACCCAGGGTATCTGGGCTAAGCTCAAGAACTTGTTTCCAGCCAGGCCCTGCTCATAGAACACATTTCATCGTAGTGGTTGATGCCTTGTTCAAGGGCATTTCAGCGGTGGTAATTTTAACGTGTCGGACGGCTGGTTCGAACTGGGAACCTTCCGGTATCTAGACCGCGCCGCTATCCGTTCGGCCACCGCTGCCACAATGGTGGTGACTTTAACATGGGCATTTACACGTTTCTTTCTCTGGAGAATCTAAGTACATTTTCTAATGTAAAAATGTGACAGACCAATATTATTATGAAGCAAACAAGATGGTAAATCAGGTCGAGCAGATAGAACAAACCTTACCTTGAGAAAACAAAAGTTGTAGACTTCTTAAATAACCTCTGTTAACATGTAGCGTCTATGGAGTGACGTCACCCTATCACCACTAACCCCGAAAGGGGGCGTATTTAGGGGGGCGGGGAAATTCTGTGAGATAGGCTTATTGGTCAATCTGAAAAGACATGTTTTATGTAATAACAAAATTACACAATAATCAACAAATACAAAACACTGTTTCAAAGAGATGGCAATATTACATTTACCCCACTTTTTAGCCTCCTGAAAGAAACAAGGGCATTCCACATTCTGGTGTTCAGAACAGTAGAATGATAATACTTGTACCATGCAATTGTTCTAAATTCGGGTGCTGGCGTCATTCACTTTGGAGAAGTAGTTCGACAGGTATGAGGGTACTGAGGGCACTTTCCCCCTTTTTGGGGTAACAAAATTACTTACCCGGTAAGTAGTTTTTAATTGCCCGGTCCTACAACAACCCACTCTGTGTCTGTCTGTCTGTCTGTCTGGCTTGTGATAACAACACACAGAGCCATCAGGCCTATAGCGTTGCATTGTCTCCCATTTAATGACAGAGCGTGGTCAGGATGCGTGCGTGCGTACCGCACACACATGAAGCACATGTGTTGTGGTGAGCTTTCTGTAATGAACACACAAAGGATGTGTAGCTGTCAACCCTTTATTTGAAAAAGAAATTACGGACAGTATTTTTTACAGAGTAAATATTTTCTGTTACAATTTTATGAAGACAACATAAAACAGAGAATTTAAACATATAATCAAACTAAGTCATTGAAATACACTATGATGATATGTTAGTCCAAATACCACATGTCAACACAGAGACAAGTTACAATTGCACCACTAGTCCGTGAATATTAATGAATGTGACATTTGAATTAACACTGCTATTGTTATATCAATATCAGCAGGTTATTATGCAAGTTGAAAATTGATTAAAATAATTGATGTATAGTCCATCATGTTTTGAAGAAGAAAAAAAAAACACTCATCATTTAACAGCTTTTTCCTCTTTATGACACGTCTTCATGTGTGTTTTTAGATAGCGATTATGACTAAAGCCTTTTTCACAAACTGTACACGTAAATGGTTTTTCCCCTGTATGAGTCCTCATGTGTATTTTTAGATCAGCCGTTCGAACTAAGCCCTTGCCACAAACCGTACATGTAAAGGGCCTGTCCCCTGTATGAGTCCTCATGTGTACTTTTAAATCCCCATTCTGGCTAAAGCCCTTGCCACAAACTGTACACGTAAAGGGTTTTTCCCCTGTATGAGACCTCATGTGTACTTTTAATGCCCCATTCTGGCTAAAGCCCTTGCCACAAACTGTACACGTAAAGGGCTTTTCCCCTGTGTGATTAATCATGTGTGATTTTAGATTATCCTTTCGACTAAAGCCTGTGCCACAAACTGTACACGTAAAGGGTTTTTCCCCTGTGTGAGTCATCATGTGTAATTTTAGACTACTACTTTGATTAAAGCCACTGTCACACACTGTACAAACAAATGGCCTTTCCCCTGTATGAGTCCTCATGTGTACTTTTAAATCCCCATTCTGGCTAAAGCCCTTGCCACAAACTGTACACGTAAAGGGTTTTTCCCCTGTATGAATCCTCATGTGTACTTTTAATGCCCCATTATGACTACAGCCCTTGCCACAAACTGTACACATAAAGGGCCTTTCCTCTGTGTGAGTCACCATGTGTAATTTTAGACTACTACTTTGATTAAAGCCACTGTCACACACTGTACAAACAAATTGCCTTTCCCCTGAATGAATCATTGTGTGCGTCTTCAGAGTTCCCTTGCGATTAAACATTTTACCACAATCTGCACAACTAAAACATTTCTTACCTATGTGACTTCTTGTGGAGTGACTTTGTTTGGGTGATTTGAGCATGGAGTCATGGAGCAGCGTGTTGCTCAAAGACAAACTATTTCCTCCCATGTGTTGTGTATTGTGTGATGTCAGTGTGCTTAAACCTGGCTGGTCATTCATGGTCTCATCCCTGTCTTCAGTGATGTCAGATTCAGAACAGTGTGAAGAGAGGAGCTGATCATCACTAGTTGGTTGTGATGATCCACAGTCCTCTACATCAGCTTGTGTTTCCATGTGTTTAGATGAGGTGCTGGCTATAGGTTCTGTTTGGATGTTTTCATCATCATCTTCGTGTTTCACTGACAGTAATATCTCTGTTGATCCACCATCCTCATCTGATCTTTGACGTAGCTCATCATGTTCCTCTTTAATCTGTATAGACTCTGGTTCCTCTTTGATCAGACTGGAGGTTATCTCCTCCTGTTCATCTTTAATCTGTGGAGGCTCTGGATCCTCCTGGACCAGACTAGAGGTTCTCTCCTGCTGCTCAGTGAATACCTCCTCTTTACACACAAGGAGGTGTATGGAGTCTAGACAGAAGATAGAGAAGAGAAAAATATTATTACATGTTTGAACATGAAACTTCTGCTGTTATTTCCATATCTGTCCTAATGTTGTTTTGATTCCAGTGTGTCACAAATGATTGTTTCTTACCTCAACAATGCTTCACTCCAAGCCTCTCCCTGTTCCTCAAATCTATTTTTTCCTCAAATCTATTAGCTACAACCTATTGCTACAAGTTTAACCCTAACATGAATGGATTGAGTTCCAACTGTGTTCAAACATGTTCAAGCTTAACACATTGAGAGCCCACGCAAAACTGCCCAAAATCACTTTCACCTAGAAAATCCATTCACATTTTTTATAATTCAGCTGACTGTGGAGACACATGCTGGAACTTTTATAGTTGCTGAGTTATTTAATTTAAACGCCAAATGCATTCTCAATGGCGAAAACACAAACTTTGGCACCACGTATTAAAAAAAAAAAAAAAAGTTTTGATTTTTCTGATTTTTTTTAATTAAAAAAAGAAATATATATATATATACATATTTTTTTTCAAAGACGTCCACAGACGTCTTGGGATATGCACGTGCGGTAATACCCAAGACGTCCACAGACGTTTTGGGCACAAAATGTGTTTTAACATAGTAAAGGTTTTACCAACCTGCTCTGTGTAGTTTGACGATTGGTTGTAAAACCATATCCAGTAGTCTGTGTTGGCGGTCAGTTTCTTGCTTGATGTGGAAAGCTTCATCCTCGTACTCCGTTAGAATTCTTCCAATGATCCCAAATATCTCTTCAGCAGCAGCAGATAGTCTCTGGTTGACCAAGGACTTCAATGTTTGTAGTAAAGCCATAACTCAAAACCTGCCCAAACAAACTGATACTAGTTTTTTAAGAACTAAAACTAAATGCTTCAGCTAGTGCATAAAGGAGAAGTTCAGGTCCTAACAACTAGCAGAGATTAAAGTAAGTGACACAAAGCACAACAAACTCTTGTTAAATACTAACAGAGGGCCCTGATGCTCCAATCAGAGTGAGGGGGCGGGACACACCAACAATTGAACAAAACACGGCCAATCACTGCTCCCAACAGCAAGGCAATTCAATTTGTTGTTAATCAAACATTGAGCAAATTAAACATTATAAAAGGACGATCAGATTCTGTAAAACATAATGAAGTTAAAGCTGCATTATGTAACTTTCCTATTCTACCCTGAATTTGAACCTTGTTGCCTTAATTGACCATTTAAGTAATCACTCAATGTAGAATTATAATTACACCATCTCAATGACAGGAGGAAGCAAAAATATTAGCAATGTTTACCAAACGTCTTGTAGCCTACAACTGTAATACAAATAAAGTCAATTTATGTCAATAAACAGTCTAGAAAACAAAGCCAAGTGACAACTGGTACGTTTGGTATGAGATGTGGAAAAAAAGACCCAATAAACCACTCGAAAATAGTTAAAAATGCAATCATTATTTTATCAAAAATATCCAAAATGGCAAATTGACATGTAGCCATCATGAAATCTGACACTTTGCATCTCTTTGCTTTGACTATCGTGTGTAAGTAGACTATATTCCTCACTTGGTAAGGGAAATTAAACTCTACTGAGCTGTAACAACTATGGTTAGCCTCTCCATGTCCTGCTGTATCAGAGTGTGAGGAGAGTAATCCACAACAACTCAACTAGTAGTTGAATAGACTGTTAACAAGCCCATCAGTGACAACATTCCGCACCTGGGCAGAGACAAAGCCTTCTACAGCAGGTCTTTAATTGCAAATTGTCTTCCGGGGTGCTCCTCGTCATGAAAGGGGGCCTCTAAATGGAGGCGTGACGGACTGACAGGTTTTGCAGGTTTGGTCGCAAATTCGCAATAAGCCCCACACCCCACAGTAGAAGGCCTAGGGGGTAGGAAAATGTCTCATGTGCGCATTTAATGGGGATCAACAGCCAATTTAAATCAGCAATAACCGGTTAGGGCACATGAGCGCTCTAATAATATTACCAATCATAAATGCATTATTAAAATGTATGGCCTTAGATCTCCATTTAAAAAAAACGTATGATCTTATTCTGAAGGCAACCGGAAACCTTATATATGCTAGCTCATAGACCTGAAATCCAATATCTGTTGAATGAACGGAGCACTAATCTCCCTTCCGGGCCCAACTTTCTCTAGCAGAGTTGTGAGACAACTGTGGAGGCTTTACGCCACCTACCGTGCGGGAGGGCACGGTCAACACCATTGACCATAACAAAAAATCACACCCGTGTGAAGTGAGGGGTGCTCTTATCATCTATTGCTTCATTGTTAATGGGAATTTAATTTATCTACTTTGTGTAGGATCAAAATAGCCAATTTGCTCGTCTACATATGATGTAAATTCTCCTCTTTGTGTAGGACAAAAACACTCAGCGGGCGACAGTCAGAAGAATTTTCCGGAAGTGCATTATTTGTCTATGAGACCCGGCGACTACTGCCGATAACAGGCGAACGGCCCATAGTCGAAAAGTGAGCGGAGGAACGGCGCCCGAAAATATTTAAGAAAATCATCTTTTCGTCCTGTCGCTGTTAAAACACACTTTTTAAAGGCTGGTTTCAGTGCTATTTGGCATGACCCTCTACCATACTGTAAAGTTGCAAAAGCATATGACGCTGCATGTATTTGGGACAAAAGAAGAATTTTCACAAAACAGCAATTTTCATTGGCTCATAAAACCTTCATTTTTTCACGTGCATTGTGATCAAAGATCCTGGGAGGAGATGCATTTTAATTGATTTTCATATATATAATATATATTCAAAATGGCGGGTGATCTAGAGGTCAGAGGTCAAAAGTAAGAGCACGATACTTGTTCGGCATGAGGAGACGCATATGTGTATCGAAGATTCATTGGTCAAACGGTTCATGCTATGAACCGTTGACATGCAAACTCATGTCAAAGTTTGCATTTTCAATTGAGTGCTATAGCGCCACCCTTTGGCCAATGGTTGTGGGCTTTGGTCATGGTCCTCTTTGGTCATGGTCCTCTACCATATCTCCAAATTTCGCGAAAACCGACTGCACGGTTCAGCCAGAATTGCTATTTTTGGCGGAAGGAGGAGAAGGGAAAAAATAGCAATAACAATAAAGGACCAACTTGACCAAGTCCTTTCAGGACTGCTTGGTCCTTTATAATAATAATCACAAATACCTAATTAATCTATGGGGAAAAGAACAAACTCATTATAGGATACTGTCCTTTCCACCACCCCACACTGGTGATTGCATTGTTGATAACCTTATTATTGTAACATTACATTACAACACACTTCACTTGACTTTGTTTTTGATTGATTGAAGAATGTATTAACAGTTTGCAGAATTACAGTACATTTCAAGCACAAACTCAATGTGGGGGGGATTCACGTTCAGCTCCGTTAATTTGTTTGTTTTCCTTGGAGGAGCTGCGTTGGGTCCCCACGTCTTCAATGCAAATTGAAAATGATTAAAGGCTTCCCTACTCTGCGCATGAAATAATGTATTTCTGGCACAAGCCTGTCTAGGCTGTCTGTGATTGGTCCAATCAGATCATGGGACTGATTGCAGCGTGCGTTTTCCAAATTGTTGCGTATCTCACAGTTTTGGGAAATTTGACTGTTGGGGAGTGGGGACGGATATGGATCACAGAAAAAGTGTAGCCTACAGATGAGCGGTACTTTCAAAGGGGATGCAGAAAAGCCAGAGGGCCCCAGACTCCCAGAGCTAGCTAAAAGAAGCAAAAGAGGCTAAATTGATTCATGTTCCTATAATTCCTTAGATTTCGATGAATAGTGGCAACTTTGCAGGGAGGAAGTCGAGAAAGAGACGCCTATAGGTAAGACACTGTTTATGTCTCTATGCTGGTTTTGTTTATTTCATTTGTACATGACAGACGTTGTTAGGGCATGGATTATATGTGTGTATTTTCATTGATTTTGCTTTGCTTGATGATGCGTGGTTGTTGTGGTTGTTTTGATGAAATGAATTGAAATGATTACTATATTTACCCAGGGTATCTGGGCTAAGCTCAAGAACTTGTTTCCAGCCAGGCTCATAGAACATTTCATTGTAGTGGTTCAATGCCTTGTTCAAGGGCACTTCAGCGGTGGTAATTTTAACGTGTCGGACCGCTGATTCGAACTGGCGACCTTCCGGTATCAAGACCGCTCCGTAATCCGTTCGGCCACCGCTGCCACATAATAAAAGTGGTTGTTGATAAATATGTGTAGGGCTGCAGGGCATGGCTGTGCTCTGGCTGGCATAATGTTGTGACACTGTCTGACACACGCATTTAAAAGGATACTTAGGCCAGTCTGTGTGTGTAAACAGTGAACCCCCCTAACCCCCGGCCCCTCCCCTCTGACAGGTCTTTGGACACTTTTATAATATGGCCAAGGGAGGTAATAAGGGCCTTACCAAAGGCTATTTGAAACAAGATAAGTGACAATTAAATTTGAGCTGATCAGTGCTGCTGCTGTTCTCTTTTAATCTGTGTAAATTCTGTCATTTACAGTTTAACTGTATGCACAGTATATTGTGTAGACTAGAGTGTCGAGTATATTATCCCTAATTAGTTCTGCTTGACTGTTACTGAGGGGCGCTATCCCATGAGCCCATCCAATAAGAGGGTATGCGCATGCATAAAGTGAATGGCAAATCGAGTGGCAAAGTGACAGGCAAAGTGAGTTTAACATTGTTTAATGTCGTTTAATGTAATTAGATATGACTTTTCTGTTTGTATGTATGGGCTGTCAAGGCCAGAAAGTAGTTTTTAGCCACTCAGTAGGCGTTCCTGCATAACTTCCTGGTTTGATGTTGATGTCACACGCATACCCTCTTTACAAGGCTTTTGAAGATTACGTCATATGGCAGCCAAGTCTATGGGATTTATCATTTTTTTTATGTTTGTTTGGAGCACATTATAATATGATGTAAATCGTTCGCCGGCCAAGTTTATGGACTTTAATGTTTGTTTAGGGCACTAAAAGATGACGTAAGATGTCATCCTGTGACCAATATCAATCTATTTTTAATTTTGTTTCAAACAAGTGGCAGCCAAGTCTATGGACCCCTGTGATGTAGCCTACAAAAGCGAAAAAGGTGCTCCTCACTTAATTCGTTATTTTAATATGTACAATATGTCTGTATGCCTGTGTACAGTGCATGTGTTTGTAGGTAATTTGATAGTACTACCTGGTGATCAAACTGGATTCAATTCATGACAAGAATGCTAGAGAAGCATCTGTTATACCCTAGCCGCAATTTGCAACTCTATATTTTTTTACAATGGGATGAATATAGAGTTGCAATACCCTCCATTGACTCCCCACTCATCATATTGCGTTTGCGATCTGCTGGTCTTAAACGACGTTAAACTCACCAACATTGCAGCTGTAGTCCAAGCTTGAATTATGCTCTTTCAATCTGCCGAGCTTGTTTTTCATAAAAATCCCCCGTATACATGTTATGAGCTACTTTCTGTCCAAAATATTCCACAAGTGATATTCCTGCCGTAATATTCAACCTGCCGTAAAACAAGACGTGTGGGAGAGCGCTTGTTTAATAGAATCTTACCTGCGCAGGTAAGACACCCAAGAAGAGGCCGACGCAGCGCGACGCCCCGTCACGCACGGCCTTCTATTAAACAAGCGCTCTCCCACACGTCTTGTTTTACGGCAGGTTGAATATTACGGCAGGAATATCACTTGTGGAATATTTTGGACAGAAAGTAGCTCATAACATGTATACGGGGGATTTTTATGAAAAACAAGCTCGGCAGATTGAAAGAGCATAATTCAAGCTTGGACTACAGCTGCAATGTTGGTGAGTTTAACGTCGTTTAAGACCAGCAGATCGCAAACGCAATATGATGAGTGGGGAGTCAATGGAGGGTATTGCAACTCTATATTCATCCCATTGTAAAAAAATATAGAGTTGCAAATTGCGGCTATGTTATACCCCAACTTCGTATTACCCCCATGTGCATTTCATCACAGCAGTGTTCTCTCTTTTCATTCCAGTTTATGATAGGAAAGTTGTAGTTTGGACAGTTAATCGGGAACATCCATTTGACCCACAACCGGGCCAACAAGCTCCGGTACAGCTAATCAGAGTTTAAGTCTGTCCAATCCCAAATGATGCCTGCGAGAGCCGGGACAGAAGCTCGCTACTGGGGAAGACCTTGAAGAGGCAGGAAAGTCAACTATAGCCCCCAGGGAGCCCCTGGGCTTGGTCAGGCCAGGGCCAGGGGTGGTAGTGAGTGTTGCATGGTGGACATGCTCGTGAGAGTGCAGATGTAAGTGGTTGTGCTGCTGAAGTCCACTGAGCCCGTTGTCTGCTTTGGTACTGTGGGCCCGCTCCTCCACCGCGGCAGCCTAGAGAGAACGATAGAAAGAGCCTGAACACAACTTGTCAGGTCCTGACGGTCCTGACACCAAGTGCTTGTTCAGGTCCCCGACTGTAATACAACCCAAATGTGATGGAAGCAATAAGATGAAACTGAACAGTTTTCATTGTTTCATTGTTCAGAAGTTCTGTTTTCTGTTTTTGTGAATTATTACAATCATTTTTTACGGTGTTCTTTACGGTTTACAGTACTGTAAAGTACTGTAGCAAATAGAACATCTTAAATAACTTTGGGAACAAAAATAAATGTTCATAATTGAAGCATCTTATAGCATATTAAACATATTTATAATCATACATGGATGCATACAACCATATGGGTAACACAAGTAACCTGGGCTGTGGTCAGATATGTAAAGTGTAGCAAAAGATTTGGGTACCTCAGGTTCGTAGATTTCACACTGCACTTCCACTGGCTGTCTATTCTGCTTAACGTTGGCAGGCATTCTTGCTTCAAACTGGTCCTCATGGGCTGTATGTGAGGCCAAACAAAAGCCCCTATGCTGGGAGACGACACAGAATAGTTGGACTTGCACATATGGAAGTTGTTAAAGTGTGTGTGTGCTGAGTGCGTGCGTGCGTGCGTGCGTGCGTGCCTACTCACAGCAAACTGACAGTTCATGAGTGTGCAGTTGGTCAGCTCTTCAGGATCTGTTTGCTTGGAGCATAATGTCTCCTGAATTGTGAACTCCACAAAGTATGATGGGCCTTCATTCCACTGAGAATACAAACACCCCAAAACACACGTGTGAGTGTGTGTGCACACGCACTACACAGGGACGTGTGTCATCCTGTCAGTTGGATGTTGAACTGTGATGGAATATTTAGTGAAATGACGTGCTTGCAGACAGAGTGCACACAGTGTGAAATGACGTGCTTGCAGACAGAGTGCACACAGTGCAGTCAGTCTTGAAGATAATCGAGGCTTCCTATGTTGTTGGTTCCTATCTTTAAAACACAGGTGAAATGATGTAGGCCAGGGGTGCCCACACATTTATGATGTGAGATCTACTTTCAAAATGACCAGCTCAATTTAAATATATAATGTACCTGGGGGGGCTTTGGAATAGGGAGGGGGGAGAAATTATGACAAGAATGCTAGAGAAGCATCTGTTATACCCTAGCCGCAATTTGCAACTCTATATTTTTTTACAATGGGATGAATATAGAGTTGCAATACCCTCCATTGACTCCCCACTCATCATATTGCGTTTGCGATCTGCTGGTCTTAAACAACGTTAAACGCCCAATGCATTCTCAATAGCACAAACTTTGGCATGCTACTAGTCCTACATACTTACACCTAGAAACCCCATTCAAACCTATTTAGGTTAATCTTACGGTGGACATGAAAATAAATCTTTGAAATGTTTCATAGTTTTAGAAATATAGTGCTTTCAAATTTGAGAAATTCACAATGGGGCTCAATGGCAGATATTGGCACGTCAAAAAAGCACTTTCACCTAGAAACTCCATTCACACTTTTTATAATTCAGCTTACTGTGGAGACACATGCTGGAACTTTCTACTTTGAAATGATTTGTGGTTTCAGAGTTATTTAACTTAAACGCCCAATGCATTCTCAATGGCAATAGCACAAACTTTGGCATGCTACTATAGTCCTAGGCCTACTGGGCCTAGTTTGTCTATTGACTTTGGTCCATAAGTGAGATATCTGCATTGGACCTTTCAGGCTTAATGCAGCAGATAATGTAGCATTTATATATATAAAAAAAAAAAAAAACAGGCAAGGCAGAGGCTTTATCATCTCAGGACTCTGAGAAGTTTCAATGCTAGTAAGCACTGCACCCTGATGGTCTACCTGTAGAGTGTAGACTCTACACTCTACAGGTTCTCACTGAGAGGGCTCTCACTTTAACATTGTCTCCTGTCTGGGTCTGGAATGTTATTGGATCATTGGGGAGAAACAAAGGCAACTTCAGGACATAATTATACAACCGCTTCATAACCAAAAGGGCAATTCAGGTTTGCAATGACTCTACCCACCCTCTACTTTCTGGCCTTTACAGCCCATACATCCAAACAGAAAAGTCCTATTTGATTGCATTAAATTACTTTAAACAAAATTAAATTCACTTCAGTTAAGTTGTCACTCACTTTGCCACTCTATTTGCCACTCGATCTGCCATTTACTATACGCATGCCCATACCCTCTATTACCATCAGGCAGGAGGTGTAGAGGGTCCCAATAACTACCGGTAAAAAGGAGGGTTACAAGAATTCATTGTGTGAGGAGGAGGTTGGTTAGTTTGTTGTAGAGATGCTCCGATAATCATCCACCAATCGGAGCTCGGCCACCGATCGCTGATGGGCAATTTACCCTATCTAGACTCTAATGAAGCCGATAATTTACACTATTTAAGTGGTATAAATGTCAATCAGATATATAGTGTAATATCATTTTGCATTTTTGTGACAGGCCTAAACATTCTCCTCTTCCTCCTCACACACAGGGACAGTTTTGACGTGGGTTTTGACATAATTATAATAATTTTGGAAATATTCAAATTAGCCTCTTACGCACAAGATCGGTATCGGCCATATCGGTCGATCATGAGAAAAACAATCGGTGATCGGGATCGGCCCCAAAAAACCTGATCGGAGCATCCCTAGTTTGTTGAAAGCTGACCTGTGAACTGGCCTTGGTAATGTTTTCCAAGGTGAAGAGGTTGGCCAAGCGGCTCTCCGTGTTGAACCTCTGCAGTGACAGGTTGGCCGTATCCATGACGATGGCATCGTTTAGGTTCTCAGCTGTGGGGCAGTCGGGGCACGTGTCCACCACCGCGGTGGCGGGAACTAAAACACAACGAGTTAAATTAATGACATGTCAAACCGTCTGATAATACCATTTTTTGTGTGCATTGTTCTAAAATAAATGATTCCTGACCTAAGTACTCTTTGGTAAAAAAAAAACCCCAAAAAAACATGCTTTTGTACCATCTGACAAGTTGATTTGTTGACTTGATCCCTTCACTGTTGGATTTCCTGCAATGCCTAATTGAACAGTGGAAAAACCTTCCTCTGTGACACTAATACTATAGATGAATAACAGTTTAAGTCCACACTAATTATCCATCATTTATAAATGATGGATAAGGGGGCAGGACAACAAGGCCTTTTCGTGGAGGGGTCAGAATAAAATTTGGACTTAAACTGTTATTCGTCTATAGTACTCTAGCCACTTCTGAGATGTATTGTTTTCAGATTGTGTTTACTTGTTGATTTCTGGATATCCAGATAAATACATGACATTCCTGAGCTTGCGGCTTCTTGCTCTTCATTCTACTCCTCATTACCACTTAGTACGGCATCAAAATACCCTTAAATCAGTTGCTCAAGTCACCTGACACTGGTGTTATCATTCATAACCTTTATCTAATCCTGTTCACCACTGTAGTATAGTCTGTACCTTGACGAGTTTTACACGAGTAGCTCTGTAGTTCCACTTCAGTATCAACATGAATGGACACCTGACACTCCCCATACACCTGTCCACACACACACACACACACACACACACACACACACACACACACACACACACACACACACACACACACACACACACACACACACACACACGTGCGCAGGAACTGAAACTATAAGGTAACTAGAAAAAGTGCCCTTCTGGGCACAGGTCTCCACCAGGAGGATAGGACTGTGTGTGATGTTTGGCAAAATGTTTAGGAGTAATATAAACAGGTTTTTTTGTTTGTTTGTTTTTTGCAACAATTTTCTTCATTTTGTTGAGGAAATGCAGAGCCAAATCACTCATAGCATCTCTGAGGATAGAATTCTGGATGAGCAGGACATGTGCAGCATTTTGAACAAAACAGGCCACTCCTGAAAACTTTGGAAGGCAATGTTAGCCAATCAGTGTAGAATCTGAGAAATCCAACAGACTCGTCTTGATCACATGACTACAGAGATCGTGTGTACCGATTTGCGTGAGATTTGGATGAAATCTGTGCAACTAACATAAGCAATGTGTTTAGCAGAATTCGGCCTCATGGTGGCGCTATAACCGGCAGATGTGGAGGGATGCAGGGAAAATGTTTTTCCATGGCCTCTAGGGAGTGCGCATACATAAGTTGTATACAGATTGATGCAGTTATAGCTAAAAACAGGAATTGGCCTGTTATAGCGCCACCATGAGGATGATTTGGAAAATAATGAGTGGCATGTCATCCTCGGCCTAGTGGAAATGTGCGTGTATACTTTCACGGAAATTGCACACTGTTTTTGTGATTTGTGGCATTTTGTTCGAAACGGACCATTCATGTGAGCTTTGGAAGCCAATATTAGCCAATCAGGATGGAAGATGGGAAATGGTGCAAATCCGTGTTGATCACATGACTATGTAGATAGTGTATACCGAATTGTGTGATGTATGGATAAAATGTGTACGGGTAATCTACAGAAATGTGTTTTGCCTAAATCGGCCTCATGGTGGCGCTATAACAGGCCGTTGAGGAATATTTGGGGCAGAGGTTCATCGTTGGTATCCATGGAGTGTGTGTGCACAGTTTGGCATGGATCGGGCCAACGGTACCGGAGATTAGCTGATAACGGACGGACGGAAGGACGGACGGAAGGAAGGAAGGACACACACACGGACGGAGTGCAAAACATACTCTCTCCCCATGCCTTCGGCCTGGTGAAGACAATTACTAACTTTCTGAATGAGCAGGCTATTTTGAGGAGTAGGACTTTGGATCATTCATGAACTAGAAAAGGCTCAGAGAAACTGCTGGTGTGTGTGTTGTTTGAGTGATACGGTAGCATCCCCTACTGGATACTCACTGGAACTGCACCAATGTCCCTGACTTCACACTGTTTCCATGGCTTCCTGCTGGTCACGTGACATTTGGTCTCTAAGACGTCTATGGTCAACTTGTAGAGCAGGCCACCTTTCTCCTGAACACACACACACACACACACACAAATGAGGGTCCACTGGGTTGGTTGTAGCTTGATTTAATAGTTTACAGTACACTCTCTTTGCCACTCTCCATTTTCCTTTTGTCATTGACTGAGACGTGTGTGTGTGTGTGTGTGTGTGTGTGTGTGTGTGTGTGTGTGTGTGTGTGTGTGTGTGTGTGTGTGTGTGTGTGTGTGTGTGTGTGTGTGTGTGTGTGTGTGTGTGTGTGTGTGTGTGTGTGTGTGTGTGTGTGTGTGTGTGTGTGTGTGTGTGTGTGTGTGTGTGTGTGTGTGTGTGTGTGAACTGCAATCCCATGTGTTGGAGTTATTTATTGATCAAAGCTGCAGTGTTGGCATGCAGTGTGTGCGTGCGTCATTGTACACACCTTTTCAGCTGCGGTGTGTGACATGTCATACAGTCTGTTGAGGCTGAGGATGTATCCTTGCGTCCGATCCTGGTTGATCTGCTCCAGGGCCTCCTCTGCTACGCGCACCGCCTCCGGGTTCCCACAGCCAGGGCTGTCTGGCTGTGGTGTGGCCCTGGTCCCTGGCTGTGGTGTGGCCCTGGTCCCCGGCCACAGCCAAGCCAGACACAGGGCCAGCAGCCACACATTCACAGTCATCCCGAAAAACACACACACAAAAAGCTGTCCGTTTACCTTAACTGTTAGCTGCTGGTTTATTCTGAAACTTAACCCTGAAGCTTCAGCAGCTACAGCATCGATGCTAATGACCGGGAAGGCCTATGCCAATCTTTGGCACAGATCTTTTAATGCTAGTTCTTATCTTGTAATGCTAGTTTTAATCACCAGACAGCAGCCCGGCTATTCTGACGGCTAAACATGTGAGAAAGATGTGTTTTGGGCTACAAATTGCTTGATGGGGACTGCTGGACTTTTCCCCCTTTCCCAAAGGACAAGCAAACAGCGGCTATCTGCTATAGGCCAATGGCTTGGTCTGATAACCTAACAGAACAGGGTCATGGGACACTGGGTGCGAGCAACGTAAATAGTATGTATATCAGATCATGGTTGTTTGTTAAATGAGCAGAATGTCATCATAGAGCAAATAGCCCAATCAGGCTATCGTCGTGACTAGACTTGAGTTTCGATGCAAAACACAAGTAAATTGCTGAGTCAACATTTTGAGAGAGGACAGAGGTCTTAAAGTCAGGGCGCGATAGGAACATTAGTTAACATCAAGGATAGTTCATAGGCTAAGAAGCAGGTGTTTTGAATCATGTGTATATAGGGAGTATCATTCATTGATCGATGGAATTATTATTTGTATACGTGTGCACACAAAATGCAGGCTGGTTTCTGTGACACCTTTTGGGTCTGAATATATATATATATATATATATATATGTGAGCCATGAAAATAATTGTGTTAATGTGTAATTCTTAGGTTTAGTTTATGGGGGGGGGGGGGTTAGGGTTACTAAACCTAAGAATTACAGCCAGCGGGGTGGTTGTCAGCCAAGGAGCATGCACATAATTCAGCACCTACAGTATGCCAGAAAGGGTTTCAGAGCAACCATAAACACAGATTTACAATGATGCAATTACACAAAGCTGGTCACTATAATACACCAGTGCAGTAGTGTGATTACTCTGAAAATAGGGGTACAGTTAGTAAGGGGTCGCAGCAGCTGAAGTCCTTGTCATGTCTGTCTGTCTGTCAGTCCCTCCTGATACACACAACATCACTGAGCACTTTTTACAAGCTGAGGAAGGCTTGACGCCGACACGCTATTAAAAAGTACCAGAAGGGTTTTTTTTCTCACTCCCTCTCTATGTCTCTCTCGTTGACTGTTCCTCTCCATGCACTCCCACCAGTTGGTGGTGCTGTTATCTATCATCCATGGCATGCATGGATGTGCACAGTGCGTACTGCGTACACACACCACTTCCCACCTTACAAAGCTTTGCAAAAGCTGCTTTTCAAGTTGTGGTTGGCCTGTTTTCTAAGCTGTGCATCAGTACACAGCTAGGAGATATTTGCATTGATTATCTTGTGGCTATTAAATAATGATATTATAATAAATAATGTAGAGCTTTTGACTCAAGTTCACTATAAACTAGTGTATACTAGTGTACCCCAAAATGGTGTACATCCGTAAGTATGGATGACTCCCACTTACCTTATTTAGGGCTAGGTTTAGGTTTATTGTTGTAAGCGTGGAACAAAGAACCCTTTTTTGTGGGGTGGTGAACATAGAACCTGGGGAACATATATGGTCCCCCATTGCCATATCTTTCCTGTCTCTTGAAGGTGGTAAAACAAATCTCAAAATGAATAACAAACTGACATGCCATATTATTTTAAAACAGGCCTCAATGTATGTATACCGCATTATCCGACATGAGACATCAATGTTTTTTTACTCAAATCTACTTCACACTCAAAGCACCTTTTGTCAATATAATGTAGCAACAGGACACCTCCTATAGAGGGTATGCGCGTGCAGAAAGGGAAAGGGAAATCGAGTGGCAAAGTGACTTGGAAAAGTGAGTTTAATGTCGTTTAACGTTGTTTAATGGAATCAGTTTATTCAGTTAGGACTTTTCTGTTTGGATGTATATGGGCTATCAAGGCCAGAAAAGTATTTTTTTGCCACTCAGTAGGCGTTACCGCATAACTTCCGGGTATGATGATGATGTCATGCGCATACCCTCTATTGCTGTGTAACTATTTTTTAATTCCAGAGTGAATTGGTTTTAGATACTTGTTGTCATGAGGAATTAATACACTTGTTCAATAGCCTGGCACTAGACGAATCTGCCACGCCAGGCTACTTCCTCAAAGCACGGAACTATCATCTCTGTAAAACGATGATGGATTAGTATTTTGAAGGCTGTAGCTGTAGGCAGAAAGATTTTAGAAAGGCATTTTAATTTTGTATTGTCTTCCTGCACAAAGCAACATGGAAACAAAACATGAAGACCGTATTCATAAATGTCAAGTACATTAAACAAATTCAAAACAGCTGAGTCAGTGTCACTGGTATTTATTGTTTGTGCAGTCAATCACGTGAACATGAACAAGATAAAAAACATGAAAATGTTTACCAGCATGCATAGGCATGAATCTGCATTCTAAGCATGTTTTAAGTTGTCTTAGCTTGGGTAACTAAGTCGTGCAGTAAAGTACCGGGAGCTCAAGGTGCGGCGCCTCACCTCAGCAATCCATCTCCCAGGGGTCTAGCACATCGGAAAGAGGATAGACACACTCGCTTTTGACTGAAAGGTGAAACACCATGACTTAGATCTGTGCTGTGTCATGATGTGATCAATGAGACATTGATGTAATCTTGGGAACATGCCGAGACATTCAATGACTTTATTAAATGTAAGGCTGTAAGGCATTAGGCATTCTATTATTCACTGTGCAGTAGCTAGACTGCATGATGTGGTGAATAGGGAATTCACAGTTTAGTGATGGATAGAGATATGGGTTGATCATATTAGTCATCCTTCTAGGATAGAGAGGCACTATGGGTTGATCATATTAGTCATCCTTCTAGATTTTGCAGACTATTATGTGAGGTAGGTGGAAGCATTGTATAAAGGAGAGCAATGGAATGACGGCAATCATAGTCAATGACTCGAGACACGTTGAAATCAATAATTCTCTCCTCATCCATCTTCCCCTCTGTTAAAGTCCTGGTTAGCCAGACCATTATAAATATAAAGGCTAGATGGCGTAGTTCACCCGGCGGCCATCTTGCTTCGGTGATACAGTAGCCTACAGTATGTTCTATGGCAGCTCAAATAGTAGCCTAACTCGCTCAAATCTTGACAGATTTACAAACGGGTTGGTTTATTTCAAACGTTGTCAACGTGGCTGTGATTCAGGATGCTTGTCTGCTTAATGTTATTTTTTAGATGAACGTCATATAAAAGCATATGTATGCGGACGTCTCTGACGTTTATACAGTAACAAACCAAACCGTTGAAAATTGAGCAAGTTATGGATATTTAAAAAGTACATGCCCATAGACACAATGTTATGCTGCACCGAAGTAAGATGGCCGCCACGTATTGACGTCGCTCTCCATTGGCCAGCAGCGCGGGTGAGTCATCTAGCCTTTCTTCTTATTTTGTTGCACGCATGTGTTCAGATCAGATGTTAGCCAGACTGGCAGCATATTTCAGGACGTGTATGTTGCAGTTCAGATCAGTTGCGTTCCCCAGGGAGAAGCATCCTCACGCAGCAGCCTTGAACATCGGGTCTTCAGCAAAGAGCTTTGCAACCAGGTCTATTCCTTCATTGGTCGGGGCCGCTGCCGGGCAGTCTGGAGCGACGGACGTGGGGAAGGGCACGATGGTGGGCTCCTGCTGACCGGGGATCTCGGGGTCTTGGACGAGGGGCAGAGTGACTCCCACTTCGCCTCCGACTGGCTGGTCGGGGAAGGAGGGGAGGGTCATGGGCTGGCCGAGGGCGGGCAGCACTCTCACCATGCCCTCCGGATGTCGGTGAGGCTCGTGCGTGTGCTCGTGGTGGTGGTGGTGGTGGTGCTCGTGCTCGTGCAGGTGAGCGTGCTTGTGCTCGTGGTCCAGGGCGACCTCGTGGTCGTGCTCGTGCGTGTGAGCGTCGGCGGCAGCGTGGTACACGTGGTGCTGGTTGGGCAGGTCGCCGCTGTGGTCGTGCGCCTTGGCATGGTGGGCGTGCACGTGGTCGTGTCCGTGCCCGTGGTCGTGGGAGTGGGCGTGCGAGTGCGTCAGGCCCCCCTCGTGGTCGTGCGTGTGGTGGTGCTCGCTGTCCTCCGCGTGTGTGTGCTCCGCCTCGTGCTGCCCGTGGTTCTTGGTGTGGTCGTGCGCGTGGTCGTGGGGGTGGCCCTGTGTGGCGTCGTGCGCCGCGTCGTGCGTATGGTCCACGCCGCCCTCCGCATGGGCGTCGGTGTGGCCGTGGTCCGTCTTTCCTCCCAGCACGTGGAGCTTCTTCTCCTTTTCAGCAGTCTGGAGGAAAAGGGCAGCAAGTTACATACGGCAGTGGTTCTCAGAGTGGGGTCCGGGGACCCCCAGGGGTCCTTGACTCAGCTAAATGACCCCTTATGGGTCTGTAACTCTGAGAGTGTACAAATGGAACCAAATGGACCCTAACGGGACCACTCTCAGAGTTAAATTAACATTGATTTTACAATATAAGTTGGGGTCCCAGAGATAGAAATGCCATTAAATGGGGGGTCCGTAGCCAATTGCATACCAAACTGGGGGTCCTTGAAATGAAAATGTTTGAGAATCACTGCTAGAGCCGTAAAAACCTTCTCTTATGGGGGTCCCTGGCATATCTTTTCAAATGGGGGTCCGCGGGCTAATTAGTGTCAATTCGGGGGTCCATCCATGACATAAAAAGGTTTGAGAACCACTGATATACGGAACAAAGAACAGTGTAGAATGGAAGACTTCTAAGTGACCCGAGGACCACATTCTACAAACGTTTTCTGAAAACTCTACGTTTCTATATCAGTGGTTCTCAAACTATTCACCCCCAGAATTACATGCAAGTTCCCCCCCCCCCCCCCCCCCCCCCCCCACATCTGAAAATATGTTGTTCCAGGCCTAGACCCCCCCATCTGAAAATATGTTGTTCCAGGCCTAGACCCCCCCCATCTGAAAATATGTTGTTCCAGGCCTAGACCCCCCCCCCCCCCCCCCATCTGAAAATATGTTGTTCCAGGCCTAGAACCCCCCCCCCCCCCCATCTGAAAATATGTTGTTCCAGGCCTAGACCCCCCCCCCCCATCTGAAAATATGTTGTTCCAGGCCTAGAACCCCCCCCCCCCCCCCCCCCCCCCCCCCCCATCTGAAAATATGTTGTTCCAGGCCTAGACCCCCCCCCATCTGAAAATATGTTGTTCCAGGCCTAGACCCGCCCCCCCCCATCTGAAAATATGTTGTTCCAGGCCTAGAACCCCCCCCCCCCCCATCTGAAAATATGATGTTCCAGGCCTAGAACCCCCCCCCCCCATCTGAAAATATGTTGTTCCAGGCCTAGACCCCCCCCCCCCCATCTGAAAATATGTTGTTCCAGGCCTAGACCCCCCCCCCCCATCTGAAAATATGTTGTTCCAGGCCTAGACCCCCCCCCCATCTGAAAATATGTTGTTCCAGGCCTAGACCCCCCCCCCCCCATCTGAAAATATGTTGTTCCAGGCCTAGACCCCCCCCCCCCATCTGAAAATATGTTGTTCCAGGCCTAGACCCCCCCCCCCCCCCCATCTGAAAATATGTTGTTCCAGGCCTAGACCCCCCCCCCCCCCCCATCTGAAAATATGTTGTTCCAGGCCTAGACCCCCCCCCCCCAAAGCGTTTCAAGAAATGGCAGATCTACAAGCTCATATAGCGCGGCATATTTTTCAACAGCTACAGTTGTAAATCTTACCTCAGGCTCGTAGATCTCACACGCTACGTCGACGTCTTCACCACCGGGATGACGGGCGAAGGTACCCTTGCAATGCCCTTTGTGCTGAGATGGAGAGGAGTAGAGAAAACATTATAAGAATAGAAATGATGTATTTGAAATCTCCATGAAAAATCACTGTTGTTAGCCTATATTATACAAAACAACAACATACAAAAACAACCACCACCCATCGTTAATTAATTGTGCTGAGTTAAGTGCCTTTGTTTGAATTTAAATTGTAAAAGACTAAATGTTGACACCCTCTCACCTATCTAAAACCCTTTACTTGTACTTTCTGCCACGAAAGTGCTTAAACTTTCTTATTTCCTGCCTTGATCGCCTTAGCTTACCCCCCCCCCCCCCCCTCTTCTTCCCTGTTTTGTATTTCTTGGAAAAATGGCACGATGGGAACTACGCACAAAAAACGAATTTCACCCACTTTTTCACATGTAAAACTGTGACAATAAAGTAAAATGGTAAATGGTGCATTTATATAGCACGCTTTACATAGATTGTGCATTGCATTCACCCATTCACACGCACATTCATACACCGATGGCGAAGGAAACCATGCAAGGCACCAACCAGCACATCAGGAGCAATTAGGGGTTCAGAGTCTTGCTCAAGGACACTTCGACACTAACTCTGGGGGAGCCCACAGGGTTCAAACTGGCAACCTTGGCGGTTGCCATCCGGCCACTCTACCCCTGAGCCACCGCCGCCCCAAGTCGATTCATTCCCTCTCGGTTGCAAACTATTGTGACTTACAGCAAACTCGCACTCCATTATGGGGCACTCTTCCGCCTTTGTTGAGTCGGCGCTGTTGGCGCAGCTGGTCTCCTGTACGGTGTATTCTACATTGTAGAACATCGCACTACCACCCATCTGAGAATACACACACACACCATCATTAGATACAATGTCGCACACACAAATCGTGGCAGATATTCGTTTCAGGTCATTCGTGTCGAGTGCTGACCGAGGCGGTTGCCCGAGTGACGTTGCGCAGAGCGAAGCGATTGGCCAGCCCGCTCTCCTTGTTGAACTTCTCCAGGGATTGGGAGGCTGTGCTCAGGATCATCTCGTTGTCCTTGGAAATGTGGGAGGGGCAGTCGGGGCACACCTGAGTCACCTGTTCTGCTGGAACTGGAGTTGGAGAGAAATGGTGTACATTGAATAATGGAGAGAGATGGAGTACATTGAATAACCCATTTTGACCTGAGATCAGATTCTAAAAAAGCTATGTTTCTATGTCAGTTAATTTGATTTTTCAAAAATAGCAGACCTACAAGCTCATAGCGCGCCACTCGTGCACGCTATGAGCTTGTAGATCTGATATTTTTCAATAGCAAAAGCATAACATAATGCTAACACTTCCCGCCCAAAATGGGATAATGGAGCGTGAAAAAAAACCATTGGTAATTGTGTATTTAGCTACTGCCTTTCATTTTAATTTCATTGAGTACAATTTGAGTGCTAACAAAAATAAAAAGCCTACACACTAGGTTATAAATGTAAATATATATTTTTTATTTTTTTACCTGGTCTGATCATGCAGTCATATTTGTAGAGACGCACCACTCTGTGCACCTTACTGATGAAAATGGTTGCTTTGCACTGTCCATACACCTGTACAATGCAGAAAACATGAAGTTAATGGATGCTTTGCACTGTCCATACACCTGTACAATGCAGAAAACATGAAGTTAATGGATGCTTTGCACTGTCCATACACATGTACAATGCAGAAAACATGAAGTTAATGCTGGATGAGGTGGATTTCAATTGGTGTACCGCCGGTATAGCTAAACATTTTCAATCCAATACACATCTTCCCCACTATGTTACTAATGGCTTGCAAAAAGAAACCAAAATAATCCAAGTCAGCAATTGTACTACCTAAAAAATGTACTCCCTAAAGATCCAATCTGTTGAGGAGGATAGGAACAACATGTACTTACATATTGTGTGTGTGTGTGTGTGTGTGTGTGTGTGTGTGTGTGTGTGTGTGTGTGTGTGTGTGTGTGTGCTTGTGTGCGTACTTACCGGAGTTTGATCAGAAGTGCGAGCTTCACATTTCTTCCAGTCCTTTCTGCTGAGAACATGACAGTCGGTTTCCACAACATCCAGTGTCAAGTAGAACACCACTCCTGTCTCTCCCTGCAAAATGGAGACGTTTGATGAGAAACCTCCAATTCTCATGAATTCTGACATTAATTTCCAGCCTTTCACAGACCTCCTTCTGTCCTGTACTAAATAATGGCACGTAATTAATTTGCAACGGGCCAAAGAATGTGTTCGGGTTACACAATTTGGGCATTTTACTGCGTTTTGTCGCTGTATTTCTTATATAATCTCGATGAGGGGGTGAGCTGACGCTAGGGCTAGCCAAGGCGCTGTCCTGGTAGTTTTGAAGATAAGCCCACACAGCCATTTGCTTTCTCACCTGGCTAAAACCGGCCTATTGACGCTGAGTGTCAGTGTCACAGCTTGAAACAATAGGAATGACCGGCCTTGGATGCATATCAATGGTGATGGCCAGGTCCATTGTGTCGATCTTGGATGCATATCAATGGTGATGGCCAGGTCCATTGTGTCGACTTGCTAATTAGCTTACTAGTAGCCTAGTAGTAGGTGTCATGTTCTGTCTGAAATAGTCAGACCCATAGTTAACCCATTTTGGCCTGACGTCGAAATAAGAAAAACGTTCGCTCTGAAAGAATATATATTCAAAGATTTGTGCCGCATTTTTACGATTTTTCAAAAATAGCAGACCTACAAGCTCCACTCGGTGGCCCGCTATGAGCTTGTAGATCTGCTATTTTTCAATAGCTAAAGTATAACATAATGCTTAGTTAAAACACCAAAAGGAGTTCCCGCCCAAAATGGGTAATTACAGTGTGGCTGATGGATTCATGAACTAATAATTAAATTACAGAGGTGACGTTTGCATGGTAAATGCATAAGTATGACAAAACGAAGAAACGGTTTACCCATTATGCAAGTAAATAGAATAACTATATATATATATATACAGTATATTGTGGGTTAATAAATAGGTCTACATTAACCCATTTAGGCCTGACCTCAAAATTTAAAAAAATCTTCTAAATCCTCCAGTTTTCTGAAATAAATATTTTCACGATTTTTCAAAAATAGCAGACCTACAAGCTTGTAGCGCGCCAGCTTGTAGATCTGCTATTTTTCAATAGCTAAATTATAACATAATGTTTAAAACACCAAAAGGGGTTCCCGCCCAAAATGGGTTAAGAGGTTATTTCAATCGGTGATGGCTCGCGGGCGCACGACAAAGCCGCGACATAGCACCACTAGTTAAAAAAATCCACAGCACATCCCTGATTCAGTCTCGGTCACCAGTAAAATCCTGGACACTCACGTGTTTCATGATGTTGACGTTAGCCATACGGTACAGGCTCAGGATGAAGCCTTCTTGGCGGTCCTTGTTGATCTCCGTGAGCGCTAGGCCGGCCGCGCCGAGTGCCTGCGCGTCCTGGCACGAGCCCTGCTCCACGCCTACACCTCCCTGCTCCACCGGCGCGCCATGGGCACACATCAGCCCCAGCACCAACAGGGACAACGTACTCTGCTTCATGGTGGTAGACCTGTATGTCTTTGTCGAGCTCTCTCTGTGTCTCTCTCTCTCTCACACAAACGCACACACTGACTAAATAATTTGGTTGGATAGATGAATGTAGAAGGAAAGGGAGGGTCTTATATACTCTGCTCCTGCTGATAGGCCCCTCTAACACCCCCACCCCCAACGCTGTACCCCTCCCCCTCCTCCTCCTCCTCCCCCTCCACCCCCAACGCTGTACCCCTCCTCCTCCTCCTATGTCCTGTCTGTTCCTTCTCCTTCTGATTGTAGTGCCAAACCTCCCCCTCAGGTCCTGTAAACACTCACTCAGTGGGTACCCTTCCTGCCTCTAGGTCAAATTGACCTTTTGACTCAAACGCTGCACGCACGCGCAGTCACACGCGCAGGAATTCTGTGCTGGTTGAATCCATCTATCTGCCAATCAATCAGTAGATGTCCTCACAGTTGCTGCACAGACTTGCAAACGGAGCTCATCAACCTAGTAAATCAGCCCTGCAGCATTCCTCTCACTCTGTGGAATGACCCTGGGTGTCTCATTCTCATTGTGTGGATCGATCGTTGAACACTTCATAGTTACATAATGCAGTCTACAGTGAACACATGTATGCCGTACATGATGTGTGTATAGTAGGTTTAGAGTATACAATAAAGATAGTGTACCAGGTGGAATATATAGGAATTATGAGGATATAGTAAAAAAAAAAAAAAGGAAAAGAAAGGGTCAACAGTCCTGAATGCAGCTCCATCTCTAGGTAAAAGGCAAGTCAGTTCATATTCTCCACAGGATGACATGGGGGAATGCAGTACTACAAAGTACAAAGTGCAGAAAAGTGCTCAAAGTAAATTGCACCAATTCATAACAAAGAGCTCAATGTTACGTGCTCTGTGCTGTGTCAATGTTTGTTGAGTGTGAGAGTGGGAGAATCCAGATACACTGTTTTGCCATAGCAGCCCATATCCAATTGTCTCTTCCTTGTTTTCCACACAGGAAATCAATGTCTAAAAGTTGGTGGAAATGCAGTTGTTTGATTAAGCTAAAGTGGCCTGATTGTCCCAAGTTTGAGCCAATTCTTTGACTTCTGTAATTAAATTGTTTAATTGAGTATTGTTGACATACACTCTTTCCTTGAGCAGTATCATACGTTGATAGTACAATATGCCTATATGGGACAGGCTCCTGAGTCCTGCATAACGTACTCTCCTAGGAGCTGATTCACTAGTTGAAGTGATTGTTTACTTGGGCTAAGGTCAGTAATCTAAGTGATTGTTTACTTGGGCTAAGGTCAGTAATCTAAGTGATTGTTTACATGGGCTAAAGTCAGTAATCTGTAGTGATTGTTTACATGGGCTAAGGTCAGTAATCTGTAGCTAGCCTGAGTGAAGCCCGTTTATAAAGTCTGTAGTCAGCTATTAGATGTCTGACTCTGTCTAAAACCTTGTTATAACTGGTCTATTAAAGTGATTTTGTTTAGCAGCTTAGACATTGATATGCTGTTTTTTAAGCGTCTATATATGTAGACCGTCTATATTTAGCTGTTAAGGTCTACAACTCTACATAGACCATCTACTGTAGACCGTCTATATTTTAGCTGTTAAGGTCTACAACTCTACATAGACCATCTACTGTAGACCGTCTATATTTTAGCTGTTAAGGTCTACAACTCTACATAGACCATCTACTGTAGACCGTCTATATTTTAGCTGTTAAGGTCTACAACTCTACATAGACCATCTACTGTAGACCGTCTATATTTAGCTGTTAAGGTCTACAACTCTACATAGACCATCTACTGTAGACCGTCTATATTTAGCTGTTAAGGTCTACAACTCTACATAGACCATCTACTGTAGACCGTCTATATTTTAGCTGTTAAGGTCTACAACTCTACATAGACCATCTACTGTAGACCGTCTATATTTAGCTGTTAAGGTCTACAACTCTACATAGACCATCTATACTGTATATGTAGACCGTCTATATATATCTGTTGAAATGCCGTTGTTTCAACGTCTATTCTGAGCCTAGACCAAGGGGTCTGCGACCTTTTTAAATGAAGTGCCATGTTTTTATTTTACAGATCGTCAGTGTGCCATAGAAAAACGTTCGCTCTGAAAGAATATGTATATATTCAAAGATTTGTGCCGCATTTTTACGATTTTTCAAAAATAGCAGACCTACAAGCTCGTAGCGCGCCACTCGGTGGCGCGCTACGAGCTTGTAGATCTGCTATTTTTCAATAGCTAAAGTATGCCAGTATGCCAGTGTGCCATATCAACATTAATTAATTTTAATGACACCACGTGAAAAATTCCAACATATTTTGCTTGTCCACAAATATAAAGCTTTTCCTTTCCCGTTGTTATAATGATCATTATGACTCAGGGCCATAACAGAGTTCAGGTTTAATGAATGTAGAATGCAGGATGTAATTTACACACACATGTGAGGGACTTAGTTTTATTTATAGTTTATTTTAAAACCAAAAAGACTCTCACACACTTGCCAGTGTGCCAGTGATCACCCTCCTGTGTGCCAATGTTGGCACTGGTGCCTAAGGTTGCCTAGAGACCACTGCTAAAAGACACACACAGCAACTGGTCTAAAAGTGAACCAGTTATATAACCCGGTTTTAGACACATTTTAGACATTCTAATAGCTTGACAAATGCTCAGAGGATCCTTTTTTTAGTAACTTCACTGTGTAACCGTTGAATCTGGTTTAAAGTAGGTCATTTTATTTTATAGGCCCTATACCTATCAGTATAGAGCGTTGCAGTCCCGCCCCCTTTCATGACGACGCCAGGCCCAGGAAATGAATCACAATGCATTTTTCCCATAGACATTTCAAAAAGTATTTATTTAAAGACCTTTTAAGCGTCGTACGAAGCCAACTCGAGTCGTGACAAATCATAACAAACACAATTTTTCGGGCCAAACAAATAATTAGAAAGTAGAAAAAAACGGCAGGTTACAACACTTTTTTTGTTGTTTTTCTTCTATGTAATTATTTGTTTGGTCCAAAATATTGTGTGTGTTGTCATGATTTGTCACGACTCGAGTTGGCTTCGTACGGCGCTTTGCCCGCCGCGTAAACGTCTTTAAATAAATACTTTCTGAAATGTCTGAGGAAAATGAACATAGAATCATTTCCTGGGCCCTGGTAGGGGGCGGGACTGCGAGTGTAAGTGTAAGAATTAGACTATACTAATTGCTATTATCATCAGGCTTGTATTGAGTATCCCCCCCCTGTTCTGTAAAGGTGGAGACAACATGGGTATTGATTACGTCACACAGCACTGCAGATATTTCAATGCTCATGAATCCTCATTGTGAACTTCCGCTATACAGACAGTGAGTCATTAACATTTACCTCCAGGGAATATATGAGAAACGGTGTGTAAATAAAGGCTGAGTGGATCACCAGGGCCATTCATCACTCCGGCCACACTTTAACTGTTCACACCGCTGTACTGCAGCCTGCGGCCTCGGCTAAAGTGGTAAATGGTGCATTTATATAGCGCTAGCCCCTCCTATATACAGGTTTAATGTTTGTCTTTAATAAACGCCATTGACAATGAAGGGAAAACTTACGTCATTTTGTAACTCATTACGTCATATTGTCTCTCTATTGTTAATGACATCTAATGTTTGCATTTGCACCGCACATCACATCACATCACATCACATCACATCACACCACACCACACCACACCACACCACACCACACCACACCACACCACACCACACCACATCACCAAATCAACATGAGTTAGACCTTAATATATTAGCGCCCCTCACTTCACACGGGTGTGATTTTTATTATAAGAGATGATGACACAATACCCACTGCTATATCGCTACATATTTTTACCAGAGTGATATTGATTGTCTGTGGACTTCAGTTGTTTAACCCAGGCCTTCGCAGGGTTAAATGCCTCGGGTGCCCCAAAAGCCCTCGCTTTTAACCAAACAACTCGGATACAAGACGAGCCTGACGAGGCAATATCTTGCACAGCTGCAGTGAATCATTTGACCTTTGCAAGAACCAAACAAACAGTCCCTGGAACCTACAGAACTTTCCAAAAAAAATCAATATATTTTCTGCTGCTGTTGCAATAACTGTCAGTTGGGACAGTTATATAAGAGAGAGAATCATCGGGGCATGCATGCTACATACCTATTCATATCCCCATTTAACCCATTTTGACCTGAGATCAGATTCTAAAAATGTCTTCTACATCCTGACAGTTTTCGGAAAAAGCTATGTTTCTATGTCAGTCGTTCTTCGATTTTTCAAAAATAGCAGACCTACAAGCTCGTAGCGCGCTACTCGGTGAGCTTGTAGATCTGCTATTTTTCAATAGCTAAAGCATAACATAATGCTAACACCAAAAGGGGTTCCCGCCCAAAAGTAAATGCACAAACCTGGTGGCATATATACACATGGCCTGAGTGTGTTTGTCTGGCTGGCAGTGAGCTTGTGTGGGGGTGTGTTTTATTTTCTGATACACATAAGGATGGGTATTTATGGAAAGGAAGCCTGGTGTACATACTCTGGTGCACTCGGATATTTAGCAAGTGCTCACAAGGAGAGATTTTGCAGGAAAATACGTAAGTTTGATGATTTAGCTGTTCTTACAGTACGTTTTAACAGCGGGCGACAGCCAGACGAATTTTCCGGAAGTGCATTATTTGTGTATGGGACCTGGCGACTACCGGCGATAGCAGGCTAACGGGGGTGATGGTCGGAAACGTCGCCCAAAAAGATAAAAATAATTCATCTTTTCGAGCGATGATTGGGCGATGTGTCGGCCGATGCTCGGCCACTATTAAAACTGTTACACTCTGGAGTAGTGGATGTTTTCAGTACAACTCAAATGTCAAAGTATAACGTGTGCTTTGTGCGATTTTAATTTGGTGTATCTGTAGCCTGGATCAGATAAGAATTTGCTACTTCGCTGCACATTATATATATTTAAATTGTATTTCCTTTAGAGGATAGCCCCTTGAGATGTATCATCTGGTTTTAGAGGGGGTCCTCGGGCACAACACAATGAATACAGTACATAGACAACACAATACATTAAACATGTCGACACAGAACAATACACTTACATCAACAATACATAGATGCTCTCCAATAATATTATACAGTATCTTTTATATGAAAATAATTTTTCTCTTGGGTTCAATGCCATTTTTACACACTGGTAGTCAGTCTGGTACACATCATTGTGAAAGAATGGGCCAAGCGTTTTTCCAAAATACCTGTGCTTCGCTCGCTCAGATCGCTGTCTCCCTGGACTTTGCTGACAATTCCAGACAGCTGTTTGGCCCCGCCCCCAGGTTACCAGCCATGTGGTTGTCTAAGCTAATCTGTATATGTTTCTTTTCCCTTTTTACCTCCTCTATGATGATTTCCTGTTTTGACTATATAGAAGTGTATATTCGTACGTCTAAATGTTTTGATGAATTGAAAATGGTGGGCCCTATTGTAAACAAGTGTAATGCTTTATGGTGTCGTCCACTCACAATTAACAGTTTGTGTATTGAGTTGTACTTGAAATGTACTTTAATTCTGCAAACTGTTAATAAATCAATCAATCAATAAGCTCTGTTTCCCAAACAGTGGGCCCATTTGTGGATCACGGACCAATTTCTTTCCGAGTAAACATCCAATTGTTTCCCCCCACACACACACACACACACACACACAGACACAGACACAGACACAGACAGACAAACAAAACAAAGACTATAGTCTTGGACATTTTAACAGGTAAACAGGTTTTTTATTGGCCAATCAAAGCCGGATGTTCGTGACACATTTTGTGACCACCCACCCATGCAGTCTTAATATATAAGACGTATCAAATCTACATGTTTATGAGATAATGATATGCGTTTAGACGTTTACCTTTTGGGTTTTGGCACATTTCTAATCACAACCATGTATTCTCAGTGTAACTCTGAAACGCAAACTGGAGACTATTACTATGCTTTATGGTCTATGCAAAACCACTGATATTTACAGGGTTTGTTTTAAATCTAATATAAATTCTCTTCACTTGGACATGCTTTTCTCCCTTTTTACCTCTATGATGATTTCCTGTTTTTGGCTATAATAGAAGTGTATATTCGTACATCTCTAAATGTTATTGATGAATTGAACATGGTTGACCCTATTGTAAACGAGTGTAATGCTTTATGGCGTCGTCCACAGTTAACAGTTTTGTATTGAGTTGTGCTTGAAATGTACTGTAATTCTCCAAACTGTTAATAAATACTTGGCTTTAAGGTCGCCTTACCTAATGTCAAACACAAGGTGGTGCTATAGTTCTAAACATTGTCAGGACAACAACTCAAGTCATGAAGCACTTGCATTCAGAAGTGCATTAAGACCAGAGCTGTGGTTTGATTGATTGATTCTTGATTGATTGGTGAATTTATTAACAGTTTGGAGAATTTCAGTACATTTCAAGCACAACTCAAAACAAAACTGTTTCTTTTTTATGTAAGACCTTCATTCTGCTACTTTTCAGGCTGTCCTTTTGATTCCACTACATTTCTGGGAAGGGATGCCTTGGACCCAAACCTACAATAATACTAACCTACAACAATAATAATGTGAACTAACCACTTGAGCTTGATTCAATTAAAATAAAAAATAAATGTGAAAATAGCCAATCCACATTCCACCCAATCTAACAATGACCGTGCTGCAAATATTCAATTTTCACAGTTTTATTTTTTTAGGACTAGGCCAATCAATGTCTGTTTGTTTGGAACACATGCCCACTGCAACACCTGTTGTACCTGCTGTCTGAGTCTGACTGTGTTCCATTTGGAGATCTCTGTAGTGTCGGCTATCTGTCTGTCTATCTGTGTCCCTTTCCATTTAGGCACATTTTCACGATTTTTCAAAAATAGCAGACCTACAAGCTCGTAGCGCGCCACTCGGTGGCTATGATGCAAGGACTAATCCACATGGGAACCGTGACAGATCTTAGATGTCAAGGCAGGGTTGTTTTTAACTGGACATAAAAAGGAAAACGGTGACTTATACCAGGGGGCGGAAGATGGGGTGGGAGAGGTCGGTGGGGTGGGAGAGGTCGGTGGGGTCGGAGAGGTCAGTGGGGTCGGAGAGGTCAGTGGAATTATGAGCAGGGAAAGGGCAGTGAATGGAGGTTCTCACCATCATAGTGTTGACACCAGGTGGCCTCAAAAACATTTGATCTCGTGACCAGTCCAGCCTCGTTTATCAGTTTCCACCACCGTAACTCAGAACTATATTAACACTGAGTATACTGTGTACAATCTGCATCCGTAATTCCATATTGCAATTCATATTCTACCACGCGGCGCGGCAGCGGTGGCTCAGGGGTAAAGTGGACAGATGGGAACCGCAAGGTTGCCAGTTCGAACCCGGGCTCCCCCAGGGTTAGTGTCGAAGTGTCCTTGAGCAAGACTCTGAACCCCTAATCGCTCCTGATGTGCAGGTTGGTGCCTTGCATGGTTTCCGCTGCCATCGGTGTATGAATGTGTGTGTGTGAATGGGTGAACGTAATGCACAATCTATGTAAAGTGCCTTGGATAAAGGCGCTATATAAATGCACCATTTACCATTTACCACATTAGTGTAGCTACTGATTATTTCTCTGATAATTAATTACCACTTATATAAATGGAGGGCCATCTTAGTTTCCCATCCCTGTGTGATGATGCTCTGTGCTGTTCCTCAGGGACATCACTGGACACAGTGTGACACTGGGGGTGAAGAAAAAAGAAAAATATTTGTTCTTGGACCAAACTATAGTGGCCTATATACAAACGGAAGCAGCACGTCATCCGTGGAACATTCACTTGAACACCCACTCACACATTTATCCTAGCCAGAGAGTTGTTACATAAGATGAAAGATTATTCCCATATCTTGTGGTCACATGGTATGGATGCAGTACAGTACGTGTCAAACCACACATAAACAATTTAAGAGCAAATCTATACTGTAATAAATGAAAGCAATTTTGGACCAGAACTCACTCTACTTACTGCATTGCCCTCTCGTACTTATTGTGCAGTGGAAGTATGGGGGGACAACTATAGAACAATATTTCTACTCTAAAAGAAAGCAATTTAGAATTGTCAACCATGTGGACGACTACGTACTACTACCTACGTACGTATGCACCAACAAATCCACTTTTCATTCAGTCAAACCAAAATGGCACGATCTTGCTGACCTCGACTGCAAATGGTAAATAAATGGTAAATGGGGCATTTATATAGCGCCTTTATCCAAGGCGCTTTACATAGATTGTGCATTACATTCACCCATTCACACACACATTCATACACCGATTGCGGCGGAAACCATGCAAGGTACCAACCAGCACATCGGGACCAATTTGGCGTTCAGTGTCTTGCCCAAGGACACTTCGACATGTAGCCAGGAAGAGCCGGGATTCGAACCGCCGACCCATGGATCATTGGACAACCTGCTCTACCTCTTGAGCCACAGTCGCACTGCAGTCACTCTATGCATTAAGGCACATAATCTACTTCCATGCTGTATCCGGGAGCTGTTCGGCTCTAGAGAGAGAGAGCAGGTATAACCTCAGATTCTACAAAATGTCTTCTAAAACATGACAGTTTTCTGAAAGACCCTATGTTTCTGTGTCAGTGGTTCTCAAACATTTTTCATGTTAAGGACCCCCAAGATTATATGTAATTGGCAGCCGACCCCCTTCTGAAAATAAGTTGACCACCCCAGAAGCAAAGATTTGAGTTAAAAACTTTGGCTCTGAAAGAATAAATATTCAAAGATTTGTGCCGCATTTTCACGATTTTTCAAAAATAGCAGACCTACAAGCTATGAGCTTGTAGATCTGCTATTTTTCAACAGCTAAAGCATAACATAAATGCTTAAAACACCAAAATGGGTTCCCGCCCAGTATGGGTTAATGTGTGCTGTGCAGAGACCTTTAAAAAAAACTCACAATAGTATTCAACAAAACAGTGAAATCAATATCATCTACACAGGCACACACATTCTTGATTGGGGAGTTGGGCTGCGCAATATTAGTATTTATTGTTTATCGTCTGCTGTATCACTGTAATTGTATGATGTATCATGGGATTTTTATATTACACACTGAAGTAAGTAGCCTGACCACTTGGCCAGTGGCCCACTGAACCCTGGCCTCCCGTCCAGTCTCCGGCCAGGTACTAACGGGGACGGATTAACCCCCGCGAGGGCCCCTGGTCCGGTAATCTTTTTGGGGCCCCTATAGCGCACGTGTGCAAAATGTTGGTGTTTTTGTTATCTTTTTTACCTACATTTAACAAAATCAACAGCTAATGAAGGTCCCCAGGAGCCCTTTTTAGGGCCTCAAACCCAGTACCTCGCGGTTCAATTTCCCCGAAGGGCCCCTGAGAGCCAAGGGCCCCTGGGCCACGGCCCCAATGGCTAATTTGGCTCTGGATACTATTCCACAAGGCCACACCGAGCTGGTCACAACGAAGCATCACACTTTAAATTAACAAAAATGGTCTGAGATCAGCTCGTCAATGTCAAACTTTCAAAAGAAAATCACACACACACACACACACACACACACACACACCATCCATCATCTTGCTCTCCGAACATCAAAGGAGGGTAGTATGGGGGGGCGTACGTGTTGTTCCACACGTAGCCACATCACAGCTCATTATGGCTCACTCAGCGGAGCATGTGCACACACGGCTCCTAAGGATACACAGGCTAACAGGGACGGATTAACCCCCGCGAGGGCCCCTGGTCCGGTAATCTCTTTGGGGCCCCTATAGCGCATGTGTGTGCAAAATGTTGGTGTTTTCGTTATCTTTTTGACCTAAATTTAACAAAATCAACAGCTAATGAAGGTCCGCAGGAGCCCTTTTTAGGGCCTTCAATTTCCCCGAAGGGCCCCTGAGAGCCAAGGGCCCCTGGGCCACGGCCCCACTGGCCCAAAATGGCTAATTTGGCTCTGGGTACTAACCACAAGGCCACAACGAGCTGGTCACAACCAAGCATCACACTTTAACTTAACCAAATGGTGTGAGATCAGCTCGTCAATGTCAAACTTTCGAAAGAAAATCACACACACACACACACACACACACTATCCATCATCTTGCTCTCCGAACATCAAAGGAGGTAGTATGGGGGGGCGTACGTGTTGTTCCACACGTAGCCACACATCACAGCTCATTATGGCTCACTCAGCGGAGCATGTGCACACACACAGCTCCTGAGGATACACAGGCTTATAAACCGTGGCCACATGTGCCCCCCAACCTGTTCCTCCATCACACAACAACAGCTTCACCAAAGCCGTTTCATGGATCATTAGGTATAGAAGCTGGAAAAGTTTGCTCTGCTTGTTTTCTCCTCCTTGTAATTCCCGTCAATAAGACGGACAACAAGGCCCAGTAATCTAAGCCTTCTTCATGGTAAGTCTGTTAGTGGTCAGCTTGTTATTAGTCCCAGGTGGTGTGTGTCAAGTGCCAGGAGGACATGCATCATTCACAACCATTGAACTGTCACCTGCACAAATGGCTCATGGTAGAGAGCATTTCTGAGAAACTAATCCGATTCTGTTCAGTGAAATGTATGCGATGACAAAAACACAGTGAGTGTGTGCTTGATTTTGTTTCTTGATTTCTTCGTTAGTATGACTGACCACGGCACTGGCTTCCTGTCAAGTTCCGTATCAATTATAAACTCCCCCTTCTCACCTACAAATGTCAAAAAGCCCTGTAGCTCCACAGTACCTCTTAGGCCTAGTTCACACCTACACAACAAATGTTCGGTCCGTGTGTGATGTCTGATTGCTGTTTGATTGCTGCTCCAATTCATTTTCAATGGGAGTCACATGGTTTGACCAAACATTTTTGTTTGATGAGGGGGGAGCAATCAGCAATCAGTGATCAAACACAAATGTTTGATCAAACCATGTGACTCCCATTGGAAAAGCATTGTGGTGGCCCAAAAAAACGACCAAACATTGCTTGATTGGTGTTTGGTACGTGTGAATGAGGCCCAAGGCCTCCTCCATAAGCCTCCTGTGACACGGAACCTGCGGTCCACAAACCTGGACCTCCTCTCTGTCCCCAAGGCAGTCAAGCGAACCTTCGGGGACAGAGCGTTCAGTGTGGCAGCCCCCACCCTGTGGAACTCTCTCCCAATAGAGATTCGCCATGCTCCAACACTGGACTCTTTTAAGGCTGCCTTGAAAAGACACTTATTCTCTCAGGCTTATGGCATATAGTGGCAGCGGTGGCCGAACGGATAGCGGCGCGGTCTTGATACCGGAAGGTTCCTAGTTCGAATCAGCCGTCCGACACGTTAAAATTACCACCGCTGAAGTGCCCTTGAACAAGGCATTGAACCACTACGATGAAATGTGTTCTATGAGCAGGGCCTGGCTGGAAACAAGTTCTTGAGCTTAGCCCAGATACCCTGGGTAAATATAGATTTCATTTCATTTCATTTCAGTTGTTGATTGTTGTTGGTACATTTTGTAAAGCGTCCTTGGGTTTGCTATATAAATTCAAGCTATTCAATTCAATTCAACTTTATTAGCAGACTCAGGTCCATAGGGATACATACACGGGGTTAACATACAAGAGATACAACAGGCAATAAAAATCATAAAAGAATGTAAAACAAATACATAACTTAACCCACAGGCAGAACATACAGGCCTTTTAGCCAGTGTACCCTTAATCTTGATGTATAACTTGAACAGCTCACTGAGGGGCTTGAAATCGCTACAATGATACTGTTTGTTGACACATCCAGCCTTTTCATAAACTTAAACATTATTTTTATTATTATTATTATTATTATTATTGATGCACCTCGGAGCTGTGCCTGCTGATGTTTATCGGCGGTGGTGTGTCTTGGCCAGTGATGGCTTGAATGTACAGTAGTCTGTAGTAGTCTGTTTTTCGCTCATTTGTTTTCAGCTTAGCTTCAGCTTCAGCCTATACCTTTTTTGGTCATAACTATGTAATTTAATTGATTTGTTATGCACTCGGAGTGTACCGTTTACATAACCTTTTTCACGGATACCGCCATCTTGAATATTTTGCAGTGGATTATGGGGATGTGCAAAGGTGTCTGGGAGTAAATGGGTCCAGGCACACCTGAGCTGCTTTGATAGTATTGGAAGATGACGGACTTGCACCATCAATTTAGTTTACATGGCCTACTTTTTCTCTGTCCTAAAATAAATTATTGGCACTTTGGCTATCGGTGTGTGTGGCCACTTTCTTGTTTCTTGGAGATTGTCTCTTGAAGGATTTGGTGTGTGTGGCATCCTCTTGCACCATGCTCTTTGATTACCTATGTGTGTGGCATCCTCTTGCACCATGCTCTTTGATTACCTATACGTAACATTTGGTGTGTGTGGCATCCTCTTGCACCATGCTCTTTGATTACCTATACGTAACATTTGGTGTGTGTGGCATCCTCTTGCACCATGCTCTTTGATTACCTATGTGTGTGGCATCCTCTTGCACCATGCTCTTTGATTACCTATACGTAACATTTGGTGTGTGTGGCATCCTCTTGCACCATGCTCTTTGATTACCTATACGTAACATCCTCTTGCACCATGCTCTTTGATTACCTATACGTAACATCCTCTTGCACCATGCTCTTTGATTACCTATACGTAACATCCTCTTGCACCATGCTCTTTGATTACCTATACGTAACATCCTCTTGCACCATGCTCTTTGATTACCTATACGTAACATTGGTGTGTGTGGCATCCTCTTGCACCATGCTCTTTGATTACCTATACGTAACATCCTCTTGCACCATGCTCTTTGATTACCTATACGTAACATTGGTGTGTGTGGCATCCTCTTGCACCATGCTCTTTGATTACCTATACGTAACATCCTCTTGCACCATGCTCTTTGATTACCTATACGTAACATCCTCTTGCACCATGCTCTTTGATTACCTATACGTAACATCCTCTTGCACCATGCTCTTTGATTACCTATACGTAACATCCTCTTGCACCATGCTCTTTGATTACCTATACGTAACATCCTCTTGCTCTTTGATTACCTATACGTAACATCTTTTCCTACTGGTATTAAAAAGGGAAGGGAATAATGGGATCATGGGATTCATTCATCAATACCTCCAGCCGAGGCATGCCTCTTATAGCGCCACCAGGAGGCCGCTTTGTGCAAAACAAGTTTTTGGACAGTACACAGATTTTGTCCAAACATCACGCAAATTGGTACACAGTCTCTCTAGAGCCATTCAACGAAAAGGGTCTTTATTTTTCAGACTCCATCCTGATTGGCTAAGATTGGCTTCCAAAGTTTGCAGGAGTGCTCAGTTTCAAACAAAATGCTGCAAATCATGAACACATCGTGTGATTTCTGTGAAATTGTGCACGGACATTCCCACTAGGCCGAAGAAGAAATGCCACTTGAACATTTTCAACTCGGCCTCATGGTGGCGCTCCTATAACTAGCCGAAACGTTGTTTTATTTGCACGGATCTGTGTATAACTTGTATGCCAACTCCCTAGAGGCCATGGAAAAACCTTTGCCTGGAATTTTTCACATCTGCTCTTTATAGCGCCACCAAGAGGCCGACATATGTAAAACACATTTTCTAATATTACTCCTTCAGATTTTATCCAAATTTCACGCACATCGGTACACATGCTCTCCATAGTCATGTGATCAAGACGGGTTTGTTTGCAGTAGCCCACTTTGTACACATTTTGTACAAATCGCCACAACTACTCAACGCAGCGTCCGATTGCGGTGAAACTGTGCATGCATATTCCTACTAGGCTGAGGAAGAAATGCCACTTGACAGTTTTCAAATCAGCCTCATGGTGGCGCTACAACAGGCCAAGCCTTGTCACACACACACACACACACACACACACACACACACACACACACACACACACACACACACACACACACACACACACAAAACATGTTTATATTACTCCTAAACATTTTGCCAAACATCACACACACTCCTATCCTCCTGGTGGAGACCTGTGCCCAGAAGGGCACTTTTTCTAGTTGTACATAAAAACGACTCCAGGATGTCTAATCAGTACTGTCACCTCATAGACACATGTAAAACTGGAAAAGAAATTGTGGCACTTCATCTTTAATTATACATGGCTAAATAAAACTGTTCCAGACAGTATTATCTTGGAAACAGAGAACACTTCTCAAAGCATACCGTGGTTGTTTGGTCTTCAAAGAAGCCTAATGTTTACCTTTTCTATTCAGTACCGCATGAAAATGAATTTCTTTGAGAATCAAACACGCTACATATTATCACAACGTTATTTTTCAGAATATCGTGAGCCAAATAAGAAAACTGAAATAATTGGTTTCCCCCTCAATGTCAACCTTTATCTTGTGCTTCAATGAATCTCTCAGTGAGCGCCACTTTTCCCCTCCTCTCTCATTGTCATTCTCCTCTCATCCCTGCTGTGACAGGCATATGTCATGTTAACAGGCACTCTATCTGGTGATGGAGCTCCATCCATTGCACCTGTAATGAAGCAAAAGGCTGTGTGTGTGTGTGTGTGTGTGTGTGTGTGTGTGTGTGTGTGTGTGTGTGTGTGTGTGTGTGTGTGTGTGTGTGTGTGTGTGTGTGTGTGTGTGTGTGTGTGTGTGTGTGTGTGTGTGTGTGTGTGTGTGTGTGTGTGTGTGTGTGTGTGTGTGAGTGTGCACGGGGGCTCTGCTGTTAAGTCGCCCATCAGCGAGGAGGCGAGAAGACGTGTCGAGGTGTAGCCGCAGATGTGATTCACAGACACGGCCGCGGCACTTTGCAGGGAGCCATTCCCTGTCAAATGAGGCTCTTTGTGAGGCGTGCGTCTTAGTGCTGATAGCACGGTCAAAAGGGCAGGCGCTGCTTTATAATTGTCTGCCTGACCTTTGGAGCCATGAGCCATCGGCAAATCATACAGCCAATGCCCTGCCCCTCTCTCACTCTGAGGGAAATGACTGAAATCTGGAGAAAACTAGAGAATATGTTGTTGTCGTTGGATGTGATTTTGGCCACAATTCCATATTGTTACCACTGGAGAATAGATAACAGGCAAACGTTGATCAACAATAACAATTCTTCTACATTCTCTAATTGTGTAGACTTCTTGTAAATTAAGTAATGCAGAGTTACATCAACAATAATGTAACTCTTGAGAGCATAACATGAAACCAAATGAACCCGCACCGTTCATTTGGTTTCATTTTACACTCAAGAGTTAATGATCTTTTAACCCATTTTGGATTGAGGTCAATAAAAAAAGGCTTCTGAATCAAAACATTTTTCTGAAAAACCTATGTTTCTGTGTCAGTGGTGCTCAACCTTTTTCATGTCAAGGACCCCCAGAATTATCTCTATTGGGCCACGGACCCCCATCTCAAAAGTAGTTCCAGGGACCCCCCAGAAGCAAATATTTTAGTTAAAAATGTTCGCTCTGAAATATATATTCAATTATTTGCGCCACATTTTAACGACTTTTCAAAAATAGCAGACCTACAAGTTACTTTGGGCTTGTTTATCTGTAAAGACAATCAGACCGATTCATTAATCGGACCGATTGATTAATCAGGCCGATGCCGATTAATCAAAATACATGAATCGACGGATACCGATGTGTTTGCTGATTAGTCTCCCATCACTTGTTCCTTAGAAACAGTCCGGTTCCGGGTGTTACCTGTCGGTGTTTCTTTCTCTCCGTCCATGTGCCCAAATATGGAGGATTGACGTCATAGTACTGACATAGGTTGTTCTGGCCCTATGGCCAATCAGATTGCGTGACAATATGACGTAATCATGCAATGACATCACAACCGTACAATTGTTCTTTATAAAGCCTTGTCCGATACTCTAAACATCAGTTAGAGACTTGCAACGATGAAACCGAGCTACCTTCATCCTAACAAGTTCATATGTAAACTAGTTGTCAACTCATTGACGGTGGAGCTGCTGTGTGAAATGTTTCACTGGACGATACATCTGAAAGGAGAACATAGGAAGGACCAGGCTGCTGTGGTGGTCGGACACGAGATCTACTGCTTTGGAGGAGACAGAAACCAGAGGGGAAGAGATCACATTGAAGTTAACGTCTTCAATACAGTGACTTTATTCTGGAGGAAGGTGACACCGGTGACATCTGGAACAGGGGAACACCACAAAGAGGTTCCCTCAGTGCGTGCGTGGCACACAGCTGTGCTGATTGAATATACGGTCTACCTCTGGGGAGGATACAAATATACTACCCAAGGTCTCAGCAACGCTCTTTATGCATTTGATGTCGACGCCCACACATGGTTCAAAGCACAGGTTTCTGGGAGCGTTCCAGAGGGGAGGTGGCACCACTCAGCCTGTGTCTTGGGGACGGTCATGTATATTCATGGAGGATGTACCAGAGGGGAGGTGGCACCACTCAGCCTGTGTCTTGGGGACGGTCATGTATATTCATGGAGGATGTACCAGGTCCCAGACTGAACGCACTAATGACATCTACAAGTTGGACACCACCACAATGGTCTGGACTTTAATTAACACCAGAGGAACTCCACTTCATGCTACAGAATATCACTCTGCTACCATCATCGGGACAAAGATGTTTGTATTTGGGGGTGGGGGGAGGAATCTGTTTGGGTACTACAACACCATCAGAGTGTTTGACACAGAGACCAACCTCTGGCTCGACACCACTTCTGCACAGCGTCTTCCAGAATGGCGCAGTGATCATTCAGCCTATACCTACAATGGAGAGCTGTACATATTTGGTGGTGAATGCAGGGGAAGACTCCTCAATTATGTGTGGCAATTCCTTCCAGAGAACTTCTCCTGGAAGAAGGTTCTGCCCAAGGGGAAACGCCCACAAAGGATGAATAATATGTGCTGTTGCATGGTGGGAGATCGTATCTTCCTCTTTGGAGAAAGAAAAAAATCCACTTACCTGCATGTCTTAGACCTCAGTCCGAGCCTCAAGACATTATGTAAGCTAGCAGTAATTCTGTACCGTCTGGATCAGTCTGAACTCCCACACGACATCAGGTGGGAACTGGCAACCATGACTAGCAACAGAAACAAGTGGAACAAATAACGTGTTCTCACTGGATGCTGAAGATCTTCATATACCTGGCAACCCATGGGCAGCCATATCTGGATGGACCAAATGGACCCTTAAACCATTCTGGGCGGGAACCCCTTTTGGTGTTTTAAACATTATGTTATAATTTAGCTTTTGAAAAATTATAACATAATGTTTAAAACACCAAAAGGGGTTCCCGCCCAGAATGGTTTAAGGGTCCATTTGGTTACCAACTCCATCATTTAGCTGGAGACCACCTGGAACCCCCTCAAGGACCACTGGTTGAAAACCACTGCTTTAAGTCATCCAATCAACATTTGTTTCCCTTGGATCACGACCCAGCTCTCCATCTACACCACGGCCATTTCGCCGTAACTATAGATTTTCTGCCATTTCGCGTTTTATCCAAAAAATGTTTTGCTATACTACTAAATATTTTTCCATATGATGAACATGTGTATATATATATAATAATTATTATTATTATAGTATAAATATATATATATAGTTTGCTTGGCTGGTTTTGTTTTTGTTTGTATACGAGTGTCTCTAGTAGGCGCGTTTAGTTCTGGGAATAGAAAGTAGCTCGCTGGGTCTAGGCCGGGGGGTGGTTTAGGTGCAAGGTGCGGCTGTAGCGGCTGTGCGTACGCACGGTCGTCTCGGGGGCACAGCTGAGAGGTGCATGCGGGTCGCCAGTTTCTGGTTGCCCTCCCTGCCTCTCGGTATCAGCTAGGCCTTTGCGGTGGCCTTCAGTGCATAAGTACCTTCCGCAAACCGGCATGAAGACGGGTGGAGTTAGCTTGGGGATTATATAGGCTAGAGGGGCACTTGTATTTTTGTTTTTTTTCCTACCAGCTGGGATCTTTGAGCGCGCACAGCCAGGATGGTAACTTTAGAGGCATTTATCGCCGGTCCATCTGAGGACCTGTTAATGCAATGCACCAAAGACCAACTAATTAAAATAGCAGACCACTATAAGATTAAACTTGATTCAAATGATAAGAAGACAAAGGAATCCATAGCTGTGGTTTTGAGGCACCATTTGTTTAAGAAGGAGTTTGCAGAGCCAGAGGTGTCTCCTCCTCCGTTTAACGCCGCATCGGCGGTGCCTACAGTAATGATGTCAGGGACAGGTTTAACTTTTGAACAACAAAAAGAGTTGATGATGATGCAGGCTGACCAGGAAAGAGCGAGGTTAGATGCGCAATATGTGATTGAGAAAATGAAACATGACTCTGAACAAACTAAATGGCAAGTAGAGCAAAACAGGCTTGACCTGATAAGGGACGGTAAAATTTCAGTTGCTGCACAAGTGTCCACCACAGAACCTGCTGAGTCCACAGGGGGTTTCGATATAGGTGGTAATTTACGGTTGGTCCCAAAGTTTAATGAACGTGATCCAGAGGCATTTTTTGCCATGTTTGAGCGTATGGCCGACGTGCGTAAATGGCCTGACTCTGCGCGCACATTGTTGTTGCAGTGCGTTTTGACTGGCAGGGCGCAGGAGGTTTATTCGGCAATGAGCGTGGCTGACAGCCAAGATTATGCTCGTGTCAAGGCAACGGTGCTGAAGTCGTTCGAGCTCGTACCCGAGGCGTATCGCCAGCGTTTTAGGTATTGGAAGAAACATGACAAGCAGAGTCATCTAGAATTCGCACGTGATCTGACTACGAGTTTTACGCGCTGGTATAACGCCTCGGAGGTAACGGATTTCGATGAGCTATGTGATCTAATGATTTTGGAGCAGTTCAAAAACTCTGTCCCACCTCGTGTGGCGACGTATATCAACGAGCAGAAAGCGCGCAACGCAACAGATGCGGCGGCGCTCGCTGATGATTTTGTCTTGACGCACCGTGGAGAGTTTAAAGCGGGCGGTGGCAACACTGCTAGTGAGTCTCGTGGCCGATCAGATAAACCTCTTCCTGCTGAAGCTAAAAGTCATTCTAATGGCAGTGGTAATTTGCGTGAGCCAGACAAGGTTTGCAATTACTGTCATAAACGGGGCCATTGGAAGTCTGAGTGTTTTAAGTTAAATGGAAACCCCAGGACTCAAAATTTTGCAGGACATTCGCAACCAAAAGGGGCTGGTGCTCCACGTCCGGTGTCCACTTGTGCTACACCTAATTGCGGCCCAAATAAGGATACGTCAGTTGCAGCACTGGATTCTTACCGCCCGTTCATCATGAAAGGCTCTGTGGCTTTGCTGCAAAATGGGGAAGTGCCAGTAACTATTTTGAGGGACACGGGTGCTTTTGACTCATTTATTCAGGCTGGTGTTCTCCCTTTAACTCAGGATTCTGACACGGGTGACAAGGTGCCTATCCGTGGCATAGATATGAATATTCTGTGGGTTTCCTTGCATAATGTTTTCCTCAAATGTGAATTATTCCAGGGGGAAGCGAAGCTTGCTGTGCGCCCAGCGCTGCCGATCCCAGGGGTGACTGTGATCCTGGGGAACGACCTGGTTGGTGCTCGGGTGTGGGCAACGGTTCCTCCACCGGCAGTGGTGACGTCTGTTCCTTTGTTAACTGGGGGGATGGATAAAAGTGAACGTGACTTTCCAGAGGTTTTCTCAGCATGTGCGGTGACACGTGCAATGGCTAAGTTAAAGGGGAACTCTGAGTCACAAGAATCAGTTAAGTCTAAAGTGTCTGACAAGTTTGCAATACCTCTTGCTGATTTTCCACTGTCCATAACACGTTCAGATCTGGTGGCAGAGCAGCAGGCGGACCCGTCTCTGAAGGGGCTGGTGCCGCTGGTGCGACCAGAGGATGAGATTCTTGACAGTGCTTGTGGGTATTTTCTGCAGAATTCCTTGTTGGTGAGAAAATGGCTGCCACATAATGGAAGGTTTGTGGGTGAACCTGTGTTTCAAATTGTGTTGCCAGAGAAACTCCGCCAGTCAGTGTTAAAGGTAGCACACAATGAATCTGGACATGCTGGTGTGAGAAAGACGTATGACAGGCTGCTTAGGCATTTCTTTTGGCCTCGTATGAAGAGATATGTGGCAACATTCATTAAAACATGTCATACATGCCAGTTAACTGACAAGCCTAATCAGAGGTTGAAACCAGCTCCATTGTACCCCATTCCGGCCATAAGCCAGCCTTTTGAACATCTAATCATAGACTGTGTTGGTCCTCTACCGCCCTCAAGGTCGGGAGCAGTTTATTTGTTAACGATAATGTGCCAGGCAACTCGCTACCCTGCCGCTTATCCTCTCCGCACCATTACAACTCGGTCAGTTGTGCGTGCTCTGTCTCAGTTTATCTCTATTTTCGGCGTTCCTCAGGTCATTCAGTCTGACAAAGGTTCGAACTTCTGTTCGCATATGTTTTCTCAGGTCCTGAAACAGTTGCGTGTGCGCCACAATCAAAGCTCTGCATACCACGCTCAGAGTCAGGGGGCCTTGGAGCGTTTTCACCAAACGTTAAAAGCTATCCTGCGCGCATACTGCACTGAGATGGGTAAAGACTGGGAAGAGGGGCTGCCGTGGCTGATGCTAGCTACTAGAGAGGTAACACAAGAGAGCACAGGGTTCAGTCCAAACGAGCTGGTCTTTGCTCATACAGTGAGAGGTCCATTGGCGGCACTGTCTGGAGATTGGATAGAGGCACAGCCTCCCAAAAATTTGATTGACTATGTTAATGGTTTTCGTCATCGGCTGTACACAGCTGGGGTGATGGCTAAAGAAAACTTAGCATCAGTTCAGGGTAAAATGAAACAGTTGTTTGATCTTAAAACCGAGCGCCGGGTGTTTACTCCGGGAGACCAGGTGCTAGCCCTGCTCCCCATTGTCACTTCACCTTTTCAGGCAAAATTTTCTGGTCCACACACTGTGGTAAAAAAGGTCTCAGAGCTAAACTACATTATTTCAACGCCTAAACGTAGGAAGCCAAACCAGCTTTGCCATGTGAACTTGCTTAAGCCGTACTATGCACGCACTTCTGAAACACCAGTGTTGTGTGTGTGCAGCCAGAGGTTGGCTTGGCTCATGCAGTTTGCATGGCAGTTCCGGTGTTGTCTCCTAGTCGGGAGGTAGAGGAAGATGGTTTGGGTACACCGGATCCAGCGTTGGTGCACGGTCGACTGAAAAATTCAGAATCGCTTGCGTGTCTTGATACAATGTTGGCTCATTTGCCTGCGACCGGCCGGGAGGAACTTGCAGAGGTAATCCGAGAGTTTCCAAGCCTATTTGGTGATACACCGACTTGTACTCATTTAATTGAACACGACATTGACATTGGCGATGCAAAGCCAATAAAACAGAGATTCTACAGGGTTAATGCAGACAAGCGTCAATATTTGGAAGCCGAGGTTGACTACATGTTGACAAACGGTATTGCGGAACCGTGTGCGTCTAGTTGGTCCTCACCTTGTATATTGGTTCCTAAACCAGACCGTACTTTTCGTTTTTGTTCGGATTTTCGTAAAGTGAACAATGTCACTAAACCCGACTCTTTCCCACTTCCTAGAATGGAAGATTGCATTGATCAGGTGGGCTCCGCTAAGTTCGTGAGTAAATTTGATTTACTGAAGGGTTACTGGCAGGTGCCTTTGTCAGCGAGAGCTCGTGAGATAGCCGCCTTTATTACACCTAATGGTCTTTATTCTTACAAGGTCATGCCGTTCGGATTGCGTAATGCGCCTGCTACCTTTCAGCGCCTTATGAATCAAGTGATTTGGGACATGCCAGGGTGTGCAGTATATCTCGATGACGTGGTAATCTATTCAGACACCTGGGAAGTTCATTTGGAGCGCATTCGGGAGCTGTTCAGTCGCCTGAGGGAGGCAAGGCTCACGGTCAATCTTGCAAAGTGTGAGTTCGCAAAGGCGACTGTAACCTACCTGGGTCGGGTGGTTGGGCAGGGCCAAGTTCGTCCAGTTGAGGCTAAAGTGCAAGCTGTTGAGCAGTATCCGGTTCCAACTACGAAGAAAGAGCTTATGCGCTTTCTGGGTCTAATAGGTTATTATCGTAGTTTTTGTAGGAACTTTTCAACTGTTGTGGCGCCTCTTACTAACCTACTGAAGTCTAAGGTACAGTTTGACTGGTCACCTACTTGCCAGGAAGCATTTGGGCAGGCTAAAGCACTCTTGTGTACCGCTCCTGTTTTGTCGGCTCCACGCTTTGACAGACCGTTTACGATCTACACGGATGCCAGTCATGTGGGTGCGGGGGCCGTACTCATGCAGGAGGACAATCTAGGAATAGATAAGCCGGTTAGCTTTTATTCCAAGAAATTCAACTCTTACCAGCTAAACTACTCAGTCATTGAAAAAGAGGGATTGGCTTTGATTTTACCTCTACAACACTTTGACGTTTATGTAGGTGGTAGTACCCCTGTTGTCATTTATACAGACCATAACCCTTTGACTTTCCTCAACTCTCTACAGTGTCCAAACCAGAGGTTGATCCGTTGGTCACTGTTCCTGCAATCCTATACCTTGGACATTCGTCATGTTAAAGGGACGGAGAACGTGGTGGCCGATGCGTTGTCACGGGCTCCTCATGACTGAGGTCCTAGTCCTACTCGTCTCCAGTGGTCCTCCTCGTGCCGCTGTCTTTCACCTCTTAAAAATGCTTCATTGAATTCGGTTGCTGGGGTGGAAGCCTGTGACAGGGTGATGGTGGCCTTTGGAGTAGAGGTTCAGTATGGTAGATAGGATGTTTATGTAAATAGTGGTCCGGTGATCCCCTTGGGACCCCGTCTTTATGGGGGGGGGTGTGACGGCCCCCTGTATTGTACTATATGTTAGGGTGTATGGTATTATGGTATATAGTATGGTAATTATATTAGGTGGTCTGGTGTAGCTTTATATATATTATAGTTATAGTACACTTGGTTAGTTTATGGTTTGCTTTGCTTACTCTAATTTCTGTTCTCCTTATTCTTGCAGTGGATTGGGGAGCAGCGCTGATGATCATGACAATCAGTCAAGCGGCGGCACCTGGGCCCGGGTGCCGACGCCCTGTATAAAAGCCTGTCTCCCCAGTCCCTTCCTCAGTTCTGTTCTCAGCTCTGTTGTGTTCAGTGCTCTCTTGCACTTCTCCCACTATGCACCTTCTCCAACACCTTTGTTAATACATTCAACATGCACTCATACCTTCCACTCATTCATACACGCACTACACTACTGACTACTGATTTCCACACCTCATCTGTTTGATCCTGATTTGGTTTGATTTGATTTAATTCCTTATTTTTGATTACTTAATAAATTAATATTGTTTTTGAAAACTGCGTCTCCCCTGTTTTTTGTTGTATACTTGGCTCCCCTAGGCTAGGTGTATAACACCATACAGATTTGTCATATTCCATACCGATCCGTCCGACTGATTTGAGTTAGTGTTAGTGTCGAAGTGTCCTTGAGCAAGACACTGAACCCCAAATTGCTCCCGATGTGCTGGCTAGTGCCTTGCATGGTTTCCGCCGCCATCGGTGTATGAATGTGTGTGTGAATGGGTGAATTGATGCACAATCTATGTAAAGCGCCTTGGATAAAGGCTATATAAATGCACCATTTACAAAAAAAAAAAAAAGAATCACACATCGAAGGACCTCCAAACTACGCAGAGCCAAAAGCATGTATTACACCCGTATGCCACATTAGCCTCTATAGACCCCTCCTCCCCCTACACACACACACGCACGCACGCACGCACACACGCACGCACACACACACACACACAGCCATGGCGACCACCAGGCCTGGTGGAGATCAGATCTGTGCTCCGAGGAGAGCTGCACATTTCTAGTTCTAGTCTAGTCGTATAAAGCTTATGTAAGCTTATATAAGCTTACCTCAGAAATGAGCTGCCTCAAATTCAAAGGCTTTTCCGTACCTCCCAGTACTCAGACACAATGAGGCACTGTATGCATGGAGCCCTATAGCTGAAAGGAGACTGTTGAGAGAAGGCCATTGCTGCTGCTGAGGTTTTATCAGGCAGGCAGGCAGGTGTTCCTGAAACAAAACACTCCTTACCAGTGGCGTGCACAGACATTTAGAGGGGCAGGTGCTCAAGTTAAAAAAGGGCACCTTGTGCAGCGCGTGGAACCGGCCGGTTGCCTTAATCCATTTTGGGCGGGAACCCCTTTTGGTGTTAGCATTATGTTATGCTTTAGCTATTGAAAAATAGCAGATCTACAAGCTCATAGCGCGCCACCGAGTGGCGCGCTATGAGCTTGTAGGTCTGCTATTTTTGAAAAATCAAAAAAAAAAAGAGAAAAAAATGTTTGTTTTTTTTCTTTTTCTTTTCAAAAGGGCACATTGCCAAAAGGGCAGGGGGTGCTCTAGCACCCCCTAGTGTCTATCTGTGCACGCCACTGCTCCTTACAACCATATCCTGCTGTTGCTGCTGTTCAGCCGCCTTGTCTCTCAGTTACAATTTACAATTTAGGCATTTAGCAGATGCTCTTAATCCAAAGCGACTTACATTAAGCAAGAACAAAAAAGCATGGGAATACATCACATAAAAAAGCATTTATGTGATGTATTCCCATGCTTTTTTGTTAACAAAGAAACAATAAAATAACTGTCTGAAGAATAGCAAAGTCATAAACCATAAAGTTAAGTTTCAAATAATCACTTTGGTTTTAAGTTAAATAAAGTGACCAAAGATCAGAGTAAGCGACATGAGCCAACAGATGACAGCAGGGTAAATGATCAAACCAGCATCCTTGTAGTTACTTTAGCATCTATCAAAGTTCGGCAATAAGAAGTGATACAAAGAGTGAGTTTTATTTGTATTTGCTGGGAATTCAGATCACAGAATAGTACCTTGTTTGAAAGACAGACATAACTAACGAGATGAGAAAGAACACGCCCAGGGGGCCGGCCCTGTTCTGGCGCGCCTTCCCGCGTGCTCGGACACAGGGACACACATATATATATATATATATATAGGGACACGCATACATACGGGGACACACATAGCTGCGTAATGGAGCGGAGGCACTGGTCAATGGTCAATGTGTCAAACTGACATATTGAGCCTATAAGTGTGGCTTCCCCCCCAGTAGGCTACCTTCACATTCAGTAGATCCTGTGATCTTTTGTGGCCAGATGTAATTTCCTGGGGTCTAGTAGGACTATAGTAAATAATAAAAAAAGAAATCGCCATAATATTTTGTAAAAAAAAAAAGACGTATTTAGCACCATGTTCGAATGCCCCCGCCCCCCCCCTGTCAAAAATAGCTAAAATCGCTAAAACGAAAGAAAGCAGCAAATGAAAAAAAATGAACACTCATCTTTTACTTTCTCTAATAACAACCTAAACATGAACCGTGGTTGAAAAAAACTAAAGTTGCCCTTTAAAAGACTACCTAGAACCAGTACAGTAGTACATTTAACCCATTTTTGGTGTTAGCATTATGTTATGCTTTAGCTATTGAAAAATAGCAGATCTACAAGCTCATAGCGCGCCACCGAGTGGCGCGCTACGAGCTTGTAGGTCTGCTATTTTTGAAAAATCGAAGAACGACTGACAGCTTTTTCAGAAAACTGTCAGGATGTAGAAGACATTTTTAGAATCTGATCAAAATGGGTTAAGAAAAAAACAAACAAACTGCAAGACCACCTACTGTACATCAGTAAAGACATCTGGCACAGTAGCTAATGAAACTATAAAATAAATAAAAATCACACTTTTATTTTTAAGATATTTCTTTTTGGCTTTTTCTGCCTTTATTGATAGTTTTTTTTTAAAGTAGACTGACAGGAAATGGGGAGAGAGATGGGGGGGGGGGGGGGGGGGGGGGGGGGGAGACACGCGGCAAAGGCCGTCGGGATCAGGAGTCGAACCCGCGGCACGCCGTCAGGCTGGCTCAGCAGCCTAGGTGCCCAGACGGTTGAGCTAAACCGTCCGGGCCAATACAAATCACACTCACAGCGAGGGGCGCTCTTATCATCATACATCATCATACATCACATTCTGTGCTCAGCCAATCAGTGAAGCACATTCCGCGCACGTACGCACACACGCAGGCACACACTTACCCCCACACACAATGCTGTGTGAAAAATGCAGTCTTGATCAAAGTGAAAAGGACTGAAATCCCATTAGGCTGAAATGTCTGATTAGATGTAGTGTACACTACACATGTGCAAAAAAGAACTTGTGTGTGTGTGTGTGTGTGTGTGTGTGTGTGTGTGTGTGTGTGTGTGTGTGTGTGTGTGTGTGTGTGTGTGTGTGTGTGTGTGTGTGTGTGTGTGTGTGTGTGTGTGTGTGTGTGTGTGTGTGTGTGTGTGTGTGTGTGTGTGTGTGTGTGCTCGTTCGTTCGTTCGTTCGTTCCATAGTCTCTATGACTCAAACTGTATTTTCTCTCCAAGGACATTTTGCTATGCCCCCCCGCCCCAGGTCATTTCCTGTACAGCAGAAGGTACATTGAGTGCTAATGACATTTTGCTCTTAAGATGTCATGCTTTATAATGTTGCTGAAAACCCACCTCTTCAGACTCCATCTTAGCCCATAGCAACCCTATAACCTTGACGACCTTACAGGCGTATGCAAAGACATACGTCATTTAGGTAGAATGTTTATGTAGACATATAGCACTCTATAGTGTACTGTATACTCATGGCTTTACTGTACAGAATTTCTACTGTTAGACAGATGCTAGGTTCTTGGTTGTTAGACATTTAGACAAAAAACAATAGCCAATAGTGGGGAGGGGCTGACCACGGGAAAGATAACGTTTCAACATATAAAATGCCTTCTTCAAGGCATATCAGACATTTTTATGAATCCATTTTGATAGAACACACATTATTTCGTTGTCCTAGTGCCCATGTGCCCATGTGTGTGTGTGTGTGTAAGATCATCAGGTTATAGGTGGGTTGTGTGGCACCCTTCCAGGGCGTAAATGCCAACATGTGGTTCTCCTGCTAAACTGCAGAGAGGTAGGAATGTGTGTCTGGTTCAGCTACACTGCTCTTAGATCAGCCAGGAAGGAATCTGGCCTGATTCTTGGAATGGAGATTAAAGGAGAGGGTCTATGCAGGGAGCTTATGGGCTCAGATGTGAGGTCATACATGAGAGAGAGAGGGGGAGAGGGAGATTGAGATTGATTACATGGATATAAGTGAAACGTGTCATCCAAAACATGTTCGGTGAATGGGTCCGATTCTGTCTGGAAATGTAAAATGGTAGATGACCTCAAGAGGCGGCTGTTTGTGGATACAGTAAGTAATCAGTACTGCCGTATCGGTTCTCCCTGTGTACCCTATAGGGTAAATGCCCTAAAAAAACATGCAGTAATCATTTTCGCTAAAACTGCCTCCCCCTTGGCCAGGCAGGCGGCGCCTGATGGAGGGGAAAGGAACTGTGTTCCTCCACGCGCTACGACCAACCGGGGAAACTCCCCCACCCCCCAGCAGGTGAAAATAAGTCCACGCCGCCTTGGACTCCTCATGCATAGAAGGAAGCATGAGGTCAGTCCGTTGCTCTCACCAGGTTGGCAGAGGGAGTGTATAGCGCCCATGAGTACATAGACAATTGAGACTTGGGTGAAAAAAATGGGTTACAAAAATCGTGGGGTAAAAACAAGTGCTGCAGAGACATATGGACACTCACTCCACAATAGGAAAATGCCCTGCATGGCGTCTACACAAGAATGCTGCGAATGGCGCTTGATGTAACATGGACGGACAGCAGGTCAGCGATCCAGGAATGCAGAGTTGGTGTTGGCTTGTACTTTTACTCATCGTTTTTGTAAGTTTAAGGTGCAGACCGTTGACCAGTGTCATTGCGAGTGAACAAGCTGCGTGTCAAATGGCTGTTCTAGAATCCTAATTTATGATTATAGTTTTAATTAATTGAATTGAATGGGGGTCTTTGTAAACAAACACAATAATAATGTACAGGCCTCTCAAAACAAACGAATCACGAGAGCTCACAGCTAGGACTCGCCTAACGCCTGCTCATTATGCTAGAGTGTGATGGCTCAGGGTCGAGAGAGTACAGCAACTTGCAATGGGCCTGGTTTTCAAGATCCTCCAGGGACCAGTGCCCATGTACCTGTCAAACTGATTGATTGAAATTGTTATTAACAGTTTGTAGAATGGGTACAGTTCAAGGAAAGTACAGGCCAATACAATCTGCTAAGAGGATAAACCAGTCCAACCAGGGAAACTCCCCCCTGTCAGGTGTAAAGGAGCAACTTGGACACTCAGGCATGAAGTAAGCATGAGTTCAAGTCCGTTGCTCTCCCCAATGTGTCCCCCATATATGGGGACTAGGTTGGCGGAGGGTGTGTAGAGCCCAGGATCACATTAGATAATTGACACGGGTGAAAAAATGGGTTGCAAAATCGTGGGATAAAAATTATAAAGAGAAAACCAGAAAAATACTTTTCAATTTATCAGAACATTTGAAGACATACACATATACACTCATGTGCAAAAAAAGGAAATCATCATACACAGTTAGAAAAAAAGGGAAAACGTGTACAGTATAGAAAAATAGGGGGAGGGGGGACTTGAATATTTTTACAGGGGCTAGTTTTGAATTTCAGCCGCCCGTAAGTTCTCTTTGAAAGCGGTTTTGAAGGAGTCTAGGGATTCACATTTCTTAACGGCTGTTGGTAAGGGGGGGGGGGGGGGGACAGTGTTCCGTTCACCTCCGCCATCTGTTCTCTCCCCTCCAGGTAGGATTGCATCCAGCTCACTGATGTGCTATCAAAACCAATAGCTTTTAGCTTATTAATCAGTATGATTAATAAGCTAAAAGCTAAGTGGTTTACAGTGTCAAAAGCCTTTTGGAGGTCCAGCATGACCATGCCACAGTATTTGCCAGTATCCACCTCATGTTTGATGTGGTCATTCAAATAGAGAAGGCATGTGTCAGTGGAGTGGGACGTTCTGAAGCCAGATTGGAATTCATAGACTATTTTTTCCATCACTTTTGAGATCGAGAGTGAATAGAAATAGGGCGGTAGTTGCCGAGGTCTAATTTCTTTCTTGTGCAGGGGGGTTACTTTTGCAAGTTCAAAATCTTGAAGGACCTGTCCCTGTTTGAAGGAGAGGTTTATTATGTGGGTTATGATCGGAGCAGTGGAGGAGGCTGAGCTAGTCCCTGAGAAATGTGGAGGCAAGTGGCCTTGTTGGGTTGTTGGGTTGCATTCAGTGTTGTTTTCGTCAACTAAAACTAAGACGAAAAATGTTCGTCGACTACCTTTTTTCACTGACGAAAACTAAATGGAAACTAAATGAAAACTAAGCTATGAGGACTAAAACTAAGACTAAATGGATTGACAATTTCGTCAACAGATAAAAACTAAAATGTTAGGAAGGGACTAGTGGACAAGATATTCAGTACAAGTCATTTTATACTTGGTTGCATGCTGAAAATAGCAGATCTACAAGCTCACAACGCGTCGCAGCGCGACGCGTTGTGAGCTTGTAGATCGGCTATTTTCAGCAAGTGTAAAAACAGTCATTACAACAGCATCAAGGCCTTCCAAAATACATTTTAGTCGACTAAACGAACTGTAGATTTAGTCGACTAAAACTAGACTAACACTAAAACATTCCAGGTAACTAAAATGTGACTAAAACTAAATTAAAACTATTCAAAAGACTACGACTAAAACTAAAATCAAAATTTGCTGCCAAAAACAACACTGGTTGCATTGCACTCATCAGTTGTTACCATTACCAGTTTAACTACTTCAATAGAGTGACAAAACCAGAGGGAACTCCACTGATTCAGCACAAACATGTGGATTAATTCATTTTACTATTATGCCACCAAAATGTGGAATGTCATGCAGTGCACCATTTTTAAGTGGTGCAACGACTTCATTACGGAGCTTTGTGTGTGTCTCTGGCTGGGTCTGTCCCTGGCTAGCCTCGGAAACCCAGACGTTTAAAAAAAAAAAAAAGTCTGGGACCAGTCCACTTCAATTCGGCATAGAGTAGCGCAAATGTTGATCACTCTCTGCTGATTTCTGATCTTCTGCACCTTAAATTGACACACACACGCCTCTCTCTCTCTGTCGCTCTAATTAATAAGTCTCACGTCGCGCAGCTGTGTATCTCCCGGACCCCAGGCTAGTCCCTGGCTGGCTGGCTGGGTCTGTCTGAGCACGAAAATAGCGTTTGGTTGGTTTTCACAAGTGTCACTGTTGCGCAGCCTAACACAAACACACATATTAACTGTATATATGATGATTTTGGATGTGACAGTACAGTACAGTACAGTACAGTACAGTACAGTACAGTACAGTACAGTACAGTACAGTACAGTACAGTAGAGAGACCCCCACACGGTAACGCTGTCATTTCTCAACCGTTTCGGACGCGTGGCGGCTCGCCATAACCGGACCCGCACCCTAGGCGCGTTCCTGCGGATCTGGAAGTTCCGGGGACCCCCCGGGGACCACCAGACAGTAACTCTGTCATTTCTTAACTGTTTCGGACGCGGGGCGGCTCACCGTAACCGGGCCGGCACCCTGGCCGTGTGCGTTCCTGCGGGGTCTGGAAGTTCCGGGGACCCCCCTCCCGGGGACGCCCACACGGAGTTGCACCACTTACTTCACACGGGTGTGGGGTGTTTTTTTTTTACATTTCTGAATTGTTTCCACCCTCTTCAAGCCCCTACGAGGTCAACAGTGCAGACGTAAGGGGAGATCGTCTGTCTTCGCGTGTTCTTGCTTTAGGGTATAGTTTATCCCAAAACAGTGCATCTCCGTTTCACAGGCAGGAATTGTACTGGTGAGCCTGGCTACGTAGAGCTGACTGGCCATGGACTTTTCCCTCTCCCTGTTTTGTTTTTGTTTTACCATATGGAATTGTACCAGTGAAAGCTTCCTTTTTGTGAACTGTGTGGTTTGCTTTGAACCTGACCTGACCATGCCCTGTCACTCTCTCTGCACCTTAATCTTGAGTACAACGCGTTGAATCTGATATTATTATTATATATTATTATTAAATTCGAAATGTAAAGAATGTCTTTTAAATCCTGACAGTTTTCTGAAATACCCGTTTCTATATCAGTGGTGCTTAATATTTCATATTTCAAGGACCCCAAAGATGATATGTAATTGGCCGCCAAGTGCCGACCCCCATCTGAAAATATGTTGTTCCAGGGACCTCCCAGAAGCAAAGATTTGAGTTAAAAGCGTTTGCTCTGAAAGAATATATATTCAAAGGTTTGTGCCACATTTACACGATTTAAAAAAAATACCTGACCGATCTATAAGCTCATAGCGTGGCACTCAGTGCCGCGCTATGAGCTTGTAGATCTGGACACTCTCAAGGACACTTTGACACTAACTCTGGGGGAGCCCGGTATTGAACTTCCCATCTGGCCGTACTACCGGCCACTATACCCCTGAGCCACTGCCACTCTTCATGTCAGACTAATACCATGTACAGTCATTACACGATAATTGCTATGTTGATGCACCTTATATCGAACCCCATGTACTGTACCAGATGGATATCCTGTGTGTGTATTTTTTTGAGAGGCGCTAGGCCGCTAACCCCTCCAATGTCTTGCTTTGTATGTTCCGCCCGTGACGTGTGTGGTCAAGTCTATGGACGTTATGACCAATGTCATCAGCGCGGTGCCCGATGTTGAGTCGTTCGGCTATACGATTGTCCTACAGAATTCAACAACGGTTAACCTTAAACTTTGACATTTTGTGAGCTCACAAATGATCGCCATTAGACTTGGACTATAAAATATAACCACCTTTGGAAAGTCTTAGTCAGACTCGGAGTACGTAACGTATATGTCTGACTCAGAGTATAATGTTGTTACAAAGATGATTCTAGATCAATTCTCTCATTGAGTGGAAAGACACAGTACTCTCCTGCCTGCAGTACATTTCCCCCAACAGAAGATGACAACAACACCCCCCCCCCTCGCTCTCTCTCTCTCCCTCTCTGTATTTTTCTCTTTCGCACATAGGCTACACACAAAAATGAAAGGGCTGGTGTGATTGGACGCTAGACTTCACTTGAGTCGGAGGACTGATATATATAAAACCACTCTTTGGGTGGGCGGAGAGTCTACACATCATCATCTCACTGACTAAGAAGATTGTAGTACAAGCCTGTAATCAACCACCACCCATATTATTATTGTTCCTGTCAACCAGTTTTTGTGTAATATATAATATCTTTGCTGTCCATTGGATCCTGGATCTGTAGTCCAACCATGTGCAAAGGATTAGCAGCACTCCCGGCAACATGCTTGAAAAGGTAAGACTTGTTTTGGTTGTCTTTAAAGATTGCCTATAGCCTTTTAGATCTCTGATTAAATCATGGGACATTTGCATAATAATCAGTGATGTTAAATGTAGAGATTATAGATTGATTCTATGAGTGTTGGTCATTCTCCGTTTTGTAATCAAATGTTTGACGGTTACAAATACTGGGTTAACTCTTCATTGGTGATAATAAGAGAATAATAATGTCACTTCTTAAAGAATCTAGAATCTATACACCATAGTTATTCTATTCTATATCTATCTAATCTCATTGATTAGATTGCGTTTGCACATGCATTGTAGGAGCCATGCATTGGTTTATTGTAATGTTTCTTTTTGGTTATGTTGATTAGGTTTATTTGGTTAATGAATGCGCTGTCACTGGTGTTATGGGGAAGATTGATTGACGGGCGTAGGTTACCTAAAAAATGCACCACCTGTTCACCTGCTGGGGGGTGGGGAGAGAGAGACGGGGGGGGGGGGGGGTCAACCCCTTGTTGACCACTTCTTCCGCTTTATTTTGCTTTATTTGATTTACTGTATTCTTCTTTGTTCACGGTGGTTACGTTTGCATTTTTCTTTGTTCACAGCGGTTACTTTTGCTATGAGTTTGAGCACCTTCAATGAGTTATTTATTAATAAACCCCTTAACCCATTTTTGGGCGAGAACCCCTTTTGGTGTTAGCATTATGTTATGCTTTAGCTATTGAAAAATAGCAGATCTACAAGTTCATACTTGCTACGAGCTTGTAGGTCTGCTATTTTTGAAAAGTCGAAGAACGACTGACATAGAAACATAGCTTTTTCAGAAAACTGTCAGGATGTAGAAGACATTTTTAGAATCTGATCTCAGGTCAAAATGGGTTAAAACGCATTGTTTGGTTCCAGCCAATCTTCCTTTTGTTTGCGGAGCGCTTCTGACAATATGTCCCTGCATGCCATCGCCTTTCAGCAACGTGTTCAGTTTGTTCTCACGTAGTTCTAAGCCTCTAGTGCAGTTCTCACGTAGTCTCTAACATGCACTAAGCCTCTAGTGCAGTTCTCACGTAGTCTCTAACATGCACTAAGCCTCTATTGCAGTTCACGCGTATAACTGGATGTATCTGCTGATCTCTCACATGCACTAAGCCTCTATTTCAGTTCACACGTCTAACTGGATTTATCTGCTGATCTCTCACAGTGCCAAAGACATCAAGCACAAGATTGGCTTCTTGCTGCAGAAACCTGAAGCACACGGAGATGATAAGAAGACGCTGAGCAAAGGCTCAACAAAGGCTGAAAAGAGGTTAGCGGAAACAAACAACACCTCCTTTTTCCTTCATCTGTTATGGTCTGTTCAGATTTCATTTGCAACTCTTCGTCCTGTGGTGCAGTTAACACACCCGCATTACATAATAATATGATGTAGTCGTTTAGTGTTTCTTATATTTAACTCTGAGAGAGTGTACATTACATTCCCAGTTACAAATTAATGAAGTAAGACTCTAAAACTGGTAAATGGTAAAGGGTGCATTTATACAGTGCCTTTATCCAAGGCGCTTTACATAGATTACATTCACCCATTCACACACACATTCATACACCGATGGTGGCGGAAACCATGCAAGGCACCAACCTGCACATCGGGAGCAATTAGGGGTTCAGAGTCTTGCTCAAGGACACTTCGACACTAAACTCTGGGGGAGCCTGGGCAACGAACTGGCAACCTTGCGGTTACCATCCGGCCACTCTACCCCTGAGCCACCGCCGCTGGCAATTACATTCTGAGGATCTTAATGCATAGAAACAGTGTGGCATCAGGCACAGAACTACAACTTTACAGATCATGTAATCTCATATCCTAATATTGGAAAAGAAACATACACAAATGCTAAAGCCATTAACAACTCTTTTAGGGCAAAGATCCATACTTGAGTTAATTAACAGGCAATGGATGTGGGACCAGATTCGATCAATACAATATGCCCTTTGTTTTAATTGAACTAGAGCATCGACTAAGTGTCCAATTACGGCCATTAAGTTTATTTTCAGCATTAGGTTATTTCAGAATGGAAAGGTTATGACAGTCCTCGGGATCTGTACAGAGGAGAAAGCTTTTATTGTTCCCTCTGAGCAGATAAACTGCCGCAACGGACGGATTAGCCTTCCAGCCTTTCAACAAAGAACCCCCCTCTACCTACTGTAGTTATTACAGTAGAGATAATCATCAGTAATCACTTCATCCCATAATAACCACATGTACTAAGCAGCAACGTTATCCATCCTCCTGTTTACAACATGCCCAACACGATACTGTATACATATTATCATGCATTACATTATTACTGTTATATCATATTGAGTAATATTATAAGTCAGGGCCTGGGCCATGGCTCAGTGGTCCAGGCACCTTGGCTGGTTAATCCAGTCTGGCAGTGTGCCGCGGGCTCGACTTCCGATCCCGACAGCCCTCACTGCATGTCTTCCCCCCCATCTCTCTCCCCCATTTCCTGTCAGCCTACTGTCTGTCCCTCCATAAAATATATAAAATAAAGGCGAAAGCCACAAAAAAACATTTAAAAAATATATATGTCAGTTCACGAAATAGGTTTAGTTCATCATTAATTATATTATGGTGTCTAGGCTGACATTCCCTGCAGTCGGTAGCTGACAATAATACTACAGATGTTTTTGTTTTTTTCTGTGTATAACAGTAAGATGCAATTGTCTGTTAAACTGACCTGATGTGCAGGTACATTGTACAGCACAGTGTATTTTGCAGGTACTGTACAGTACACACCGTGGATAGACAGACAGTCCCACACACATGTGTGCAGTTGCACAACACTGGGATTGCCAATGATCACTGGAATAAGCTCCAAAGCTTTAAAAAAATAAATAAATATATATATATATATATATATATATTTAATATATATATATTAAAGGGAAATACCACTCATTTTCAACATTTTACTATGTCATTAATATACCTTAGAGGTGTTGTGTGGAAATAATAAAAAAAAAGTCCCCCCATTCTGGTAAAGAATGATAAAAAAGAATGATAAAAAAGCATTAACATCACATCTTGATGATATGTTAATGATTTTTTTCAGACCTCCAGTTCTAGGAAACACAGAATGGGGGGACTTTTTATTATTTCCACACAACAGCTCGTATACAAAGGTATATTAATGACATAGTCAAATGTTGAAAATGAGTGGAATGCCCCTTTAAGGTTCCTTACACATAGTGGACACGATGGTGTAAGGAACCGTAATAAATATTTTGAAGCCTTGGAGCTTATTCCAGTGTGCGGAGCCTTTCTGTTATAAACTGGGCCCGGTACCAGGTGTTCAGTGAGTGGATGTGCGTGCTCTATTGTACTTTCAGTTGCATGCACACGTTGCCATGCAATTTAAAAAGACCACTGTCACTTTCCATTCCATAACCCGTTTTATGTTCTCTGTTTTTCTTTTAGAGTTCATCTGGCAGCTGACGTGGAGAAATGGAAGCAGTCCTTCAACCACCTGCTGAACAGTGAAAGTAAGTGTCCCGCTGACACACTCCACCTGTTCAAATAGACTCAACGTTTTTATGAGCTCCACTAAAAGCCCCAAAGTTGCTCGTAGCGGCGGTGTGCTTATCTATCAAAGTGGACCACGAGCTAAACACTGGTCCAATCTGGCTACGGCCGGATGTTATGCAATTATATATGTGGTCAACACACTTTACTGTATACATTGGGTTACCCATGGAATGGAAGGGGGGGGGGGGGGGAAGGAGGAAAAAAAAGCCAAAGAATTACATAAACACGTGTTTTTCATTTCCCTACGTCTTTAAAATTCCCGTCAGTTTGTTGTCTGATTTTGTCATTTAAATTTATTGTGATGGCTAAGCACAGGCACTATGGTCACCATGCCTGTGGCTGCAGCCGCTGCACTGCTTGGATTTTATGCTGTACCCAACATGACATGCCATGTAAACTAGCACACAATGTCATTTAACTAAACAACATGCTTTCAAGAAATAGACGATGCTCTACCCGAAATTTATTCCATTTGATCAACACTCACTTTCTTGTTTCTGAGGCGACTCGTTGCCTCTGTGGGGCAATACTTTCATTACCGTAAGCAAGGAAATACAATTTATTAATTTTTGTATTAAGTAGCCGTGTAATAAGCGGGTTAATGTCTGGCTATAATTATCTCCCAACAATGACCACCTAGCCAGACATTACCCTTACATAATTGCTGGGAAGGAATAATGTAAAAAATCGTGCACTTATAGACTACTTTTAGATTTTTGGCATGGTCTTGCCCCCCTAGTGGTCGGTTTGCAATGAATCCAATTCTAGACAGGTCAGTATATGGTTGAAACCCCAAATAATTGATAGAAGATATTTTTCAATGGATTCCGTTACTATTGGGTATGCCAAATAACATACAAAAACTTAGGAAACAATTACCTCTGGAAAGGCATCATTTTCAAGATGGCCTCCACGATAACTGCCGGGAGCTTAAAATGCCTATAAGCTGTGATTTTTACATTTTGTATTCTGTATGTCATAAGATACTTAGCTTTCATGTTATCTATTGTATTAACTAATGCATATTTGTCAGGTAACAATATTGATGACAATTCCTTTAAATTTGCATCCCTATTTGGTCTCTTGGGTAATAATGGACCTTCTCATGCACTGGGATCTTATTCATGACGCTAATAGGAAGTAATGGAGACTTGGCTGGACCACATACAGTACAAACACATGCTAATTCAACGCACGCACACACGCACGCGCGCACGCACACACGCACGCACGCACAGACGCGTAGACACTCATGCGTTCTCATACTAGGATGCATCCTACGTGTCTGGAGACACTGCATCGGTGGCCCCTAAAGGCCAACTGCAACGTTGTGTGTGTGTGTGCGTGCGTGCGTGCGTGCATGTCAGACAGTCCCCATGAGCATTGGGGGCTGTTGACACAAAGTGGGAGCAACGGCCTCATGAGAACCGGCTGGGCCTTGACCTGGTGCATTCCGAAGCCTCCGCCACTGATCCCCGACACTGTGATGTCTTACCCCCCCCCCGCTCTTCCCAAAACTACCGTTAACTTCCCCCTCATCCGTCCCTGTCGTCCTTTGCTTATTTACATCGGCGTCATTACCAGGCACAGGCACGTGCACACATAGACATCAAAGGGGGCTAAGTTCGGCCCCTGCCCCTTTTACCCCGTCTGTAGAACAACTGCCCTGCAGCATTTACTATGGTGAAAGAAATGCAAATGCCCCTCCTCTCCTTTCCATGCCATATACCGGAAAAGGCAGCATTCAGGAGAGAATTGCCTTTTGCTTTTTGAACTAATTTGTTTTGAAATCCATGTCGTTACACCGCATCTCCAGTAAATAAAGACTGCTGGGTCCGGCGGCCCCGAAAATAGCTGATCGGCAAGCTTGTGCTCCGTTGTGCTGGATTGTGCTCCATCCCGTCGAGCTATTTCCTCCTGTGGTCCTCTACTGTATATCGACCTCTGGATAAAGAAATCATCCATCAAATACGTGTATCTCTTAACCATTTCGTTAACGGTGTCATCCTTTGTTTCCCTCTCTGCCAGGCGGTTGTGTGGTCTTCACCAAATTCCTGAGGTCAGAATTTAGCGAGGAAAACGTGGAGTTCTGGAAGGTTTGCCAGGAATACAAGAAGAACCCTGCTTGTGACAGCATGGGAGAAAGAGCCAAGCAGATCTATCAGCAGTTTGTTGCAGTAGAGGCACCGAATGAGGTAAGCAGAACATCTATTAACCACTACTAGCTTACGGTACTGATTAATAAGAATAATGGCTTCATTCTGAGCCGGTGTTACACTGTATTTACAAGGTACTGCTATAAATGTGGCAGTAACATAATCAATCGTTCAGCACATAATCTTCTAGTTTTGAAGGCTTTGGATTCGATATGAATGGTGTGCTAAGGACACATTTTTGGCTGCCTGAACAACACTTGGCTGCCCTGAATAAATACTGAAAATACTTTTCCAGCTTTCCCCCAGAAGTGGAATAGCCAAAGTTGATCTACACTTATAGTGTATAGTAGTGATAGTTTGCACATTAAATCTCAGCTTTTGTCAAACATGAGTCCGATAATGACCATGTTCCACACAAACTCTAAAATGCTGTTCTTCATTTTTGTTACATTTCATTATTTTTGGCGTATGGCTATGGTGATTATGTCCTGGATTTACTTCAAGCACATTTGGCATGAAGATTTGCAACTGTTTGCCCATTCTTATATACATTTTGTGAATCATCTAAACCTGTATCCCTGTGTCTTTGAAGGTAAATCTGGACGCTGTGACCAGAGACGAGACTAGGCAGAATCTTGAGAATGCTGATCCATCTTGTTTTGACGAGGCTCAGAGTAAAATCTACACCTTGATGGAGAAAGACTCATACAGGCGCTTCCTCAACTCCAAACTGATCCAGGAACTGTCTCTGACCAGTCAGGAGAGGAAGAAAAGACACTTTGTAGATAAGAGGGAGGCATTGACCGATGGAGCCTAATAAGACAGACCAGGCTATGACATGCAACAGATGGAAAATGTGTATGTTAGTGAGATGGTAGATATTTTAGAAAGGCAACAGGATATGTTTATTTGCTCTATGACCAATGTGTTGTAAAGAAAATGAATCTAAACTTGCTTTAAGGACAACAATCCATGTGAATGTGATGCACAATGAGAGCTCCCCGCTGTCTCGTATCGTGGTTTAACATTAAGGTTATCTGGCCCTCTCAAATGCTATTGTGAATGGTGCTATTTCAGTGAATGGTGCTATTTCAACTGGAATAAATGTCTGTGCTTTTTCAGTCGAGCAGCATTTACACATCCAAAAGGTCATGTGGCAAAGTATAAATTAGCCGTTATCTTTTTGCCGTCATGCCATTTTGAAAGCAAGCCGTTGTTTAAAGCCATCCTAGTGCATCCAGTGTGTGTGTCGTAGCTGTCGTGGTGTTCCTGTAGTTGGTCTACAGATCATGTGATCTTAAGGAGAGTTAGAATTGACGACCTGTCTTGTCTCGCGTGTATTTCCTCTCTCTGCCCTGTCCTATCTGAAATAAATCTTAAAACAATGAAAAAAAAGTAAAACATTAATAATAATAATAATAATAATACAATCTTGTATGCTGCAGAAATTCACCTTTATGGGTATCAGAGTGGGTATCTATAACACACACACACACACACACACACACACACACACACACGCAGAGAGACAGAGAGAATATACAGATATACTGTATTAGGAAAATGTTTTTGTCTGTTACAATACTGTATGTGTCGATGTTAATTGGCATTGTCGAATCATGTCAGTCGAACAACATGTTATGCATCGTCTGAACTAGGGCATTAAGCAACTAGTCGACTATTCAACTAGTGGTCGACTAGTAAATCCACTAGTCGACCTTGTTGGTACTAGTTGATAAGAAAAGAAAGTTTGTTTGTTTTTTCGTTTTTTTTTCTCGATTGTGTAGGCCTCAAGATCAGGTAGATTATAGTTATAGTCACCAATGTACACAGTTTTTAAATGTACACATTTTTATTTCCATTTTTTTTTTTTTTTTACATAATAGGTAGTTAAACAACTAGTCGACTAGTAAACTAGTCAATTAGTAAAAATGACTAGAAGTGAATGCCCTAGTCTGAACCATTACAAAGTAGACTTTCCACATAATGACATGTCATGATGGTAACGGCATGCCCTGGTGCAGCCTAATATAACGCAGCACACAGATACTGTGAAATTATCTAAACATTCCGTACTGTACCTGACAATGTATTCCTCTGTATCATCTTATTGATAATGCTGAGCACATTTCAATATTATACAGTAATCATTAGCTCATATTTGATTGTTAAAACAATTGAAGTAAAAGTTGTAATGTGATATCTCTGTTTTATTCTTTTCATCTAACTGTTTGGATGTCGTCATGCATCAGTAATGTGTGTAGGATGTACGCGAATAGGATTATGTTGCAGAAGAATAGTACAATTGCTATTCATTACAGTATTTTGTACAATTGTATCTGGCGTGTACTGTGCATGACTTATTTATGAATAAAAAAATAAATGTGTCAGATTGTGATTGGAGCTTTTTCTGTTGCTAAAAAGAGGTAGGATATGCACGCCCCCACAATTCTTGATAAAACCGGTTTGGGTCTTTTTCTGTTGTGCGGCAGTATTTTCAAGGGAATAAAGGGACTAGTAATGTTTTGAATCACGTTGCATTGGATGATGAATGAATGATGAAATTAGTCCGTTTTGTATTGGAGAATGGCACCAATTTGAATGACAAAGTGTCGGACCTAAGGTAAACAATCCCATCCTTAACACCCATCATACGTGCATTCAGCTATAGATCCTGTAAATGGACAACATGAGTTATGTAATTTGGATGGAACGGGATGTCATTTGAACTGTCACCTCCCCTTCTTGAAGTCATTGCTCTTACACGCACACGCATACATTTGCTTTACAATGTACAACCTCCTAGGGACTTAGTTCTGTATCCCTTAACCATAACCAACCTAACCATAATCCTAACAGATTAATGCTAAACATAACCCTTACCCTAGCCTTATGAAAGTTAAATACATTCAAATCGGGGATGACAATTTGTTCCCCTATCGACTGGTTTGATGTCCACAATGTAATAAACAAAATATGGCCTACGACGTTACGTAAGCACCAATACAACAAGCAATTGTATGGCCGGTTAGCAAGGGTGAGAGAGAATGACTTATGGTTGCCAGGAGAATGAGGCTGGCTGGCCACTGCCACAGATACCCAGGAGTCTAGCTCCCAGCCAGCAAACTGGTGCTTTGGGAGCCAACACTACGTGTATCTGTCAGGAACTCACCAGGGCCGGATCTACCATATGGGCACTTTGGGCACGTGCTAATCCGAATGAAATAAATGGTGTCTAAAAAGATTAGTGTTTTATTGTTGGTGGTGAAAAGTGCAATTGTGTGTAAAGCAGCAACAATGCGCTAGATTGGCTGTCACTCTGGGGGGGGGGGGTTAGGCGACCGGAAATAGGCCAATATAACGGCATAAAATCGGCCCAAAACAGCAAAAATGTTGCGCGCACAATATGCGCGCGCACAAAGATTTACGTGTGCATGTGACCCCTTCAGTGCCCAGGGGTTAATCCGGCCCTGGAACTCACACAAACACACACAACCATTGAAAATATAAAGACCATACAGATTTCACAATTTGGCAAATTGTTTCTCATTGTATTGCCTGCTTTGTTCAAAAAAATCAATCTATCACTCCGAGTTTGTATAGTCCTACTTATATGGTTCCACAATGTCAAATTAAGTTACTATACAAGGAATAAAAGTCGCAACCTAAAATATAATATCCAGCTATATAACCAAAAGCAGTTCAGTTATGGGTAGAGCCTGATATGTTTAACTTGTCAACATGTTAGTTTAGGTTTACCTCCATGACGACGAAGAGTGGTCCTTGAGCTATTCGCATCCACACAAGTCTTCATCACATGCCTATTTAAGGACAGTGTATTGTGATGCACAACCTCATGCTTACTTTTATCCCTCCAATAAAATTGGTATAAATGTGCTTGTTTAATTCCGGCTCTTGTGTAAATCTGACTTTAACAGACCGAACGGGGACAAATATGCCTAAATATTTACACTTGCTCTTTCGGTGTGTTCGTCCGTTGCAGAGGTTTCTTGAAACTGTCCGATGAGAAGGAGCCTGGATACAGGCTATATTTAGAGTCTGAATCAGTAATGCCTGATTTATACTTTGTTGCACGCCGGTGTCTCGTGCAGCGAGCAACGCATTGTGTCCTCAACAATCCTCCCTTCCTCTTGTCTATTCTCCTCTCCTTTTCTCGATTATATCAACACCCTCCCTCCCCCCTTGACTTCTGTCATCGAGACGGGTCAGAACAACGTGATAATTAAAAGCAAAGTGTGGCTTGCTTTGTGAGTGACTATATAATCATACTCTTTATTGTCCCTAATGATATTCATCTTCACAACGACACAACACGTAGCACAGAAACACATAACACCAAGACAATACATAAGCATGTCCGCGCTGTACACATAACCATGAGTGAATTAACGAATGAATAGTTAATTTCGGTGCTTTACAATTACATGGTTAAAAACATACTTAACTAGAAAAAGTGCCCTTCTGGGCACAGGTCTCCACCAGGAGGATAGCGTTGTGTGTGATGTTTGGCAAAATGTTTAGGAGTAATATAAACATGTTTATTTGTTTTTGTGTGTGTGTGTGTGTGTGTGTGTGTGTGTGTGTGTGTGTGTGTGTGTGTGTGTGTGTGTGTGTGTGTGTGTGTGTGTGTGTGTGTGTGTGTGTGTGTGTGTGTGTGTGTGAGACGCGACTTGGCCTGTTGTAGCGCCACCATGAGGCTGATTTGAAAACTGTCAAGTGGCATTTCTTCCTCAGCGTAGTAGTGGGAATAGGCATGCACAGTTTCACCGCAATTGGACGCTGCGTTGAGGAGTTGTGGCGATTTGTACAAAACGGGTACAAAACTGGCTACTCTTGAAAACTTTAGAAGCCAATCGTAGCCAATCAGGATGGATAATTATGAGAAATCAAACAAATCACATGATCACATGACTATGGAGAGCATTTGTACCGATTTGCGTGAAATGTGGATAAAATCTGAAGGAGTAATATTAGAAAATGTGTTTTACATATGTCGGCCTCCTGGTGGCGCTATAAAGAGCAGGTGTGAAAAATTCCAGGCAAAGATTTTTCCTTGGCCTCTAGGGAGTGTGCATACATGGTTTTACACAGATCGGTGCAGTTATAGGTAAAAACACAAATCGGCCAGTTATAGCGCCACCATGAGGCTGAGTTGAAAATATTTAAGTGGCATTTCTTCCTCGACCTAGTGGGAATGTGCGTGCATAATTTCACGGAAATCACACCATGTGTTCATGATTTGCAGCATTTTGTTTGAAACGGAGCACTCCTGCGAACTTTGGAAGCCAATCTTAGCCAATCAGGATCTGAAAGACCTGTTTCGTTGAATGGCTCTAGAGAGACTGTGTACCAATTTGCGTAATGTTTGGACAAAATCTGTAGGTGTACTGTCAAAACATTTGTTTTGCACAAAGCGGCCTCCTGGTGGCGCTATAACAGGCCAATGTGAAAACTTTGGGGCAGTGGTTCAGCTCTGGCATTCAGGGAGTGTGTGTGCAGAGTATGGCTGCGATCAAGCCAACGGTGCCAGAGATTAGCTGTTCACAGACGGACACACGGACGGACACACGGACGGACGGACGGACACACGGACGGAGTGCAAAACATACTCTCTCCCCATGCCTTCGGCCTACACGGACGGACGGACGGAGTGCAAAACATACTCTCTCCCCATGCCTTCGGCCTGGTGGAGACAATTACAGTTGGTGACGGCAGTTGTTACATAAACAGAGGTGACACAGAAAAGGTGTAGGCTGAAGCTGAAGCTTTATTATGCCTAACCTTTTATAAATGTAACTTAGTTACAGACCAAATAGAAGAAAAGAAATAGGCCAGGCTTCACCTGGCAAAAACAGAAGAAAACAAAAAAGAATTTCAGAACTTATAGTTTGACAAAATGAAAACAAAAAATTTAAAACAACCAATAAAACGCCCTGGGGGCGAGAAGTGGCCTCGCCCTTTATCCGCCTGGGTGACGGCAGACTGCTGGGCGAGCGCTGGCGCTCGCCCAGCAGTCAGTTCATTCAGTGGTAATACTGAATCTGACATAGTGGACTAGTGAATCAAACTAGTGTATACTTTTTACCGTCTGTTTTACTCTCGGGTCTGGTGCTAATGTTTTCAACAGTGAGAAAACCATGGACAGAGTGCAGACGCTGGCTAACGACGTATCAGCAACAGTGTCGCTACATAACAGGTGACGTTATTAAATACGAATCAAACAGGCCAGACCGAGTAGTGAAGTGACAAAACAAATCACGGAACGCAGCGAATCAGGCTGGAAACCAAGTGTGAACCACGTCATCGAGGAATTGAAATTTCATGCCTCGGGAAGACACTTAGTTTAGTACGCTCACAGTAAGTAACACAAGACAGACCAGACACATAAAGTAGGGGGTATGAGAAAACAGCCAACCCATAACACAAAGTATAGCCTATAGGGCTTACATGTTAAGACACAACAACAACATGCCAAATTTCAAAAGCGAGACATCTTCCTCCTAAACCTTCTTCCTCCACACTGGGTGGAAAACGGCATCTGAACTTTGATGGGATGCATTTTTACACATGACTGCTGCGACCACTTTTACATTGCATCTAATGAGCGATCGTTTATTTTTTGGCCCTGTGGCCTCATACAGGTTCTTATCAGTGTGATGTTGTCTAGAAATGCATCTATTAGACTCAGCTAATTTGTGGCTAGTGTGTGAGAAACAAGGAAATCTTATGTCACATACCATTTTGGGTCATCTTCAATTTAAACCTTCACCTCGTCTACAAACCGGACCCATAGCCTATAAGTGCATATAGTTCACAAAGAATATATGTCTTCATTATGAGAGATTAAAATTAATTTTGGTGATGGATGAGTGTATGAGCCATTTGAGCCATGTTCTTATCAGCCAGTTTGATTATGTCACTGCACCCTGGTATTTAAGGAAGGGCTGTAATCAAGCACAGGTGTTGCACAGACTGCAGGTCCAGACTAGAAAAGTGCTTTGCTCTGAGCAAAGAGCTGGGTCTCCTCTCCACCATAGCTGGGTCTCCTCTCCACTCTCCACCATAGCTGGGTCTCCTCTCCACTCTCCACCATAGCTGGGTCAGTTGTATGCAGCCATGACACGAGCGAGGACGCTTCAATGACAGATGGCACAGCATGTTTGCGTTTGCGGCGCCCCCACTATGGGCAGACGTGAAAGCGGTTTTGGGAGGTGCACTCTTTAATTGAGGCCCCTCAACAAAACACTATGATTCCAAAATGTACAATATGTACAAAGTTTCACACTGACCGGTCCAATTATACGGTGTCGGAGAATTTGCTACTCACAGATTCATAGTAGACAACATCATGGAGATTCATAGATTCATAGTACACAACATCATGGAGATTCATAGTAGACAACATCATGGAGATTCATAGATTCATAGTAGATTCATAGTAGACAACATCATGGAGATTCATAGATTCATAGTAGATTCATAGTAGACAACATCATGGAGATTCATAGATTCATAGTAGATTCATAGTAGACAACATCATGGAGATTCATAGATTCATAGTAGATTCATAGTAGACAACATCATGGAGATTCATAGATTCATAGTAGATTCATAGTAGACAACATCATGGGGATTCATAGATTCATAGTAGATTCATAGTAGACAACATCATGGAGATTCATAGATTCATAGTAGACAACATCATGGAGATTCATAGATTCATAGTAGATTCATAGTAGACAACATCATGGAGATTCATAGATTCATAGTAGATTCATAGTAGACAACATCATGGAGATTCATAGATTCATAGTAGATTCATAGTAGACAACATCATGGAGCGAAAACCTAATCCCTGCCCCAGCCATTCCGAGTGGGTCATTTGTAAAGAATAGTACAGTCAAGTCAAGTAGCCTACTGCAGATTATTTTATGATACATAAAAAAACAACATAATAATAATAATAATATGAGGAATTCAAATGAAGGAAGGTATCACCCTCATGAATTGCACATTATGTATTTCAGAATGTAAATAGCTTATTACTGATGAATCAATATCAATTGCCTTTGAGGTTTCAGATGGTGCAAACTTTAAAGCTTCATCCTCTTTAATTAACGTTGGTCTGCATGTTTTTTTCTTTTCTTTTCTTCCCAGAAGCGCTGAGGTGATTTATCTCTGCATGTTCTGTTCTCTTTGTTGTGTCCAGCTGACCTGTCCCTCCAGGCAGCATGCAGTAAGGTCTGCTCATTAAACCTTAACACATTCTGGGCGGGAACCCCTGTTGGTGTTTTAAGCATTATGTTATACTTTAGCTATTGAAAAATAGCAGATCTACAAGCTCATAGCGTGGCACCGAGTGCCGCGCTACGAGCTTGTAGGTCTGCTATTTTTGAAAAATCCAGTGAAAATGTGGCACAAACCTTTGAATATAGGCCTATATTCTTTCAGAGCGAACATTTTTTCAAATCTTTGCTTCTGGAGGGTCCCTGGAACAACATATTTTCAGATGGGGGTCGGCGGCCAATTACATATATTTTTGGGGGTCCTTGACATGAAAATGTTTGAGAACGACTGACATAGAAACATAGGTTTTTCAGAAAACTGTCATGATTTAGAAGACATTTGTAGAATCTTTTCCCAGGTCAAAATGTGTTAATAGAAGCTGCTGTGGGTCTAATGTGATCACACACACAGGCTACCATGCAGGAAAGCACGTACTGTAGCACGGGGCGGCGGTGGCTCGGGGGCTATAGAGCGTCGCAGTCCTACCCCCTTTCATGACGACGCCAGGCCCAGGAAATAATTCCCAATGCATTTTCCCCATTGACATTTATTTAAAGAAGAAAAACAACAAAAACTAGAAAAAGTGCCCTTCTGGGCACAGGTCTCCACCAGGAGGATAGGAGTGTGTGTGAAATGGCCAAAATGTTTAGGAACAATATAAACGTGTGTGTGTGTGTGTGTGTGTGTGTGTGTGTGTGTGTGTGTGTGTGTGTGTGTGTGTGTGTGTGTGTGTGTGTGTGTGTGTGTGTGTGTGTGTGTGTGTGTGTGTGTGTGTGTGTGTGTCCACTGTATAAACCATCATGATTCTGAACAACACCTAGAATCCATCGCACACATAACAAACGGATGTAGTGCATACAAAAATGTGTATATTGCTCGCCACGACCGGATTGTTGACCTAGTGTCTGATGCAGTTCGAAAGTATGTGCCATCTAGTGCAGCAATGTATAAACATTCAAGAGTGTTACCAGATTGGTTTAGCTGTGCAATCAACCATTACTTGGAAGTATAACAAACCTGGGGTATCGCTGTATATTTGCCATACTGATATTCGGAAGCCTGGGCCATGTGCATAAATTGACCATGAGTGGCCTAAGAATAGCTGGCATGACAAAAAGCAAAGCCAAACAACTTGCCAAATAATGTTCTGTTTCGGCTGTTATAGGCAGTATGTCTGTGTGGAGGAGGAGGTGCCATGTGTATCCTTAAGTGAACATGAACTGTCAACCCCATTATATTTGTTTCCTTGTAAAATTAATTGTAATTTGTGGATTCAAATAAAGAAATGTGTGGAAATGTGTGAATGGATGAATGAAATGCACAATCTATGTAAAGCGCTTTGGATAAAGGTGCTTTGGAAAAAGGTGCTTTGGATAAAGGTGCTTTGGAAAAAGGTTCTTTGGATAAAGGTGCTTTGGATAAAGGTGCTTTGGAAAAAGGTGCTTTGGATAAAGGTGCTTTGGATAAAGGTCCTTTGGAAAAAGGTGCTTTGGAAAAAGGTGGATAAAGGTGCTTTGGATAAAGGTGCTTTGGAAAAAGGTGCTTTGGAAAAAGGTGCTTTGGATAAAGGTGCTTTGGATAAAGGTGCTTTGGAAAAAGGTGCTTTGGATAAAGGTGCTTTGGAAAAAGGTGCTTTGGAAAAAGGTGCTTTGGAAAAAGGTGCTTTGGATAAAGGTGCTTTGGATAAAGGTGCTTTGGAAAAAGGTGCTTTGGATAAAGGTGCTTTGGATAAAGGTGCTTTGGAAAAAGGTGCTTTGGATAAAGGTGCTTTGGAAAAAGGTGCTTTGGATAAAGGTGCTTTGGATAAAGGTTATTTGGAAAAAGGTGCTTTGGATAAAGGTGTTTTGGAAAAAGGTGATTTGGATAAAGGTGCTTTGGATAAAGGTGCTTTGGAAAAAGGTGCTTTGGAAAAAGGTGCTTTGGATAAAGGTGCTTTGGATAAAGGTGCTTTGGAAAAAGGTGCTTTGGATAAAGGTGCTTTGGAAAAAGGTGCTTTGGATAAAGGTGCTTTGGAAAAAGGTGCTTTGGATAAAGGTGCTTTGGATAAAGGTTATTTGGAAAAAGGTGCTTTGGATAAAGGTGTTTTGGAAAAAGGTGATTTGGATAAAGGTGCTTTGGATAAAGGTGCTTTGGATAAAGGTGCTTTGGAAAAAGGTGCTATATAAATACATACGTCCACATACATAGCCTACTGTATACTCACTCTTTCACACACAGCTCACACATCATACTGTCTGCACTTTGAACGGACACACTCACACACACACACACACGCACAAGCGCACGCACGCACGCACGCACGCACGCACGCACGCACGCACGCACGCACGCACGCACGCACGCACTCTGTACATAGTCTACACACTGTACAGCACTGGATGAGATGCGGGATGCGTCTGGATGTCTGGTCTAGTGTCCAGTGGAGAGAACAGAGACACTGCAGGGTATCTGAAATGACTCGTATCTCTTAGGTGTGTTCCGCCCTCCCCCCCTGTCCTATTATTCCTGTAACGTTATTGAAGCGGATTGTCTGGCAGATTCTAATCACACAGGTGACTCATCGGTACATTAACAGGCCCTTTGTCCATCCATCCATCCATCTTCAACCGCTTATCCGTAGTCGGGTCATGGGGGCAACAGCTCCACCAGAGTGCTCCAGACTTCCCTCTCCAGAGCAACATTAGTGACTTCCTCCTGGGGGATTCCGAGACGTTCCAAGGCCAGTGAGTCGATGTGTTTCCTCCAACTGCGCCTTGGTCTGCCCCGGGGTCTCCTCCCAGTGGGACGTGCGTCGAGGACCTCCCTAGGGAGACGCCCGAGAGGCATCCTAACCAGTCTCTCTCGTGTGACTGAACTTCTCACCCTATCTCTAAGGGAGATGCCAGCCACCCGTCGAAGAAAACTAATTTCAGCCGCTTGTATTCGCGGCCCTTTGTGTGCAATGTCATTTTAAAATAAAAGTCCTCACCAATAACAGCGTCTTACTGTAGTTAAACCACTTAAACCTATACTTAGTCAGGGTCCCCAAGGGTCTCTACTTGGCCCTCTCCCTCCTCCATCTCTATAACAAACCGTTTGCCGAAAATTGCCGATCTAACAGTACCCTCTCAGAACCACTTCAGGCCTATATGCATTTGACAATAGCTGATCTACAAGCTCACAATCGGCTATTTTCAAAATATTTGAAAACTTGAAATGGGACATTCTGCAGAGTACTTTTGCTTTTGGTACTTTTATTCAAGTACATTTTGAATTCCGGACTTTTACTTGTAACAGAGTATTTCTAAATTGCAGTATTGATACTTTTACTTAAGTAAAACATTTTGAGTACTTTTCCCACCACTGCCGACGTGCGCGCACACAGACTTCACTGTGTCACATCCGTCACTGTCAGGCCGCTGCATGCCCTGACGGGATCCCAAGGCCAACATTTTGCAGACCAGCTGGTGGGAGATTTTTCTCTTTTTTCTTTTTTGGCAGACATTTTAACCTCTCCCTCAATCTCCCAGGCTCTGTGGTCCCCTCAGGCTTCCAAATGTCCACCTATACCCAAGCACTCCAAAGTGACATTCCTGAATGATTAGAGACCAGGCTGTCAGGCTCATCCCAAAAGTCAGCAAATGCTACCTGGCAATCGTGGCAATTTTCATATTGTCAAAACTGATCAATTGGACAAGAACGTAGTCATATAAGCTATGTTGTTCATGATGGACTACAGCTCAGCATTCAATACCAGCAAGGCTAAAAGGGATATTTCACTTTCAAAAAACGTTTGGTCATTTTATAGTCTATTCAGGCTTATGTGAACACCCCCAACAAGTTCCTTGATTCGGTATTTAGATATTTGATATTCATTTTAGCTGCCATTTTAGCTATACAAACCCTTTGTAACTTCAAACTCCATTTTAACCATGATAGATTCATCGAAAACAATGATGTGTAGATATCTTTTATTTATTTTCCTCCTCTCCTTCTCCTTTCTCTCCTCTCTCTCTCTGCCCCATCGCCTTTCTCTCTTTCCTGGAAAACGACTACATGTTGGAGCTTGCACAGAAACACATTTCACCTATATTTAAACCTGATTTGTCAATAAAACTGATTCTGAAATCACAAAGCCTTTATAAATAAGAAGTTGCCTATACCCATGGTCCCCAAAGTGGGGTCCGGGGACCCCCAGGGGTACTTGAGGGAGTTCCAAGGGGGACCCAGCTAAATGATAGTTTGTAACCAAATGGACCCTTATGGGTCTGTAACTCAGAGAGTGTACAAATGGAACCAAATGGACCCCAGTGGGTTCATTTGGTTCCATTTGTACACTCTCAGAGTTAAATTAACATGGGTTTTACAATATAAACTGGGGTACCAGAGATAGAAATGCCAAATCGGGGATCCGTGGCATAATGCGTGTGAAACTGGGGGTCCTTGAAATTAATATGTTTCGGAATCACTGCTAGAGCCGTAAAAATCCTCCCTTATCGGGGTCACTGGCATATGTTTTCAAATGGGGGGTCCGTGGCCTAATAAATGTTGATTTGGGGGTCCTTGACACGAAAAAGTTTGGGAACCACTGGTCTATACAGTCTGTAGCTTTACTGGCAACGCTTACATGTCTAAAGGTGTGTCATCGTACCCAGCTGTACGTTTACCATTTTTCCTGTAGAATACCAAATTGACGCCGACAGCTAGTCAATATTAAACTATTAATGTCAAACAAAGGCCTTTTCTTCAAACGTCTGAAATGGATGGTTTTGATTAAAAAAACAAAAAAGAAGCGCATGAGAACACATGGATACAATGTTATCAAAGTTTCTCAGAACATTCCTGTCTTTTAAGTGGAGCCAAACTCTTGTAGGATCTGATTCGAGTGGCGTCACAGAGCCGGCCCTACACAGTAGGGTACCCCATGCTAGCCAATGGCCTCTGCCTTTTATGACGCTTGAGCAAACATTAACAATACTCTAGTCTATAATAAGTAATGGTCTCAATACATCAACGCAGTCTAATTTTAGACGCTGCAGGCTGGGGATAAGCACAATTTGTTTTCCCTCTAAAAATCTTAATGGGAATATTTTTTTTTTAGACTTCCGTTCCTGTGTGACTGTGCATTCTGCCCTCTCACTATAGTGTTGATTTTGACTGCAAATTTGTATTTCGTTTTAGTCACAATCCTTTGAATAAAATTCCATTTATTCCATTTTAGTCATAATAGACTAGTTTTAGTTGACTAAATGTCAAGATTTTAGTCGAATAAATCTACAGTTGATTTTGTTGACTAAAATGTGTTTTGGCGGGCCTTGATGCCGTTATAATGCCTGATTTTACAGTTGGTTGCACTCTGAAAATAGCTGATCTACAAGCTCACAATTAGTACCTCCCTAATATTTTAGTCTAGTTTTTGTTAACGAAATTGTACAGTATATTTTTGTCTTAGTTTTAGTCATCATGGCAATTTTTTTATTTAGTGAAAAAAGTCATTGTTTTAGTCTCTCACCCATAAATCAATTACACTGAATTCCAAGTTCCTGAGGAGTTCCTGAGTGGTGGAAAAAGTACTCAAAGTTTTTACTTAAGTAAAATTATCAATAATTCAATGCAGATGTACTCCGTTACAAGTAGAAGTCCTGTATTCAAAATGTACTTGAGTAAAAGTACAAAAGCATTGGCATCAAAATGTACTTAAAGTACTAGATGTACAAGTACTCCTATTGCAGAATGTCCCGTTGAAATGTGTAAAAGAAATCTTTTGAAAATAGCAGATCTACAAGCTCACAATGCGTCGCATCGTGACGCATTGTGAGCTTTCTAATCGCCAAAATGTAAGTGTTTAATGGATGTTTTGATTGATTGATTGATTGATTGATTGAAATATTTATTAACAGTTTGCAGAATTACAGTACTATATTTCAAGCACAAACTCAATACAAAGACTGTTAACTGTGAGTGGACGACCCAATTAAGCATTACACTTGTTTACACTTGTTTACACTTGTTTACCTTGTTCAATTCATCAAAACATTTAGTTTAACATTTAGTTTAGTAACTATAGTAACTAAAGTTTTCAAATAATTGTAGTGGATTAACAGCACAAGATTTGCCTCTGAAATGTAGTGGAGTAGAAGTAAAAGTACTGAAAATGTTGGCACACTCAGTACAGTACTGAGGACGGTGTGTCATGTCCTTCAACTTGTGTGGCTCCTTATCTTGCAGTTACTGCTCCCTCCAACCGGGAGGCATTCTTTTAAAAACATGTCTGCAGCTCCCTTTTGTTAATAGAGGGCTAATAGTGATTGTTGGCAGAGCGGAGCGCATAAATCAGTCCCTCCAAACCCTCTCTGTGATGATCTTATCAGGTAATGCCGTCAGCCCTGTGTTCTCAGCTCAAATGAAAGATGGTATCTTCTTAGTTCATTTGGTAGAACAGGAGGGGTCATATGTCAGACTTAAAAGGGTGGGGGGGGGGAGTGAGGGGGGAAAAAAGCTCTCACATCAGCCCCTCATAATTTTAGTAGGGATTAATAAAGTTCTATTATCCATCATATAGTCAAAATGTCACTTTTGATTTATATATCCTTTATCTGCGTTAGCAGTTCAGGTTTTTTTTGTGGACTTTTCCCTGTTTCAAAGTGTGCCAGGCAAGGTGGCTGGCCACACTGGAGAACATTGAAGATGGCGCACGTAATACAAGCAATGCCAAACTGGTATAGAATCATTTAACCCATTTTGACCTGAGATCAGATTCTAAAAATGTCTTCTACATCCTGACAGTTTTCTGAAAAAGCTATGTTTCTATGTCGTTCTTCAATTTTTCAAAAATAGCAGACCTACAAGCTCGTAGCGTGCCACTCGGTGGCGCGCTATGAGCTTGTAGATCTGATATTTTTCAATAGCTAAAGCATAACATAATGCTAACACCAAAAGGGGTTCCCGCCTAAAATGGGTTTAAGACACTACTTGAGGATGCAACACGTAGCGACTGCTGTACTTGTTTTTTGTAGCCCCAGTGTATTAGCATTATATGATATTTTTTAACATTGCTCATCTATATTTCACCTTATGTAAAATTGTGTTATTTGTTGTTTTGTATGTGTGATCATGTTGTACTCAGGGCATCCTTGCAAAAGAGAGCATGCTCTCAATGGTCTTCCCTGATTAAATAAAGGTAAAACAAATGTGTTATTTGCCTAAACCCTACGAGACGTTTGTCAGAAATGCCATTACTTCCTTTGGGGACCTATAAAGGCCTTGATCCGTCATCTATTTCTATGATCTGTGGCAGTAATCCATGGATGCTATAGTGTCTAACAGTGTTTCTAGGATCTGTGGCAGTAATCCATGGATGCTAGTGTCTAACAGTGTTTCTAGGATCTGTGGCAGTAATCCATGGATGCTAGTGTCTAACAGTGTTTCTAGGATCTGTGGCAGTAATCCATGGATGCTATAGTGTCTAACAGTGTTTCTAGGATCTGTGGCAGTAATCCATGGATGCTAGTGTCTGTCTAACAGTGTTTCTAGGATCTGTGGCAGTAATCCATGGATGCTAGTGTCTGTCTAACAGTGTTTCTAGGATCTGTGGCAGTAATCCATGGATGCTAGTGTCTGTCTAACAGTGTTTCTAGGATCTGTGGCAGTAATCCATGGATGCTAGTGTCTGTTTAACAGTGTTTCTAGGATCCGTGGCAGTAATCCATGGATGCTAGTGTCTGTCTAACAGTGTTTCTAGGATCTGTGGCAGTAATCCATGGATGCTAGTGTCTGTCTAACAGTGTTTCTAGGATCTGTGGCAGTAATCCATGGATGCTAGTGTCTGTCTAACAGTGTTTGTGTTGACAACCGCTCATGCAGCAGTACATCTGTTTCCCGTCTCACAGCCCTTTGACGTTTTCAGACTATGTGGTGCAGTCGTTAAAGGACCACTTCACCACTGTTCAACCTATCTTCATATAATAGGTCCTCACTCGGTCTGTGTCTCATAGGAGGGCTGTGGGCAGTTCAGAAACCGTCCTCCAGTGACATCATCGATGGGGAATACAAGCTAATAGAAACTGCCGGCTTTCTAGTCCTGAAAAGTTGCAATGCGAAAATGGAAGCCACCGTTCTCACGATAATGAAAATCTAAACATTTTTGTAAAGAAAATTGTTTAAAAAAAATCTGCCTAACGATGATGTCACTGGAGGACGGTTTCTAAACTGCCCACAGCCCTCCTATGAGACACAGACTGAGTAGAAAAAAATCGTGCCATTTTATCATGATTATTAGTGAGGACCTATTATATGAAGATATGTTGAAAGGTGGTGAAGTGGTCCTTTAAGCAGAAAGTTCACCCGCATGATGCCCTTTCTGTTATATGAACTGTTCTGAGCCATGCGCCCGGTACAGTCCCTAGAAGGATTGTTGTTCGTATTAGTGTGGTTGCTACAAATAGGCAACACATCATTGTTCCTCTTGGTCCGAGAATGTTTTTGCCAGCAAAGTGAAACTGCGCTTTTTGTTAAAAGGCTTTTTGTTGAAAGGGGAAGCTTTTAAGTCATGCTTCACACTCTGTTGTCACTGTTGTCATGCTATCAGAATAAGATAATGTAACGCACATCCTCCATTCCTGGTGCTGAGCCAAACTGTAAAGACGGATAACGTAGAAGAATATATACTTGAAAAAGACTTAACAATCGAAACGTTGTCCTGCCTGCAGTGTCGCAGTTTTTTGGAGCATCAAAGTGAGTTGCGAGCCCTTGCTTTCTTTCACTGTCGTCATGCTTCACATGACACCACAATATATAACATAAATGGTAAGACGGAATTGAGTTGCCAGTGGATTCCTCGCGACTCAACCATTGCAACCGTGACACTTGCAATTTCCCAGAATTGCACCTTTCTAGTTGTTGTTATATTGTTATACTTTCTTCACAGAACAATAGGCCTATAATAACCTGTGGCTGAGTGAGGAAAGAAATGATTTCCAGATGCGGAGTATAGATCTCCCTCTAATTGCTTTGGTTTGGTTACTGATTAACCTAAAACAAATAATCAAATTGCTGTGTACCTCAAATATTTAATATTTAATTCTTTAATTGAATTCTTTAATTCTCCTACGATTACCATTCTGGTAATCGTATCCCTTTAACTGATTAAACAAATAGTTAATGTGTTTTGTATATCTCATGATTGCTTGTGTAAAGATACATTAACCCATTTTGGGCGGGAACCCCTTTTGGTGTTAGCATTATGTTATGCTTTGGCTATTGAAAAATAGCAGATCTACAAGCTCATAGCGCGCCACCGAGTGGCGCGCTACGAGCTTGTAGGTCTGCTATTTTTGAAAAATCGAAGAACGACTGACATAGAAACATAGCTTTTTCAGAAAACTGTCAGGATGTAGAAGACATTTTTAGATTTTGATCTCATGGGTTAAAATTGATATTTGAGAAGAAAAATACAAAGTGACAATGGAGAGACTGAGTTGTTTGTTGATGTTTCTTCTTTTATGACAGTGAAAAGACATGTTTTTCCTCCATGGATGATCCTCACGGTGCTCCATTTTGGAGAGCTACGGATTCCAATGCGGAATTTAAGAATAATTTAAGACATAAACACTTATTTTTGGTAGATATTTACATGTAAAAATAAATACATCTTCAGGAATTTAATGCATTTGTCTTTTATGTGGTTGACTACAAAACATACATGCAAAGGCTATATCAAATAATGTGTAGGCTACCCACTACCTAGCATTGAATAAATCCTTATTGAGTTTCTTTTCCATTGTTGGTGACTACTGACAGTGGGTTGCAGCACCAGAGTGGCTAATCTGTGCCAATGGGAACCCTCATCAATACCACCGAAAATTATAATCAGTAAAAAAATAAAGTTAAAGCATGGAACATGAACATGTCTGTCATTCGGATTTACTTAATGTGTTTGGATGGTTGCGTAATTCTGTACATTTAAAATGCAAGGAATTTTGTAATAACTTTGTGACTTAATTTTGTGGTGACAACTAAGATTTAAACATATGCTAGATACGGTAGTAATATACTTGTTAATGAATGTGACAGATGCTTATTAAAAAGCATGCAACAGTAAATATAATCACAACAAATTACAGTTAGAACGGCTACATTTATAAGTGAGAATATTCTTTCATATTGCATGCCAACACTCTTGGATCCATCCTTTTCATCTCAAATCGTTGAACGAAATAAGTAACGTAGTATTACAGTATAGGTTATTACTAGTAATAGTCAATTGTGAAACAATCAAGTGACAAAATAAACATTTGTAGCTATTTGCGTAATTATCATTTTTGTTATTATAAGTAGCATTTATTGTTATTTTGGGGATTAGCAAAGGGTCCTTGTTGGTGGTAAGAGCAGAGTATATAATGTTATCTATAGGCCTTTTAACACACTCCTAAGCAAAGGCCAGTTGTTTTTTGGCAGCAAATTTTTATTTTAGTTTTAGTCATAGTCTCTTGAATAGTTTTCATTTAGTTTTAGTCACATTTTAGTCACCTGGAATGTCTTAGTGTTAGTCTAGTTTTAGTTGACTAAATATAAGATTTTAGTCGACTAAATGGACAGTTGATTTAGTCGAACAAAATGTATTTTGGCGGGCCTTGCATGGTGCCGTCGTAATGAGCTTTTTCACTTGCTGAACATAGCCGATCTACAAGCCCACAACGCGTCGCAGCGCGGCGCATTGTGAGCTTGTACATCGGCTATTTTCAGCATGCAACTAATTGTCTATAAGACAACTAATGTCTTATTGTGGATATCTTGTCCACTAGTCCCTTCCTAACATTTTAGTCTAGTTTTTATTTGTTGACAAAATTGTCAGTATATTTAGTCTTTAGTTTTAGTCATCATAGCTCATTTAGTTTCCATTTAGTTTTCGTCAGTGGAAAAAGGTAGTCGACGGACATTTTTCATCTTAGTTTTAGTCGACGAAATCAACACTGGTTCTGACAACGTTTGTCTGATCTGCTCTTCCTTAGTATCACTACATGTCCATACTGTAGAACAGGATTATATCTGGGTATATCTGGGTATTGCCGTCTTGAGTAACTACAAGGAAGGACTATAGCATTAATTATTATGACTCAAATGGGAAAAGGGGGGAAATAACTTTCTGTAAATCCACTGCTGTGTTCTACTTCTTATCCTGAGATTCCCTCCTGCTCGGTTTTGTTTTCCCATCTCAGCAACTTGCAATGTCGTGGTAAAGTCAACAAGTCTAACCACTGCTCCAACTACACTACCGGTATACTGTTCCCAAGGAGAGGGAGAGAGAGAGTGTGTGTGTGTGTTGTGTGTGCGTGAGCGAGAGAAGTACATCTATTTAAATTTTTATTAGTCTTTAGATTTTATATGGTGGTCATTGTTGGAAAAATCCATAACTTTCCCGTTGACTGCTTGAAAAGGTTTGTGTGAATGTAATACTGAGAGGATACAAAAGATTTCCCCATCCGTTATCCCACCTACTGTACTGTACTGTACTGTACTGTACTGTACTGTACTGTACTGTACTGTACTGTACTGTACTGTACTGTACTGTACTGTACTGTACTGTACTGTACACCCACAGACAGAAGGATTTGGATGGACTAGATAAGTGGTTTCCCAAACACTGAGTCGGAACCTGATTTTGGGTCACGGACGGACCCATTATTGGTGGGTCACGGGTATGTTTTTTTTTTAAATTTTAGTTTTTTGATTTCAAAGATTTCAAAATAAATAAAATAAAATTATAAGATTTTTCGAGATTTTTTTTTAAATAAATAGTGAAATTAGCACATCTACCAGCTCACAACGCGTCGCATCGTGACATGTTTTGAGCTTGTAGATCGTCTTTTTTCACTATTTGTGTAATCTAGGGCTTAACCCATTCTGGACGGGAACCCCTTTTGGTGTTTTAAAGCATTATGTTATACTTTAGCTATTGAAAAATAGCAGATCTACAAGCTCATAGCGCGCCACTCGGTGGCCACGGACCCCCATAAGGACCCCCCAAATCCACATGTATTAGGCCACGGACCCCCATAAGGACCCCCCAAATCCACATGTATTAGGCCACGGACCCCCATAAGGACCCCCCAAATCCACATGTATTAGGCCACGGACCCCCATAAGTAAGATGTTTATGTCTCTAGCAGTTAGGACCCCCCAAATCCACATTTATTAGGCCACAGACCCCCATAAGGACCCCCCAAATCCACATTTATTAGGCCACGGACCCCCATAAGGACCCCCCAAATCCACATTTATTAGGCCACGGACCCCCATAAGTAAGATGTTTATGTCTCTAGCAGTTAGGACCCCCCAAATCCACATTTATTAGGCCACAGACCCCCATAAGGACCCCCCAAATCCACATTTATTAGGCCGCGGACCCCCATAAGGACCCCCCAAATCCACATTTATTAGGCCGCGGACCCCCATAAGGACCCCCCAAATCCACATTTATTAGGCCACGGACCCCCATAAGTGAAGATGTTTACGTCTCTAGCAGTTATTTTCAACCATTTAAATTTCAAGGACCCCCAGTTTGACATGCATTCAGGGCCTCAGACCCCCCATTTAATGGCATTTCTATATCACTGGGACCCCAATTTCAAATCACAGCTAATTTAACTCTTGAGAGTGTACAAATGGAACCAAATGCACCCGTTAGGGTCCACTTGGTTCCATTTGTACACTCTCTGAGTTACAGACCCACAAGGGTCCATTTGGTTCCTCTCTAATTTAGCTAGGGACCCCCTGGAACTTGAAGTACCCATATGGGTCCCTGGACCAATGGATTATACTAACCTCTCCAGAAACCCCAGAAACTCACACGTCCCTCCTTGAGAAAGCTATACACAAAGTAGACTATGTCATTATCACTGCGTCTCCTGTCTGAAAAATACCCAGTAATTGAATTTATGCTCCGTTGTAATAAGCAATTACATATAATAATCTTTGGCATGTGACGTTGCCTGCCGTGCGGTGATGTAAGAATCCTAAAACTCTTCTTGTGTGTGGATATAATTAATAAGGATTACATTGTTGTCATTGTCTGATAAGGTTGACGGTTAACAAATTAAAATCATGTCATTTTTCAGTTGAACCTTTTTAATGGCCAATTTAAGGATTGTTTTTTAAATACAATCTGGGAACCAGTTTCACAAACTGTGTGATGAAAACACTAAATACAGTAGAACATGGCCATAAGGGGTAAGATTCTTTTTTTGTTTTTGTTTTCTAATTGTTTTAGCGTTCTAGATGTTGTCCCCTCAGGCATAACACTCAAGTGTGAATGGGTGGGGTGTTCCACTTCATTACTTATTTTCAGAGGCCATTTACAATACCTTATAGGCTACATTACTTCTGAAATGTAATAGTGCATCCGAAACTTAATCTGGGACTAATGTTCCATGATATCTGTAATTTTGTTCAAATCACTTTCCTGTTTTTTTATTTTTAGTTTATTTTTAGTTTTAGTTATGTGCATAACTGTTGCTGGAACACACCACCCCAACACACGCAGCCCATTTGGCTGGTTTAGTTGACCAGGAGCTCCTGGTACTGCTCAGATTTGAGAAAGCGTGCGAAGGAGTCTTTCTCCATCAGGGCGAAGATCCTCTTCTGGGCAACGTCAAAGGTCTCAGCGGAGAGGTTCACCAGGTTCCTGAGGGTCACGTCCTTGGTGACGTGGTCAATGTTCACCTATGTGGACAGGACAGGACAGGACAGGACAGGTGGTCAACATGTGCAGTTAACTTGAATTCAAAAACAGTAGTTGACAGGATCGGAGAGATGGAATTTAATGGGCACAGAAATGATAACGCTCATGACCAGAATGATTGGTGTTCACAACTATATTATTGATGATGCTGGAGAGAAGAACGAGGGAAAAGTAGGGGCCTCTCATATACATCATCATCAGTATATCATCATCATTGTCATCATTATCACTGCAGCAATTGCCCTCTAATCCCAAACGAATTAATCTAAAAGTAATCCAAGAGGAAACTGGAAACGGTACGCTTTGCTCGTTGATTTAATGGATCAAAGATAAATGTAGAAAGTTTGGCTTCATTTGGAAAGGATGCTGACTTTAGAGTCTAGTGCACTCAAGGGCATTTAAATCTTTTTTCCGTGAGTCATAATAATTCCTGAAAATGTTTATCCCTTCCTGTTTTACAATGGCACCTTCCTCTCACGACACTATCAGTCTCCCTCAAAGTCCTGCACCGTAAACTCACTCTGTCTCTCCGGCCGTCTCAGTGCAACATGTACAGTATGTCTTTCATGAAGGACTGCTGATTTAATGCCACAGAAAGTAGTTTTAAAAAGATGTAGAAAGTCCATGCCTTCATATCCTTCCATCAACAATGTGATAATCACTAATGTATTTTTTTACAACCTTGAGGCAATGTTCTGTAAATCCCTTACGCCGGGGCTCCACTGAGTATGAGTGCGTTTGGCGGCGTAAAAAAAAAAGAACCGGGGCGAATGGGTGACGCCGTCCAAGCGCAACGGTGGAGCACCCTTCATTGATTAAAAAGGGAACATTCCCTGACGATGACGCAACGCTGACAGACACCCGATGGATACACTGGAGCTTCAGACTTACAGTAGATCCGGGAACACTACCTGAAACCACTTCATTTTCACTTTTTAGCGCCGCTAGTGCCCTAGTCCAACAAGGCCCAACACGGTGTTCCCAAACTAAAAGTCAAATAAGGGCGCGAAGGACGGCAATGCCGGCCGGTTCGTTTGGATGTAAAAAGTCTTGTTTTTCACCTGGCAGTTACATGTGAAACTGACTGACATAATTCTGAATCCACTTTTTGGCAGCAAATTTTAGTTTTAGTCATAGTCTCTTGAATAGTTGTGTTGTGAGCTTGCACTAGTCCCTAACATTTTAGTCTAGTTTTTATTTGTTGACGAAATTGTCAGCAAATGTAGTCTTAGTTTTAGTCACCATAGCTTAGTTTTCATTTCGTTTCCATTTAGTTTCCGTCAGTGGAAAAAGGTAGTCGGCGAAAACAACACTGCGCTGTTAAGTGTCTGACCTCTCTGGGCCCCTCGGTCTGGATGAAGTCCTCATAGATCTTCTTGGCCTTGGTGGCCATCTTCACTGGGTTCTTGGTCTTCTTGAACTCCTCACAGGCAACCCAGAACTCAATGTTCTCCTCGCTGAACTCAGACTGCAGGAAGGTACGGAAGGCAGCCACTCCATCTAAGAGAGAGAGAGAGAGAGATACAGAGAGAGAGAGAGAGAGAGAGAGAGAGAGAGAGAGAGAGAGAGAGAGAGAGAGAGAGAGAGAGAGAGAGAGAGAGAGAGAGAGAGAGAGAGAGAGAGAGAGAGAGAGAGAGAGAGAGAGAGAGAGAAATATATACATAAGTGTAAACAGAGACAGATACTGTAGGAGAAGTACATATATGGGGATGTTGCTATAGTTGAAACCGTCCTAGTGTTAACATTCTTTGTTTTCCAATCACGATAGGCCTAAGAGGTGTAAAATGAACACATCACTTAGTTGGCAAGTTGTCTCAGTAATTTAGAATGTTATGAATAGAAAACAGCTGGGTTTAGAGACTTCAGCATTCTGTTTGCTGATATTGTTTGACATTGTTTGACATTTTTATATATTTTTGCCTGGTTATGGAAAACAAAACAAGCAGGCATATGTTCTAAAGTGACTCGGCCCTGTCACACACAAGCTCCTCTCTCAAACATTGAACTCTTTGAGTACACCAGTTGGAGTCAACACTAAACCATAGAAATGTGTCCAAATTTGACTAATTGGAAGGAGGGTCTGACCACTTAAACGCTATCCACTTAAAATGCACAGAGATTAAAGAGGTGAAAAGAAATTCTAAACTACAAAAAGTGCCCCTCGGGGCACAGGTCTCCTGTGTCTCTTCTTGTGGCCTCCTGGTGGCGCTATAATAAGCCCATGTGAAAAGGGTGCCATTTCTTCTTATGCCTTGGATGGCAATTGGATGATTTGAGGCATTTTGTTCCAAAAATGTGTTTTGCAAAAATCCACCTGTTGGTGGTGCTAAAACATGCCAATGTGAAAAGGGTGGGATATATTGCTCAGCCTAGTAGGAACGTCTGTGAAAGATTTCACGTAAATTGCACGCTGCGTTCATGATTTGAGGCTTTTTGTTCAAAACGGGCCAATCCTGCAAATTTTGAAAGCCAATGTTAGCCCATCAGGATGGCATATGAAATATCGGACAGATCTGTTTTGAGCACATGACTATTGAGATACTGTGTAACGATTTGCGGGATTATTGGACAAAATATGGAGGAAAATGTGTTTTACAAAAGTCTCCTGGTGGCACTATAACAGGCCGCTCTGGAACATTTGGGGCAGAGGTTCATCGTTGGCATCCAGGGAGTGTGTGTGCAAAATTTGGCATCGACCGGGTTAACGGTGCCGATGATTAGCAGGACGGACGGACACACACACGGATGGACGGACACACGGACAGTGCAAAACATACTCTCTCCCCATGCCTTCGGCCTGGTGGAGACAAAAATATATTTTTGATCAGAATTTTTGTATTGGCATTTTAGTAACAAATCTAAGGATGGGTATTAAAATTGCACCATCCCAAAAACCCAGACTTTAACTGTGATGAATTATAGTCAAACAGCTACAGAAACAAAAAAGAATGCTGGAAAGTGTATAGATTAGAACATAGTTTAAAATAGCAGCTAGACTACATATGATTGGAATTGTGTGTAAACGCGTGCCAATGGAGCATTGTAATGCAACACAATACCCATGACGTTTCCCATTGTCTGTAAAACACATGCTGATGATGATAAGCATTCTGTAACTCCTTCGGGCATTTATCTGTGATCTAGTCGGCTAGCTTGGTTCAAAATAGGACTGAGTGGTAACCGAGGGCAGCTCATTAAAACATGCCCATATTACCCACTCAAAAACACACTCCTGTGTGTGTGTGTGTGTGTGTGTGTGTGTGTGTGTGTGTGTGTGTGTGTGTGTGTGTGTGTGTGTGTGTGTGTGTGTGTGTGTGTGTGTGTGTGTGTGTGTGTGTGTGTGTGTGTGTGTGTGAATTGAATTAAATTGTGTGTGTGAGTGCGTATGTGACTAACAACCTCTCTTCTCACTCAAGTGGACTCCGTTGCTATGGATACCAAGTAACTGTGAAACTTACTTGCGACAGCAAGGCGAGCATTCTGCGAAAATTCAGAGTAAAATGCTTTGCTAAATGCAAATTGTTGTCTCTGTGAAGTGACCGGGCGTCACTGGCGTCAGAACCGTCTCTGTGAAGTGACCGGGCGTCACTGGCGTCAGAACCGTCTCTGTGAAGTGACCGGGCGTCACTGGCGTCAGAACCGTCTCTGTGAAGTGACCGGGCGTCACTGGCGTCAGAACCGTCTCTGTGAAGTGACCGGGCGTCACTGGCGTCAGAACCATGCCAAAGTACACAGTTTACACCCCACGGTCCCACGCACAATCGCACATGACCACCTGGCACTTCTTAAGGTTACAAGAACACAAAAACATCCTCTTCTCCTTAGAAGAGGTTGTTTGTATATACGTGCACACTACAGACATAATGTATGTCTGTCTGTCTTGTCTTGTCTTGTCTTGTCTTGTCTTGTCTTGTCTTGTCTTGTCTGTCTGTCTGTCTGTCTGTCTGTCTGTCTGTCTGTCTGTCTGTCTGTCTGTCTGTCTGTCTGTCTGTCTGTCTGTCTGTCTGTCTGTCTGTCTGTCTGTCTGTCTGTCTGTCTGTCTGTGTCCGTCCGTCCATTTGTCCACAACCTTCGACAGAATTTATCTGCACAATATTCTCACACTGTCCTTGCAATAAATCAGTTCGGGTTTGTTCATCAACCTGCCTTCTGCCACTTTCAGTTTAGTGAACTGTTTTAAACCCTATAGCTGACCGGGGTCACACAGGGCTCTCTACTTGGCTCCCCTCCTCTTTTTCCGGGCTATACCAAGTCTCTCCACCAAAACTAGCCGACCTACAACTCGCAACGTGCCAAGAAGTAGCCATGTGTTCTGAGCTTGTAGATCGGCTTTTCGCCGAATGCTCGCTTTGACGTCGGCCGCTGTCTCCTGTACTGCACTGTAATAACTCCACTGACTGTATGCTCAGCACTGTTTAGGCAAGTCTATCGCCTGAGAAGAAACGTTACCGTCGTTTGTTCCTGCAAACTATTGGCATGATGCATGTTTTATTCTATATTTTTTCCTTTTTAGTCAACAGAGTTATTTACATTAATCAATCAATTAGTGTTAATACCAGACCTTACCAATACTGTATGTACTTGACACACTATAACATACACACATAGATGGGTGTTGAATTGTTCTTTATTAGAGCATTCCAATAATACTCACTGCATTATTCTACAACAGCTTGTATAGCCTACTGTATCAGCCTGAAAAAGAAGCGTAAACACTGGAAATATATGATGAAACTATTGTTGGACAATATACTGTATGGTACATTATGTAGCATAGCAATATTGTATATAATTATCCACTTCTTTGTTTGTATTTCCAGATGTGAGACACACATCTTAGCGTCCCATATGCATTAAGAATGAACATGAGCACACATGAAGAACAATGTAATGTAAAGAATGAAAGTGGTAATGCATCATGCTGTGAGAAGCCTTTAGATCAGGGGTGCCCACACTTTTTGACTTGAGAGCTACTTTCAAAATGACCAGCTCGGCAAGATCTACCCACCAAATCAATTATTATACCATTGCTGAAAATAGTTTTCTTCAATATATTTAAATGAAATACTCTTTAGGGGCATGTCATGTGATCTACCTGCACAACCTTTGTGATCTACTGGTAGATCGCGATCTACCTTTTGGGCACCCCTGCTTTAGATGTTACCACAACACTAGTAAGGCTATGGGACTTTCGGTTTTAAATCTCAAATCGAAATCAGACCAGCCTCTCCTCTTTAGTGGAAATCTCATGAACGTTTGACCTACTCACCAATACAAAGATGGGTTGTGTCAATAGAAAGCCTACTTTCCTTAGTGGACGCACTCTGAGCCCCCCACCACACGTATAAACGATACTTTTTGGCCAAAAAGGGATTTTGTTTCCACCGGAAAAAAAATACTTTTAGTTACTCCAATGCGCCCTCTACCGATATTGCCCAGAGAATTGCCTCATAGAGAATATTTTTCCTCCGGTGAAAAAAAATCCCTTTCTGGCCAAAAAGTACCGTTTATACGTGTGGTGGGGGGCTCAGAGTGCGTCCACTAAGGAAAGTAGGCTTTCTAATGACACAACCCGCCTTTGTTTTGGTGAGTAGCAAAAACGTTTTTTTTTAAATATGCTAAAGAGGAGAGGCTGGTCTGATTTCGATTTGAGATTTAAAACCGAAAGTCCCATAGCCTTATACTGCAGGGCAGAATCGTAGAAGCAGTAGAAGGCTATGGACCAGAGCTAGCTCAACACACACAATGTCTGTGGTAAAGATACACACAAAATGAATGTACACTTCCAAGTGGCCATGCATCATTATAACCTCAAATGAATGCACACTTCCAAGTGGCCATGCATAATTATAAGCTCAAATGAATGCACGCTTCCAAGTGGCCATGCATAATTATAAGCTCAAATGAATGCACGCTTCCAAGTGGCCATGCATAATTATAAGCTCAAATGAATGCACGCTTCCAAGTGGCCATACATAATTAAGTTTGCTATATTTCTAATAGCCGTCCTACCTATTGCTTTCCTAGAAGCAAGCCCCGGGGGCTTCTAGGAAAGCAATGTTGCCACAATGTTACCACAACACACAAAATGTCTGTGGTAAAGATACACACAAAATGAATGCACACTTCCAAGTAGCCATGTATAATTATAAGCCCAAATGAATGCACGCTTCCAAGTGGCCATGCATAATTATAAGCCCAAATGAATGCACGCTTCCAAGTGGCCATGCGTAATTAAGCTTGCTATATTTCTATTAGCTGCCCTACCCAGTGAGTCTGTGGGGGCCTCGGCCCCCATGAGGAATTGGACCAGGGATCTCGGCCCCCATGAGGAATTGGACCTGAATATATATATATATATATATATATATATTCGCCTTGCATTGACTTTGTATGTAATCGCGCCGCTCTAACCATCCAAGTCTGGCACCTTAACACCTCTTTTTTCCTCACTGTCCGGGGCGGGGGGTGGTGGGTGGTGGACCGCGTTTCCTATCCTCTTGTACACATGCAGATCAGGCATTGAAATGCTAATTTGGGTGCTTGTTTTCACCTGCCAGATAGGTAAGGGTATGCAGTACTGTACTGTACTCTGCTTAGGCTACTTGTTCACAATGAAACCACCACCAGCAAGAACACCCTGGCTGGCAACAGCGATGCCAGCCTGCCGTTGAAACCTGCCGCCGTCCCAGCGACAGAACACAGAACCTGCTGAGGCGGACAGGACTAGCCTGCAATCATGGCATTTAAACATGCTCTTCTGTTTATAATCTAAACACTGTGACACGTTTAAAAAGTGTTTAGAACCTAAACGCTTGGGTTTAGTGTGAAACGAAAAAAATAAAAAAAATCAACTTTCTTTTCAACTTTTTTCTTTTATAAAAACATTTAGTCTCTGGCCCCTACCTATTGCTTTCCTAGAAGCAAGCCCCGGGGGCTTCTAGGAAAGCAATAGGGAGGACGGATGCCCCCTCTATTTCCCAGTGCCGTTCACCTGCTGGGCACTAGTATCATCTGCCGCCCCTCTGGGAGTGGACCTGAATTCTTTGTGCGTGTGCGTGCGTCATACAGTGTCCCTTTAACTCTCGTGTTTAGCTCCTCGCGGCTTTTTAAACAGCCTAACAGCTGCAATACAATACATGGACGGTGTAACAGAGAACTCACTTACACATGTTATGCCAAATAAGCATAAGATGTGACACCAAATAAGCATACTTCCAGTTTAAGAATTAGACCATGTCAACTGTATATATTGTTACGGGTCCCTATCATCTGGAATCAAGGTTGTTTAGACACACAGAAGTTATTAAAGGGAGCGTGTTGTAGCGGAGAGTTTACGCATACCAATGGGAATACTTAACGATCAATCCCACTTGTTCTTCGATTTTTCAAAAATAGCAGACCTACAAGCTCGTAGCGCGCCACTCGGTGGCGTGCTATGAGCTTGTAGATCTGCTATTTTTCAATAGCTAAAGCATAACATAATGCTAAAGCTAACTTCAAAAGGGATTCCCGCCCAAAATGGGATAAGCATACTACAAAATCCAGTTTAAGAATTAGACCATGTCAACTGTATATATTGTTACTGGTCCCTATCATCATGGAATCAAGGTTGTTTAGACACACAGAAGTTATTAAAGGGAGCGTGTTGTATAGCGGAGAGTTTACGCATACCGCTGGGAAGAGTTAACGATCAATCCCACTTGCTCTGGGGTCTTTCTGTGTGCTTTCCTTCCGACAACAGGTGTAAACACCAGAGCCGGTGTCTGGTCTCTGGCTTACAGTACACAGGCGCTTGTTTCCCAAGGTTTAACTCCTATATGTTTCTCTTAATCCATTCTGGGCGGGAACCCCTTTTGGTGTTTTAACTAAGCATTATGTTATACTTTAGCTATTGAAAAATAGCAGATCTACAAGCTCATAGCGCGCCACCGAGTGGCGCGCTACGAGCTTGTAGGTCTGCTATTTTTGAAAAATCGTGAAAATTATATTATATTATATTTGAATATATATTCTTTCTTTTTTTTAATGTTTTTTTTTTTTTTGCTTTCGCCTTTATTTTATATGTTTTATGGAGGGACAGACAGTAGGCTGACAGGAAATGGGGAGAGAGATGGGGGGAAGACATGCAGTAAAGCCCGTCAGGATCGGGAGTCGAACCTGCGGCACACTGCCAGACTGGATTACCAGCCAAGGTGCCTGGACCGCTGAACCATGGCCCAGGCCCCCTTTGGGTGTTTTAACTAAGCATTATGTTATATTTTAGCTATTGAAAAATAGCAGATCTACAAGCTCATAGCGCGCCACCGAGTGGCGCGCTACGAGCTTGTAGGTCTGCTATTTTTGAAAAATCGTGAAAATGCGGCACAAACCTTTGAATATATATATTCTTTCAGACGACTTTTTTATTTATTTCGACGTCAGGCCTAAATGGGCTACTGACCAATGCTCCCATGGGACTGCGTACCGTATAGCTACTATATATAGTACTGTCTTTATACAAGGGCTAATTCCTGCCAAGCACGCATTACAGTGCATTAATACATCAAACAGACATTTCAGCGCCACTTTATGAGCTTGTAATGCATACCTAGCCATGTGTACGTACTGTATGTGTGAATAGCGTCTTAGGTTGCCGCGGTAACATGAAGTGATGACTGGGAAGGTGATTAAACCCTTATGTGTATATATATATGTGTACAACTTTGATAAATAACTCTTGAGAGACTGTAGATCGTTTATCAAAGTCAAAATGTGAGTGTGAGTGTGCGTGTGTGTGTGCGTGTGCGTGTGTGTGTGTGTGTGTGTGTGTGTGTGTGTGTGTGTGTGTGTGTGTGTGTGCGCAGTACAGTATCAGTCAAACTTACAGTTGTGGGACAAAACCATGTCCAGTGACTCGCGCCATAGAGCAGCCTCCTCAGCGGTAGGTCTAGAAACATAACAGTTGGCATATTATTAGAAGTTACATTTTTGTATACTCACTTAGCAAGTGAGCGCAATGTGACAAATGCTAAAATGTAGAACATAGTATGAAAACCTCAAAGATAAATAGCCACATGGCTGTTCATATAGTGTGCATTGTATACCGTAGAATAACATTTATATATATATGTGACTAAATTTGACTGAGGGACTGCCATTGGATTTTTTAGAATTTTCGTTTTCAGGGAATCATAGCTTCAAATTGACATATTGGTTGTTCAGTTTGACCCACCAGTTTTGGAGATATGGCTTATAGAGTAATGTCTTGCAGAAAACAGCGAGTTGAGAAAACAGGCTTGAAAGGTTCACTTCTGTGGTCTCTCACCTTACACCTAGCTAGTAGCTACATGTTTGGGCATTTATTTCATATTTACATGACAATTTCACACTTATTTCAGACATGTTCTAGTATGTGAATAGTCTGCCTGTGCTATTAACTCATTTTGAAAAGTTTTTCTCCTCTGGTGAAAAGCTGTAATTTGCGCGATGGCAGTCTCTCAGTCAAATCTGGTCACATATTGTTATAAATCAATGTATTTTGACCCGGGTCATTCCCACATGGTAGTATTACAGAATACCAAGATGCCACCTTGGTATTCTGTAACCATACAAAGTGTCCAGTGCCTGTGGAGTGTGAATGAGAAGATGCTGTTTCAAACCATGGATCTCCACATCACATCATGTAAAGTCGAGGTTCCTTGTCCGCACAGAAGTACATGTCTATACTGTACCCCACCAGGCACCACTATCTCTTTATTAGGCAGAGAGATGAAAGTACAGTACTTACTTCAGAAGCTTTTCTGGCTTCTTCTCGGTTTTTTCCGGGTAGGGGATGATCAGGTCAATGGCATTATCTGGCTTCTGGAGAAAAACTCCCAGTTTACTCTTAATCTCTTTAGCCCTGTATGGGAAATAGAAGACAAGATACCATGGTGACTCTTGCATGATGCAGTCTTTGTTTCTTCAGTGAATCGGTCCTACGAAATGCTCAAAGTGAGGGCAGAGAAATAATGTAAAATCATGTTAAATTTGTCACAGAATAAAGCATTTATATGAAATAACGTAGTTTAGTTTTGAAAGTTGAAGGAACGAGGTAAACATTAGTGGCGAATCTTAAATTATTGGGCCAGTAGTTAGGGGCTCATCTGCCTTTATTCATAGTGGACTGAGTGAAGACATGAAAGGAAACGGGGAAAGATTCAGAGAGTGACAAAAAGGAATCGAACCCTGTCAGGCTGCAACAGAGCCGTGCCATAACCGCTAGGCCATTGGCGCTTCGTAATGTATGATTATTTTATGTTCAACATGTAGAACAAAAAAAATCTGCAACATTTTACATTTATACTATTATTATAGTATAATTATATTTATGATATTATTTATTATGCGAAACATGTTCACGAGTCAAATGTAAAATTGTTCATCGTTATTTGATTTTTTTGTTAAATAATTTAGTACTGTATATGTAGAATGATACACATTTCATCACAACTGAAACTTTTAAATGGAAAATGATCCCGCACACTGTCTTCACTTAGGTTGGTTTTTATTGCAACGTTTCGGTCGTCATGCAGACCCTTCATCAGGCAGATGCCTGACGACCGAAACGTTGCAATAAAAACCAACCTAACCAAAGACAGTGTGCGGGATTCTCCTTTTTTTCTACCTATCAGTTCCTGTTATCCGACGCACCTGTCCTTTGTAGGTGTGCAGAAGGACTTTTTCGTATAAATGGAAAATGATTAAAAAAAAAGAAAGAAAACTATATACAATGAGAACCCTTTGGAAATAAGAGCATGAAATCCATACCCATTGAATTACTCATTTTGTGCAACATGTCGTTTTATAACTTGACTCTATTATTTTGTCTTTCATAAAAAAAAAGAAATAGTAATTAGGATCATTTCAAAACAAGGTTAGTCAATATAATAACATTCATGGGATAAACATAATGGAGTAAAATATCAACACATATTAAAGAGTGGTCCAACAAACCCACAGTAATACAGTAAATACACCCATCTAAGCATATAGTATGTAATAGTAGTAATATAGTAGTAAAACAGCAATACATGAAGGACATAGCTCACCTAACCAGACATGTCTGGGGTAAGGCTGCTAATCCTCTACACATTATCCAAACGCGCTCAGTTCCAAAGTTTAGTGAGAAATCCAAAAATGAAAAACGAAACAAAGTGCTTAAGTTGTCTCAGTCTGTCTCCTTATAGTTCTGATAGTGCCTTCCAGGAGGAGTATATATACATCCAGACGCCCTGTGGGCTCTGGGCCAACCGCTAAACCAATCAGATTAGGATCGCTGCTGTGTTGTTGTAGTCACAAACAGCTGTGGCTCCTGGGTTTGTGTGGATGGGAAGGAAGGGCTTAAACAACAACTGGTCTAGCCTATTTTGGGCGGGAAGAACCCCTTTTTGGTGTTAGCATTATGTTATGCTTTAGCTATTGAAAAATAGCAGATCTACAAGCTCATAGCGCGCCACCGAGTGGCGCGCTATGAGCTTGTAGGTCTGCTATTTTTTGAAAAGTCGAAGAACGACTGACATAGAAACAGCTTTTTCAGAAAACTCAAAATGGGCTAGGAACATTGTGGGATGGACTAAATGCATTTAGTAAGTAACTGTACTTTGTTGAAGTTTGAGGCATTTTGTACTTTACATGAGTATTTCCAATTTCCAATGCTTTTACTTCTACTCCACTACAATTATTTGAAAGCTTTAGTTACTACAGTATAGCTAAATGAAAAAAAAGAGGTTGTGCATCAGCAATGGTTTTCAGTGGAGTGCTGAAACCAAATCCAATATACATAAAAAAAAAAATAGGAATTTAAAAAATTCCAAAAAGGTATAGCACATCCAAAAATTGAATAAACGGCGGACAAAGTACTCACATTTCCATTTCTTTATTGGCGCACACCAAAAAGGAATATCGGCATAGCTACAGTATGCATAGCTATTGTTTGATGATAGTCCTATTTTTTGATGATTACTACAGTCGCTACTTTGTAGATTTGGATTATTCTCTTTCAATATTTTGTATTGGTTTTTCACAAAATTATAAACATGCATTACATTACAAAGACGTACAAAAAGAGGGAAAAAAAAAATCAACAACATGCCAGCAAATAGTAATACAGAAAAAAGTAGCAGTCACGTATTTGTTATTATTATATTATAAAAAAATAACAAATACATACATTTCGGGCATTTGAAAATAGCCTGTAGTAGCCTGTGTAGATCTGCTGTTTTCTAAAGATTATTTGTACTTTTACTCAAGTTCATGTTGAATTCCAGACTTTCACTTGTAACAGAGTATTTCTATATTGCAATACTGATACCTTTTACTTAAGTACAAACTTTGAGTACTTGAGTACTTTCCACCACTGCTTAGTGAGCGCTTTCGGTAACGGAGAGGAGGTGTTAAACCAAAGTGTTTGATTTGGGATCAGAGTAGTGGTCATAACATTAACCCATGTTGGGCGGGAAGTGGGAACCCCTTTTGGTGTTTTAAACATTGTTATAACTTAGCTATTGAAAAATAGCAGATCTACAAGCTCGTAGCGCGCCACCGAGTGGCGCGCTACGAGCTTGTAGGTCTGCTATTTTTGAAAGATCGTGAAAATGTGGCGCAAATCTTTATATATATTCTTTCTTTTTTTAACTCATATATTTGCTTCGGGGGGTGGGGGGGGTCTCTGGAACAACATATTTTCAGATGGGGGTCGGCGGCCAATTGCACATAATTCTGGGGGTCCTTGACATGAAATATTGAGCACCACTGATATAGAAACATGAGGTATTTCAGAAAACTTTTAGGATTTAGAAAACATTTTTTTAAACTATATGTAATTCATATAGGGCATGATGACAATAATATTATTGGCCCTTGTAGATGTGTCAAGGAGTAAACTGTTCTGTTAAATGCTGCAAAATATTACTTTAACTCGGTGGAGATTTAATTCAAGACATGGCATTCAGTTAAAACACATCTATACATTGTAGTCGACTCCAGAATCGTCTTCATATAATCCAATTATCAATAGTTACAGTATGGCCATCATAAAGACAAGGACACGTGACGTGGCATCTAATTTTAACACAACTTCATCTTTAGAAAATGTTTAGAACATGTTTAAATAATTTACAATGTGTAAGGCCAATTCATGAACATAGTTATTTGGGTAGCAGTGTTCTTAAATGTGAGTGGTGTGTTCTGTTGGCAGAAACCATCAAGGAGAGTTTAGTTTAGTTCTTGGCATATAGCCTAAGTGCCCTTCAGAAAGTGCACCTCATCATGTAGGTTGTAATAACCTGCTTTGAGGCTATAGCTCCAAACAGTATTTAAACTCGAAAGTTGGCACTCAGTGCATATACCTCCGGGAATCCTAGATATACAGTAATTGTCAAGATATGCCTACATACGTCGGATATTATACAACAGGTCGTTTCGAGGAAGCAATCTGATTGGTTGAAACAGCCTTCTAGCCGTGGTTCAAACGAGCACCACTCCACACCTAATCAAAACAAAGAATTTTCCCAAAGAGTTTTCCCAGAGTGCAGCAAACTCGGTGGCTAGGCTAGCTAGTTTCTTGGGACATTTGTGGTCGTAGTGACTACATCTGGGCCAAATTCACGCGAAAATGACCGGGCCGAATTTTTGTCCCAGTCCAGCCCTGCTGTGCGTAGTATTGTATGCTCAGTGGCCAAAAGTGAGCAGCCCAGCACTCCCATTTTTGTGTCATGTGGAACTGTTCAGAAGTTATACAGTTGGCCTTTTTATGAGAAATCACACCCTCATTGTAGAGGGTGTAATTTGATTGCTCAAAGGGTGTGTTGCAGAGTCTGCAACACACCCTTTGAGCAATCAAATGACCGTAGTTATAAGTTAATCACTTCTCCCTTGCCCCATTCTTACCACAACATTTTATATGAAATATAGCTGCAAGCTATACCTTAAGACGGGAACAAGCAATAAGACAAATCACACCCATGTGAACTGAGCGGTGCCGGCTGCTCAACAACACCGCTGGCTGGTTATGTTAAGTTAGTAATTAGTAAATGGTGCATTTATATAGCGCCTTTATGCAAGGCGCTTTACATAGATGTGCATTGTGTGCATTACATTCACCCATTCACACACACATTCACACACCGATGCTGGAGGAAACCATGCAAGGCACCAACCAGAGTCTTGCTCAAGGAACCATCTGTCCACTCTACCCCTGAGCCACCGCCGCCCCTGCTGCCTTTTTTTTGGCGGAAGAAGAAGGGAGAAGAAAAATCCGGGCAAATACAATAAGGGACCATAGGCCCTTCGGGCTTGGTCCCTTAATTAATTCATAGGCTTTTGATATTTTCTAATTTTTCATTAAAACACCCAACTTACATCCAACTCTGCTGCAGGTGTTCATAATGAATATGAACATATAATACATTTGTGCCTTGTATACCTAAATCAGGTAGCTTTACAACAAAGATGTATTCGGCTATTCGGTATTCGGCCAACTGTTTACTATATTCGGTATTCGGTTTCGGCCAAGAATTTCCCTTTCGGTGCATCCCTAATTAGAATTATTTAAAAGATGGTAACTCAGGCACATATTGAAGTTATTAAAAAAGAAGCCTATCCATCATTGCCGATGGGGGAAAAAAATAAATAAAAAAATAAAATAAAATAAAATAAATTCCTTGCTACCCATCCTTCCCACGAAAAAATAAATAAATAAATAAAATAAAATAAATTCCCTACCTACTCAGCCCAAAAATGACAGCCAATCGGAGACCAATGTTTATTTTTCCTTGGCCTAAGTCTCCAGAACTCTACTGGAGAGATGGAACACCATTCAATGGTCATTCCCTCTCATGTCCATCATTTTGATGATGATGGTGGTGGAGAGCAGGTGTGCAATTGGGTTGAGATCTGGTGCCTGCGAAGGCTATATATAGCATACTGTATGATTCACATCAATTTCATATTGATCAAATCATTCCGTATATGATCGTGGGCCTGTAGATGAGGGCATTGTCATCCTGTAAGACAGGGGTTCTCAACGTTTTTGGCCGGGGTCCCCCGAAAATGCTTTGGCAACGTCTCGGGACCCCCGCCCCGCCCCCTCCCGACCCCCAATATAAATTGACTGCTACAATAACCTTAACGATTTTGGGCGGGAACCCCTTTTGGTGTTTTAAGCATTGTTATAATTTAGCTATTTAAAAATAGCAGATCTACAAGCTCATAGCGCGCCACCGAGTGGCGCGCTACGAGCTTGTAGGTCTGCTATTTTTGAAAAATCGTGAAAAAAAACAAAAAAACAATCTTTTTTTTTTTTTTTTTTTTTTTGAAAATAATTTGGGGACCCCCTAAAATAATTTGGCGACCCCCCGAGGGGTCGCGACCCACGGGTTGAGAACCCCTGCTGTAAGAGACACCGCTCCCATGAGGATAGAACATTTCCGTCATAGTAGGCTACAAAGGTGATCAATGGCAATGACCCTTCCTGCCCTGAAGTGCACCCAAACCATGCCAGGAAAATGCCCCCACTTTGCCCCAACAACGTAACACCCTCGCCATATATAGGGCAGTGGTGCATGCATGGGCAGCCTGGTCAACTGCCCTGCCAGTTTGACCTCCTGCCTCTGAAACATGGACTGATTGCATTGAGTAAAAGGATAGAGGCCGAACCGGAGCGGCAGCCCCCCTGGCTGGTCTGAGTGCTGCCACAGTGATCTCTGGCTGGTCCGAGTGCTGCCACAGTGGTCTCTGGCTGGTCTGAGTGCTGCCACAGTGATCTCTGGCTGGTCCGAGTGCTGCCACAGTGGTCTCTGGCTGGTCCGAGTGCTGCCACAGTGGTCTCTGGCTGGTCCGAGTGCTGCCACAGTGGTCTCTGGCTGGTCCGAGTGCTGCCACAGTGATCTCTGGCTGGTCCGAGTGCTGCCACAGTGGTCTCTGGCTGGTCCGAGTGCTGCCACAGTGGTCTCTGGCTGGTCCGAGTGCTGCCACAGTGGTCTCTGGCTGGTCTGAGTGCTGCCACAGTGTTCTCTGGCTGGTCCGAGTGCTGCCACAGTGGTCTCTGGCTGGTCCGAGTGCTGCCACAGTGGTCTCTGGCTGGTCCGAGTGCTGCCACAGTGGTCTCTGGCTGGTCCGAGTGCTGAGTGATTAACCCATTTTGACCTGAGATCAGATTCTAAAAATGTCTTCTACATCCTGACAGTTTTCTGAAAAAGCAATGTTTCTATGTCAGTCGTTCTTCAATTCTTCAACAATAGCAGACCTACAAGCTCGTAGCTCGCCACTCGGTGGCGCGCTATGAGCTTGTAGATCTGCTATTTTTCAATAGCTAAAGCATAACATAATGCTAACACCAAAAGGGGTTCCCGCCCAAAACTGCCCTACAGTGAGGGCGTCATGTTGTGGCTGGGTGGGTGCATGGGTGCATGGTGGGCATATACCCCCCCCCCCCCCTGTCTAGTATTTCTTATTATTTCATTACACTGCCAACAATGTGTTGAATGTGTGTTCTTGCTGCTGGACTGTTTTTCTTGGAGTTGGACTATTGGGAAAAATTTCAGTAGCCTGTTATTGTTATTTGCACTCTGCCGAGCTGACTGTTTCAATGAGACTGTCTGGAAATATTATTCATGATGAATCACGATGGACGACATTAGCCATGCTTGAACTGGAGTGGTTCTCATCAGTGTATAAGTGCTCTATTCAGTCTTAACCCATTCTGGGCGGGAACCCCTGTTGGTGTTTCAAATAGCAGATCTGAATATTGACAAATAGCAGATCTACAAGCTCAACCGAGTGGCGCGCTACGAGCTTGTAGATCTGCTATTTTTGAAAAATCGTTAAAATGTGGTGCAAATCATTGAATATATATTTCAGAGCGAACATTTTTAACTAAAATATTTGCTTCTGGGGAGTCCCTGGAACTACATATTTTGAGATGGGGGTCCGTGGCCCAATAGAGATAATTCTGTTGGTCCTTGACATGAAAAAGGTTGAGCACCACTGACATAGAAACATGGGTTTTTCAGAAAAATGTTTTTTTAATCGACCTCAGTCCAAAATGGTTAACGTCTGTGCATCGTCTCCCTCTGCCTCTTTGTTTATACTTGTGTCATGCATGCACCAAATTAGCACACAAATGTGGATGCTACTTGAGGAAGGAAATCAGAAATGACTACAAGAGAGGATCAGCTCAGGTCAGAAGGTTTGGGGATAAATGACTACACGAGAGGATCAGCCCAGGTCAGAAGGTTTGGGGATAAACCACGAGAGACGAGGTTGAGATGGTTTGTAGAGATGAGGGAACTTGGGAGAGGGATGCTGAAGATGGAACTGCCAGGTATAAGAGCAGAAGAGGAAGGCCAAAGAGGAGGTTTGTGGATTCGGATGGTGAGAGAGAGGACAGGCAGGTGGCTGGAATCACGGAAGATGCAGAAAACCGAACCAAAGATGATCAGCTGTGGCGACTCCTGGTGGAAATTAGCCAAAAGAAGAAGAAGAATACATTATGCTGAGTTCGGTAATATAATCAGTTCAGTGCAGTAAAACGAGCTGACCCACGTCTGAAACGGTCGAGAAATGACAGAGTTACCATGTGGGGGTCCCTGGGGGGTCCGTGCGGGGGTCCCCCTGAACATCCAGAGCCCCAGGAACGACCCAGGGCTCGTACTGTAGTTTACTCTGTGCCACTTTACTCTGCTTTTCGTGCTCGGACATGCTTACTTGCTTATGGTTGTCCATCGATTCCGATGATGACGTCCACTTATGTCCTTAACGGTGAGTTCTTTGGTGGCTAAAGAGTCCAAGACCAATACTGGATCCACATTTGTTATTGCAGGTGGGGCATGGGTAGGTTGTAGTGGTGGTAGTGGTACTGGCAGCCATGGGTGTGTTCCTCCTGTGTCTCTGTTGCTGTCTTCTGACAGTCCTGTCCTCCTCCAGCCTCTGATCTTACATTTCCTCAGTGAGGTCTTCAGCTGGTCCTTGTACCTCTTCTTTGGCCCTCCTGCCAGGCGCCGACCATGGTGTAACTGGCCATACAGCACTCTGCGGGGAAGTCGGTCTTGAGGCATCCGGATTACATGTCCAAGCCAGCGCAGTTGGTGCTGGGCGATTGTAGCCTCCATACTACATATGGCAGCTTGTTCTTGCCAGAATCTCCGTATGTGGCACACGGTCACGCCAGGTGAGGCCCAGGATGCGATGTAGGCATCCAATATGGAAGCGCTCAAGGGTCTTGACGTGCCGGCTGTATGTGGTCCATGCTTCACAGCTATAGAGGAGGGTGGTAATGCAGACAGCGTTGTAGACAGCAACCTTGGTTCTCAAAGACCCGGCGCCGTAGTCTCCCAAAGGCAGCCGACGCCTGCTTGACCCGGTTCTGAATTTCACAGTCGATGCTGCAGTCCTCTGAAAGGATACTGCCAAGGTATTTGAAGGATGGGGTTATTGCTAGTGACAGACACAGAGACAGACATACAGACATTATGACATACGGACACACATAGCTCCGTAATGGAGCGGAGGCACCGCTCAAAAACAAAGCATTGTGCTGTTGAATTTTTTCGATAGGAACTTATATAGGAACTTAAAATACAGTTACTCCATTGTTTCCATTGATCCATCTGACCCTTCAACACGGCTGCCGCCTTTAAAGTGGTCAGGTGGGTGGGCCACAGACACTTTTGAGATTTTCAAGTGCGCCCTGATCCAGAAAAGATTCGGAATCGGAAACCACTGATCTGTGGCAACTTAAAACGATGTTTGTTTGCTTAGTTGCAGCAGCGGGACAAAAGCCAAAGTATAGCGGTGCACACAGACACGTCAGGCATACAATGTCACACACGGGAGTTTGTTTTCATTCTACTGAATTACGGGAAGCGCAGGGTCGGGAGGAGAAAGCCCTCTGAGTGGATGTGTGCTCAGGCGTCATGGCATCTGCATTGAGTACTGTTCAAATAAACTGGGAGCAGTTGGCAGCCGGGGCACCGTGTTTACCCCACTGACAGCTCGCCCCTCAGAAAGGGAGTCGGCAGCTGAAAGCACAACTAACATAATAAAAGACTTAATGGTCTCCAGCATGCTGTCATCATCGCTGTCATATAGTATGGATGGAATCATATGAAGAGATGTATAACGTGTTATACAACCATGGGTGTCATTTGGATGGTCGTTTTCCACCAAAAAGCGTTCACATGATTAACCTCAAATTCTGTGTTTTTATGTACTGTACAAAGTGTACATATCTTCTCATGCCATAGACGGAAGATTAGATAAAAGCAAAAATGGCCACTGTGTGAACATTGTCACATAACGGGTACATTTGCAGTATGCTACTATTGTTTGTTTGTCCGAGTGCAATAACAGGTGGTATTGGCCATATAATCGCTCTCTTTCAGGGGAGAACATAAAACAAACACTTTTAGCCAAGCAGGAAGGCAAAACGTAATCTCTGCCTGACATTATTCGAGAAATGCCAATGAACACTGATGGTAGACTAATCTCTCTGGGCTGTTATGACTCCACGGCTCAGCGGTTTGGAGACCGCAGACAGTTCTACTTCTACGTGACGTTTGGCTCACTTCCCCCTTCATGGCTAAAGGTCAACAATAGTGAACTCTGAGACAAATGCCAGCTACGGGTGCTGCCTATCTAGAGTGGCAACTGAATGGCTGGAAAATGGAAATGAAGACTTTACATATTACACATAGTACATGCATAAACTTTCCTTAATGATTATATCTGGTTTCAGTATTCATTTGATATATTTTCTCTATCATTGCTTATTTTTACAGTCAGTTTGTATTGGGGGTGCATGGGAGGGGGGCGGGGCAGGGGGTCGCGAGACATGGTCAAAGCATTTCCGGGGTAACCTGACTCCGCCAGATGGGGCAGCAGAGAGTACACTGGGTTCCCCCCTCCTGTACCCATCTGGGAACTCTCAGGCAGACTTGATGCCCGGCCACAAAACGGCCTGGCCAATCAGAAGCAGCTAGAGGCGGGATAGCTGCTGCTGATTGGCCAGGCCGTTTTGTGGCCGGGCATCAAGTCTGCCTGAGAGTTCCCAGATGGGAGCAGGAGGGGGAACTCTCTGCTGCCCCATCTGGCGGAGTCAGGTTATTTCCGGGGGTCCCCAGCCAAAAACGTTGAGAACCCCTGGCCTATAGGACCAACACTAATGTCAGACTAGTCTATAGGACCAACACTAATGTCAGACTAGCCTATATGACCAACACTAATGTCAGACTAGCCTATAGGACCAACACTAATGTCAGACTAGCCTATAGGACCAACACTAATGTCAGACTAGTCTATAGGACCAACACTAATGTCAGACTAGCCTATAGGACCAACACTAATGTCAGACTAGTCTATAGGACCAACACTAATGTCAGACTAGTCTATAGGACCAACACTAATGTCAGACTAGCCTATTGGACCAACACTAATGTCAGACTAGTCTATAGGACCAACACTAATGTCAGACTAGCCTATTGGACCAACACTAATGTCAGACTAGCCTATTGGACCAACACTAATGTCAGACTAGCCTATAGGACCAACACTAATGTCAGACTAGCCTATATGACCAACACTAATGTCAGACTAGCCTATAGGACCAACACTAATGTCAGACTAGCCTATAGGACCAACACTAATGTCAGACTAGTCTATAGGACCAACACTAATGTCAGACTAGTCTATAGGACCAACACTAATGTCAGACTAGTCTATAGGACCAACACTAATGTCAGACTAGCCTATAGGACCAACACTAATGTCAGACTAGTCTATAGGACCAACACTAATGTCAGACTAGTCTATAGGACCAACACTAATGTCAGACTAGCCTATAGGACCAACACTAATGTCAGACTAGTCTATAGGACCAACACTAATGTCAGACTAGCCTATAGGACCAACACTAATGTCAGACTAGTCTATAGGACCAACACTAATGTCAGACTAGCCTATAGGACCAACACTAATGTCAGACTAGCCTATTGGACCAACACTAATGTCAGACTAGTCTATAGGACCAACACTAATGTCAGACTAGCCTAGGACCAACACTAATGTCAGACTAGTCTATAGGACCAACACTAATGTCAGACTAGCCTATAGGACCAACACTAATGTCAGACTAGCCTAGGACCAACACTAATGTCAGACTAGCCTATAGGACCAACACTAATGTCAGACTAGCCTATAGGACCAACACTAATGTCAGACTAGCCTATAGGACCAACACTAATGTCAGACTAGCCTATAGGACCAACACTAATGTCAGACTAGTCTATAGGACCAACACTAATGTCAGACTAGCCTATAGGACCAACACTAATGTCAGACTAGCCTATAGGACCAACACTAATGTCAGACTAGTCTATAGGACCAACACTAATGTCAGACTAGCCTATAGGACCAACACTAATGTCAGACTAGCCTATAGGACCAACACTAATGTCAGACTAGCCTATAGGACCAACACTAATGTCAGACTAGCCTATAGGACCAACACTAATGTCAGACTAGCCTATAGGACCAACACTAATGTCAGACTAGTCTATAGGACCAACACTAATGTCAGACTAGCCTATAGGACCAACACTAATGTCAGACTAGCCTATAGGACCAACACTAATGTCAGACTAGTCTATAGGACCAACACTAATGTCAGACTAGCCTATTGGACCAACACTAATGTCAGACTAGCCTATAACCAACACTAATGTCAGACTAGCCTATAGGACAAACACTAATGTCAGACTAGTCTAGGACCAACTCTAATGTCAGACTAGCCTATAGGACCAACACTAATGTCAGACTAGTCTATGGGACCAACACTAATGTCAGACTAGTCTATGGGACCAACACTAATGTCAGACTAGTCTATGGGACCAACTCTAATGTCAGACTAGTCTATGGGACCAACTCTAATGTCAGACTAGTCTATGGGACCAACACTAATGTCAGACTAGCCTAGGACCAACACTAATGTCAGACTAGTCTATAGGACCAACACTAATGTCAGACTAGTCTATGGGACCAACACTAATGTCAGACTAGTCTATTGGACCAACACTAATGTCAGACTAGTCTATTGGACCAACACTAATGTCAGACTAGTCTATTGGACCAACACTAATGTCAGACTAGCCTATTGGACCAACACTAATGTCAGACTAGCCTAGGACCAACACTAATGTCAGACTAGCCTATAGGACCAACACTAATGTCAGACTAGTCTATGGGACCAACACTAATGTCAGACTAGCCTAAGACCAACACTAATGTCAGACTAGCCTAGGACCAACACTAATGTCAGACTAGTCTATTGGACCAACACTAATGTCAGACTAGTCTATAGGACCAACACTAATGTCAGACTAGCCTATAGGACCAACACTAATGTCAGACTAGCCTATAGGACCAACTCTAATGTCAGACTAGCCTATAGGACCAACACTAATGTCAGACTAGTCTATAGGACCAACACTAATGTCAGACTAGCCTATAGGACCATCACTAATGTCAGACTAGCCTATAGGACCAACTCTAATGTCAGACTAGCCTATAGGACCAACACTAATGTCAGACTAGTCTATAGGACCAACTCTAATGTCAGACTAGCCTATAGGACCAACACTAATGTCAGACTAGCCTATAGGACCAACACTAATGTCAGACTAGCCTATAGGACCAACACTAATGTCAGACTAGCCTATAGGACCAACACTAATGTCAGACTAGCCTATAGGACCAACACTAATGTCAGACTAGCCTATAGGACCAACACTAATGTCAGACTAGCCTAGGACCAACACTAATGTCAGACTAGCCTATAGGACCAACACTAATGTCAGACTAGTCTATAGGACCAACACTAATGTCAGACTAGCCTATAGGACCAACACTAATGTCAGACTAGCCTATAGGACCAACACTAATGTCAGACTAGCCTATAGGACCAACACTAATGTCAGACTAGTCTATGGGACCAACACTAATGTCAGACTAGCCTATAGGACCAACACTAATGTCAGACTAGCCTAGGACCAACACTAATGTCAGACTAGTCTATAGGACCAACACTAATGTCAGACTAGCCTATAGGACCAACACTAATGTCAGACTAGCCTAGGACCAACACTAATGTCAGACTAGTCTATAGGACCAACACTAATGTCAGACTAGCCTATAGGACCAACACTAATGTCAGACTAGCCTATAGGACCAACACTAATGTCAGACTAGTCTATGGGACCAACACTAATGTCAGACTAGCCTAGGACCAACACTAATGTCAGACTAGCCTATAGGACCAACACTAATGTCAGACTAGTCTATGGGACCAACACTAATGTCAGACTAGCCTAGGACCAACACTAATGTCAGACTAGCCTAGGACCAACAGTAATGTCAGACTAGCCTATAGGACCAACACTAATGTCAGACTAGCCTATAACCAACACTAATGTCAGACTAGTCTATGGGACCAACACTAATGTCAGACTAGTCTATGGGACCAACACTAATGTCAGACTAGCCTAGGACCAACACTAATGTCAGACTAGTCTATGGGACCAACACTAATGTCAGACTAGTCTATAGGACCAACACTAATGTCAGACTAGTCTATGGGACCAACACTAATGTCAGACTAGTCTATAGGACCAACACTAATGTCAGACTAGCCTATAGGACCAACACTAATGTCAGACTAGCCTAGGACCAACACTAATGTCAGACTAGTCTATGGGACCAACACTAATGTCAGACTAGTCTATAGGACCAACACTAATGTCAGACTAGCCTATTGGACCAACACTAATGTCAGACTAGCCTATTGGACCAACACTAATGTCAGACTAGCCTATTGGACCAACACTAATGTCAGACTAGCCTATAGCCTATGGTTTCCAGGCTGATTCGCTGTGTTCAATCACTTCAATGTATTTATTTTGTCACTTCGAAGTGACAAAATACATTCACGGAACGCAGCGAACCAGCCTGGAAACCAGGCCAAGGGTTTCTGTGATCAAATGAACAAAGCTGCTCTGTTCAATACTGACAGTCCACAGATCCTCCAACAGCCTGCCAGACAAACGCTTGTATATTTATATACAAATGACATCATTTTGACACTCCACTGCCACTCCGTGCAAATTTGCAACACAATGTGAGCTTGATGTTTTATTCTTACGGAACCTTTGCCTAGCCTGTGGCAGTGGCTCAGGGTTAGAGTGGCCGGTAGAGTCTGAATCCCTAATTGCTCACGATGTGCAGGTTCGTGACTTGCATGCTTTCCTCCGCCATCGGTGTATAAATGTGCGTGTGAACTGTGAATGGGTGAACGTAATGCACAATCTATGAAAGCGCTTTAGATAAACTTTCTTACTCCTCTTCGTCCCCTATGGGACATAAGGCTTCAATGAGCGCTCTCCATTGCATCCGATCCCTGGCAGCATGTTCCAGCATGCGCCTCTCCCCAGGACAGGTTCATCCGTTCCAGCTCCTGTGTCACAGTTCTGCGCCAGGTTGTTTTGGGCCTCCCAGGTTTTCTTTTGCCTGGTGGTGTCCATCTTAAGGCCACCTTTGTGATGTGGTCCTGCTCCATCCTCAGTACATGTCCAAGCCATCTCAGGCGTGTACTGTGTGATGCTCTGGCACCCTGCTTGTTTGTACAGTTAATTGTTTGAGATTGTATTAAAAGATAAGATATAAAAGATCTGGCATATACGTCTGAGGCATCTGTTGTGGAACACTTCTATTCTCCTAGTGTCTGTTTTGACCACTCTCCAGCTCTCAGAACCATACAGCAGAACAGACTTGACATTGCTGTTATAGGAGCATCTTCGTTTTAAGGCTATAGGCTATATTGTTTTGATCTCCAGATGGAACAGAGTTGGGAGAAGGCACCCTGAGCCTTTCCCAGGCTTGCTTTGATGTTTTTTTATGGCTTTAGATAAAAGCGCTGTATAAATGCACCATTTACCATTTATTTACCAATTATGACATGCTAGTCAATGGAAAACAAAAAACTGTATGTTTCACTGATATCGTGATGCTACTGTCAAACTGTGGATGTTCTTTTTTGCGGAAGGGCCTTTCTGTGTGGAGTTTGCATGTTCTCTCCGTGTCCCCTAGGGTAGATACCCTCACAAAAACATGCAGTAATCCTGGTCTCTAAACTACCTCCCCCTGGCCAGCTGGGGCGCCTGAAATAAAATTATTTATTTACCCAGTGAAGTAGCTGAGCACAGGTGCTCATTTTCAGCAACGCCCTGCACATAGAAACACACAGACAGACACACACATGCACACACATTAAAACCTGGGAGCTGACCAGTACAACCACAATCTTATACTGTTGGCCACTAAGCAGCTCCAGGGGGAGCAGTGTTCAGTGCCTTGCTCAAGGGCACTTCAGCGGTGTTGGGTGAGTGATGACAATCACTTCCCCACCCAGATTTTTCCTGCCCGTCCGGGGAATCGAACCGGCAACCTTTCGGCAACAAGGGCGCTCCTCTAACCCTTAGGCCACCGCTACCCCTGGTAGGAGTAACGTGTTCCACCGCTGAACTGGTCGGAATAACGTGTTCCACTTCCACACTACGTCCGGCCGGGGAAACTCTCCCATCAGGTGAAAAGAAGCAGCTTGGACTCCTCATGCATCAAAGGAGCATGAGGTCAGTCCGCTGCCCACCAACGTTGGCAGAGGAAGTGTAGCGCCCAGGATTACATTCGATAATTGACACTGGGTGAAAAAATGGGTTACAAAATCGTGGGATAAAAAATGTAGCCAAAAAAAAGATGACCTTTTTTGTGTTCTGATGCTTGGTCTTCGGACATCAGGCTGAATGCCAGAGAAGGTACGTGTCCAGTTTCTCTGTGCTGTGTGTCCAGAGGAAGCGAAAGGAAATTAAACTGATGTTCCCACAGCACAGTTTAATTGCTTTCACAAAGACGTGTTTATTTGCGAAGGCTTTTCCGGTAAACCTGGTTCTTAAACAGAGTAGGATAGAGCTACAGAAGCTGTTTTCTTTTGCATTACAATGCCTTTGTCTGTTATGCAACCAGGCCGGAATATTAAGGGGTGAACTTGAATCTGAGTCTAAATAATTGTGTGTTCCTTATTATTCCAGGCTTAGAGAAATAAATTACATTCTGTATTCAGAGAAAAAAACATTTTTTTCCATTTAAAAAATGTTAACAGTCAATCTTGCTCGTCCGTATAGTGTTAATGTAACACTAATACCTTATACCACATAAAATAATGAATGTATGCGAGTGATTTTATATATTCAGTACATAACAGATATTGTAGTACTACTAACCCTGTTAATAACTATTGCAGTTAATAATATGATTTAAGTGCTTTATAATAATGAGCTGCAAAAAGTGGCGTACACACTGGATAGAAATCTAAAAGAAACATTGCAAAGCTGTGTTGGTTTGTGCAATCAAGAGACTTCCACATCAGCTTCTGATGAACTAGATAACCTCAAACTGCACATCAAGTGATTATCGCAAAGTTCTCAGTCTAAGTCTGTACACTGTAGTTTAACCCATTTTGGACTGATAAAAACCCATGTTTCTATGTCAGTTGTGCTCAACCTTTTTCATGCCAAGGACCCCCAGAATTATCTCTATTGGGCCACGGACCCCCATCTCAAAATATGTCGTTCCAGGGACCCCCCAGAAGCAAATATTGTAGTCAAAAATGTTCACTCTGAAATATATATTCAAAGATTTGCACCACATTTTCACGACTTTTCAAAAATAGCAGACCTACAAGCTCGTAGCGCGCCACTCGGTGGCGTGCTACGAGCTTGTAGATCTGCTATTTTTCAATAGCTAAAGTATAACATAATGCTAACACCAAAAGGGGTTCCCGCCCAAAATGGGATAACTCTGTTTGGTTTTCTCATAGGTTGTTTTTTTGGGGGGGAAACCAGCAGAAATAGCCTTTACACTGATAACCACTGGCCAAACCAAACTGGACACTGTAGCTATAAGCCTGCACGATGGAAAATAGCACTAGTTTGAAGTGACCGCTTGTTGGCATCTGTGAAGCTGGACGTGGCCAGTGAACGGAAGACCGGAGCTGGTTGCGTAATATTAGCTCCAATGGTGGGAAATCTTAAATGGCTTGTTGTTGGCCGATATACTATAGGCCATATAGGACTCTTAGAATTCCATAGTAGTGTGTTCGGCAGCTTCACATGGAGGAGGGGTTAACCCATTTTGGACGGGAACCCCTTTTGGTGTTTTAAACATTGTTATATAATTTAGCTATTGAAAAATAGCAGATCTACAAGCTCGTAGGTCTGCTATTTTTGAAAAATCGTGAAAATGTGGAGCAAATCTTTGAATATATATTCTTTCAGAGCGAACATTTTTAACTAAAGTCTTTGCTTCTGGGGTGTCCCTGGAACAACATATACTTTCAGATGGGGGTAAGCGGCCAATTACATATATTTTTGGGGGTCCTTGACATGAAAATGTTTGAGAACCACTGACATAGGGTTTTTCAGAAAACTGTCAGGATTTAGAAGACATTTGTAGAATCGTTCCCAGGTCCAAATGGGTTAATGCACTAAGGAGCACATCAATGAGAGATGTGATATCTATGACCACTTTGTCAACTTTTTTGAGAGATATAATGCGTCATTAAGCCATTTAGGCCTGATGTCGAAATAAATAAAAAAATCTTCTAAATCCTTTTAGTTTTCTGAAATACCTACAGTATGTTTCTGTATCAGTGGTGCTCAATATTTCATGTCAAGGACCCCAAAAAGTATATAATAGGCTGCAGACCCCCTTCTGAAAATATGTTGTTCCAGGGACCCCTCAGAAGCAAAGATTTGAGTTAAAAATGTTCACTCTGAAAGAATATATATTCAAAGATTTGCGCCACATTTTCACGATTTTTCAAAAATAGCTGAAGATCTGCTATTTTTCAACAGCTAAAGCATAACATAATGCTTAAAACACCAAAGGGGGGTTCCCGCCCAGAATGGTTTAATTTAGCTGTGCTCTGTGTATATTATGTGCCGGTCGTCTAAACTGACTCCCACGTGGGAACTGTAACGATGATTTGGTCCCAGTCAGTGAAGAGGAAATTGTCCTCCTGCCAAAGAATTATGTCTGTGCTTCTCAAGTCTGACAGAGGTTTTGTAAACTAACATATTAATTGCTGCAGTGGATGCTTTTGGAAATTAAGTTCAGACAACGTTTAGCGGTTGCCAGAGGTGGCCACTTAGTTTTCAAAAAGTGTCATATTTAAATTATTATATCAATAATATTATACAAATATATTCGTAAGATTGCTCTGTGAATAGAGGTCACTGCTTAAGTGCGTATTGATACCAGTGATGACAACTAGCTCCGTTTGGAACCTCATATATCTACGCTTTAGCTCCGAGAAGAGGTTCCGTGTCGGGATATCCCTGCAAGAGTAGAAATGGGGTTCAGCCGTCCATAAAACAGTGGCGAAAACCCCTTTCGCAGTATCGTTTCCAAAAAGTAAAGGTATGAGAACCGAGCTATAGATGATAAACTTAGGATAGGCATGTACAATCTTAGGACGGGGGTGAAACAACTGCTTAAATCAGGCTTAAATCAAAATTGAGTCCAGTCAAGCCCCATCCGCATGCGCAGTACTGCTTCCGTAAGATTGCATTGGGAAAACATGGTACTGGCTGACTTCCTAAGCTTTGTAAGCGGTTGTTTCAATATCCGTAATGTTACGTGCTAAGTTTATCATCTGTAGCTCAGTTCTCTTACTCGTACTTTTTGGAAACGATACTGTGAAAGGAGTTTTCACCACTGTTCTTGGATGGCTCCTCAACCCCCGTTCTACCAATGCAGGGATATCCTGACACGGAGCTGAAGCTTAGATATGAGGTTCCAAACAGAGCTAACCTGACCCCTGAGTGCTAGTATTGTACATGGGAAGCAACTGAGTGGTTTTATGGTTGATTATGCAATAAGCAGAATATTTGGATAATGATGCAGTGCTAATGTCTGTCTAATGGTGGTATTTACATCAAAGTCAATTATCATGTCTTACCCCATTTTGGGCGGGAACCCCTTTTGGTGTTTTAAGCATTACGTTATACTTTAGCTATTGAAAAATAGCAGATCTACAAGCTCATAGCGCTACGACCTTGTAGGTCTGCTATTTTTGAAAAATCATGAAAATGCGGCACAAATCTTTGAAAATGTAACGTATATTCTTTCAGAAGACTTTTTTATTTATTTCGACGTCAGGCCTAAATGGGTTAACATTAGGCTGCATGATTGCTGTTAAAGTATAGCCACTGAAGTTGGCATGTTGGAAATAGGCTAGTGGGCAAAGTAGTGGGCAAAGTAATCTACCGGTAGGCCTACAGTACTGTATGTAATCTACCTAGGCCTACAGTACTGTATGTACTGCATGAAAACGGTTTCTAACGCGTTGATGTCTTCACTGACTGTTCCAACTTCTACGGAACCAGACAGCCATGTTTGTTTGATGTTATAAATATTTGACCTATAGAGAAAGTGAGTTATCCTAACTTACTTTCTCTAGGACAAGACAAGACACAGAACCCGCTTATTATGAAAATATGACAAAAGACCTTTCAGCTTCAGGAGAAATAAAGGACCCCTCGACTGACCAATATCTAACAGACTCTGCTAAATCCTCGTACTCGGATGACAGGCTTTGTTTTTGTTCCAACATCTGGCCTTCATTATTGCGTCTACAACTGAAATATGTCAGTGTGATCATTGTGTTTAAACCACGTGTGATTAGATCTGGCAGGTGTTCAAAGCCTTAATACGTGAACCAAACACTAAAAGCACTGAAGATTTGTATCTTTCAATGTTACAGTATGGCCTGCCCTACAGTACATCTATGTTGACCATCGTCAAGGTTGAGGCAAACCACTTAAACCACATACTTGGGCGGCCGTAGATTAGTGGCCGTAGATTAGTGGGTAGAGAGAGAGACAGACCGTCTGGTATTCAGAAGGTCACCATGCAGTTGGCCTCCCGTGTCGGAGTGTCGGAGTGTCCCTGAGCAAGACGCTTAACCCCAAACATCTGACCCCCCGCCCCCTCCCCCCCAGAGCGCTCATCATGACCATCTGAGCGCTGGTGAAGCTGAAACTGAATTTGCCCAGTGGGAGAAGCGACCTCACCGCCCCAAAAGGGAGGCAGCGGGGCCAGTGTCTTGAGTTGAGTGTACAGGGTTTGATGAGGTCTGGCCATATATGGAGCGTGTCTTGAGTGCACAGGGTTTGATGAGGTCAGACCAACATAATATGGAATGTCAGAACAGGTCAGCTCCATATATGGAAATCTAAGGGTGGCAGCGAGGGCAGTGTCTTGAGTGTACAGGGTTTGATGAGGGCCCAGGTATAGGGCCCGGCCTTAATTTTCGGGCCTGTTGAGAACTTTAGTTTTTGCTGGCTGCCCTGGGCGCGGCTGCACTAATAACTTTGCCCACAGCCCTCCTATGAGACACAGACTGAGTAGAAAAAAATCGTGCCATTTTATCATGATTATTAGTGAGGACCTACTATATGAAGATAGGTTGAAAAGTGGTGAAGTGGTCCTTTAAGCAAGTTAACATTTTCACAAACAAATTATTAATTTAGTAAAAGAAGCTGAATGGCATACAGTGTGTTGAATTCACACAAAGATTATCAGGATGGACGACATCAGCCGACCTAAACTAATCTTGGATGTTTGGATGGATGGGTAGTCTGTTGACAGATGTTTACACTCTGTTTATATGGCTGATTGTCCTCATCTGAGTTTAGGTCAAGCAGGTGTTGAGAGTGCCAAGAAGCTCCAGTGCTAGCCAGATGTTTGTTAGCGTTGGGGTACCTATGGTACCTACCTGCTCTGCTGTACTACGTAACCTTATGTACAGGTTCATGTGTAGGGCATCGGGGTCAAATCGTTGCTGTAATAACTGACCCTACAGTCAATAACTGACCCTACAGTTCAGTCAGGTTCTCATCTAGATTGTGGAACCATTGGCGCACATGTTTGTATGTCAGAAACTGAACAGTGTGGGATATGTACAGACTGTAATTCCTCTATTCTACAACTATGGCCAATGTATGAGAGAAAACATAAGCAGCTTCAAATCTAAAGAACAAAACTGAAATGCTTTGTTTAAATATTCTATAAAGTCAAATTAATAAAAATGGTCAGTGAAACAGTGTTCATAATAATCTACTGTAACTGAATTAGCCGCAATGTCCGTTAATGTCACAAAACAGCAGCTGAAAACTCTTTACGATCTCATGATCAGGAGAGTGAATGACGCAACAGACATGCGGCATCTGAAGTGTGTGTGTGTGTGTGTGTGTGTGTGTGTGTGTGTGTGTGTGTGTGTGTGTGTGTGTGTGTGTGTGTGTGTGTGTGTGTGTGTGTGTGTGTGTGTGTGTGTGTGTGTGTGTGTGTGTGTGTGTGTGTGTGTGTGTGTGTGCTCGCTGCATGGGGACAGAAGGTCTGAGCCCTGAGCACCCTGCAGGGTCACTGATATAGCACAGTTTTCCTCTTCCACTCGGGTCACTCAACGAGACGTTTCCCACGCTTCAAGTGTTTCAGTCAGTTTGTCCTTTCACAAATTCTCCTCAATTATCCTCTCGTCTACTTTCCTGCCATCTCAAAGCAATGGACGTTGACCCTCCGAAATTGATTGATTTTCAGTTCACTCTTTGTATTTGTATTTCTGTTAAGCCTATACTTTGCATCCTATGGCTCTCCTATATAGTCGCATCAATTTCAACGCCAAGCTTATTGTCACATCATATATTTTACTGGTGTAAAAGAGTGGGTGAAATTATTTCACGTTACAAGCTTTCACAAAATGAAGTTCAAGAGATAATCATAAGAAAAGGATCATCTCAAATGACAAAACAACAATATCAAATATAATATACACAACAAGGTCACATGCATGAGCTCTTCCCTTCGCTCCTCTGTTATGATAACAAGTGTCTCGTCTTGCCAAAAATATGATGGAAACTTTGCTGCGTGGGGTACAGTGAGATACTTCGGGGAGGAAACGTATTCCCTTTGACGCTCTGCTGGAGGGGAGGCCAGGCCACGCAGAGGTGCGGCCCGACTGGGGAGCTGATATCCTGGGGGAGATGCAGTGGAATGTGCACATTGGGTCATCTGGAGCTCCTCATGTCTTTAAGGCTAGATAGAGGCCCAGGGCCCTATTTTCCTCTTCTTTGCCTTTTTACTGTTTTGAAAATCATTTTTGAATAGTTAAAATCAACATCAATCTATACAGCACCTTTCCAAAAAATTTGAATATCATGGAAAGGTTGGTTTATTTCCATAATTCCATTCAAAAAGTTTAACTTTCATAGATTATAGATTCATGCACACAACGTAAATGGTTTCAATTTGTTTATCTTTACACAATTTTGGCTTCCAGCTCATAAAACCCACTAAAACAGAATTTCTAAAAAATTGAATACTGTGAAGAAATCACCATTTACTCCTCAGTTTTTGCAGAGCATGCATGTTTTTTAATCTGAATGCCACATTAAGAAATTAGGAGTACATCAAATCAATCAAAATATGGTACTTTCAAAACAGAAATGTCAGTCTTCAATACTTGGTTGGGAATCCCCTTGCCTTCATCACTGCCTCGATACGCCGTGGCATTGAGGCAATCAGCCTGTGGCATTGTCCAGGCTTCCTCGATGCTTGCTATCAGCTCTTCTTTGTTTCTACAAGCTCACAACGTGTTGATGTAGATCGAACACTTTTAAACATTGAGAGCCCACGCTTAACTGCCCAAAATCACTTTCACCTAGAAAATCTATTCACATTTTTTATAATTCAGCTGACTGTGGAGACACATGCTGGAACTTTTTACTTTGAAATGTTTTATAGTTTCTGAGTTATTTAATTTAAACGCCAAATGCATTCTCAATGGCGAAAAAAACAAACTTTGGCACCACGTGTTAAAAAAAAAAAAAAAAAAGTGTTTTGATTTTTCTGATTTTTTTTACTAAAAAAAATAATAAAAAAGACGTCCACAGACGTCTTGGGCTATGCACGTTGCGCAATACCCAGGACGTCCACAGACGTCTTGGGCACAAGATGTGTTTTATTATGTTTTTCAAAATAGTAAAAAAAAAAAAAAGCTAAAGAAGTTTAGGGATAAGAGGTTTGAAATTAAATAAAAATGTTACTTTTCAGGATTCAATTCAAAAATAGCATTTAAAAAATAAAAAATAAATCAAGATTTCAATTAAAATATAGCAACAATAGCAGATCTACAAGCTCAAAATGTTTCGCAGTGCGACGCATTTTGAGTTTGTAGATCTGCTATTTTTGCATAAATGTGCACTGTGAGTGTGAGTGTGCAGTGATGGACAGACATAGTCATGCACATCACTCGTCGTCACATAAGAGAGTTTTTGGACAGCATTATCCAGCACTGATGCATATTATGACTTTCAAAATAAACATATCAAAGAAAATAAGAGGCTATTAAATTAAATTGCATAACAATAATTTGTTTATATGGTAGTTTGTTGTATAATGTTCTATACAAGTTGCCTTGCCTTGCCTTGCCTAGACCTGTTACTGGACACGACAGTACAGGCTACATTATATAATCATAATTTTCAACAAGGGTTTGTAAAACAATCCTAATTTCATTGTTGAATTAAGGTGTGACATGTGTGACTGTCAAAGATCTTACAATTTACAATTATAATTTTCGCCATTTGGCAGACGCTCTTAATCCAGAGCGATTTAGAATATAGCAAGAACAACACAAGGCAATCAAATAGCTGTATAGCAATAAATTCTGTTTTCCAAATTCCAGTAAAAAGGCTATTATTGAGACCACTTTCCTCTCGGTCCTGGACTACGGGGACATTATTTATAGGTCTGCTGCTCCTTCACTTTAAAGCGGCTAGACACTGTCTACCACTCCGCCTTGCGGTGGACTACTAGTGATAGTTATGGTACCCACCACTGTGCACTTTATGAGAACTCAGGTTTATCCTCTCTGACTGAGAGGTGAGATACGCATTGGCACCTATTTTTATATAAAGCCATTGCTGGGATGCTCCCTGACTATATTTGTTCCATGATGGAACTGAACAATAGCACCTATCAGACCCGCTCTAGTGATTTCTTAAGGCTCAAGGTTCCTCAGACCCAGACAGAGTTGGGCAAGACAGCTTTTTCTGTCAATGGCCCAACTTCATGGGTTGAATTCCAAAACTCCAGAATATTTTTCACCGTGATTGCTCCTGCTTCAATTGATTTATTTTACTGATGGTTGTTCTGGATAAAGTTCCTTTGTAATTTACCCTGATTTATAATGTTGTTTGATGTATGGTTTTGTGACTGTATTTAGTGTATTGTAACCTCGGCTACGTTGACAATGAGGGCTTGCCCTCAACTGTATTCCGAGTATAAATAAAGGTTAGAAAGAAAGACAGAAAAATGCATAGAAATAGTCATCTAGGATCACACCGTAAATAAATTAAGAACCTATAATCCGTCTAACAGTAGAATATAGCAGTAGAATATCGAGTACAGTGAAACTATAAACACTATAGAATGCCAGATCAATAATGACTAGGGTGACCAGATCCAAACTGTTCATTTGAGGGACAGAAGTATCGCTTGTGTGGGACAAGCCCCATCCCACTTGTCCCACACAAGCGATACTGGAGTACCGGGTTAGCAATGACCCGAAAACTACTTGAGTTGCTATTAAATGCCTTGATGTCATATTCGACCATAGGCCTATTGGCTATCATTTATAAACTCCTCTGGTGTCTCACATTTTGTTCTAAAATCATGCTTTATTTTTTAATGCTATTTTAACAGGCTTAACAACACATTTTGCAGGAAGAGACAATGAGAGAGCTTTACAACAGAAGGCCAACTATTAGGGGACTAACTGTTAGGGCATTTGAACACTGATGCAATTGCCTGCCGGTCACAATGTGAAAAGTCTTGGAAATGTCCCACGCAAAGAGGGACATTTGGTCACCCTAATAATGACCTGGCATCTGTCTACATACTGTATCTTGTTCTCTGCCCAACACACATTTAACACAGAGGATGTTACTTTGTGGATGAAGACTCTCTTAAAATCCCTTATAGTCCACTGTCCTGGATATTACCCAATTAGACCTGAGGACGATGACAAAATGCCTTCTAAATCCTGACAGTTTTCTGAAAACCCTATGTTTCTAGGTCAGTGGTTCTCAAACTATTTCATGTCTTCAAGGGCCCCTAGAATTATATGTAATTGGCAGCCGACCCCCATCTGAAAATATGTTGTTCCAGGGACCTCCCAGAAGCAAAGATTTGAGTTAAAACGTTCACTCTGAAAGAATATAATATTCAAAGATTTGTGCCACATTTTCACGATTCTTCAAAAAATCTTTTTAGAGCTCGTAGATCTGCTATTTTTCAATAGCTAAAGTATAACGTAATGCTTAAAACACCAAAAGGGGTTCTCGCCCAGAATGGGTTAAAGAAATGCATTCATGCTGCGATTGATTGATTGATTGATTGATTGATTGATTGATTGAATACTTCATTAACAATTTGCAAAAAAAAATCAAGGCACAGTGAGTACAGTTCTATACAAGGCAGCAGTGGCTCAGGGGCAGAGTGGCAGGTAGAGCCACTTCTAAAGTGTGCAATGAAAAAACAATATTGTTTTACTCACAGGCCTTCAGTGCCCTCTAGTGTTTTATTTACCGAATTAAACTTAATTCAAAAGCACATGTGGACGACTTCATCACTTCATAGCAGATCTACAAGGTCGTAGCGCGGCACTCGTGCCGTGCTACGACCTTGTAGATCTGCTATAGTACGAGCCCTTCCAAATATTACATTCTTAGAGTCTTCTCACTATGAAATAATGATTCATTGTGGATTTATAGTTAGGCAACAGTATGGAATAATGAAAAAGGAAGGCAGTCCGCACACTGTTCTCTTGAGCTCCCAGGATACTTTATTAGTAACTACTAAAGTAGGTCCGGCAGCCGACAGGCTTCTTTTGTTTGAAGTGGGAAACTTGGTACATCGTTTTTTTTATTGGCCTAAAATATTGTCTACAGTATATACATACAGTACATTCATGAATCCACTTGCTGACCGGCTGTCGGTATTGAGCAATATTTTATTATAGGGGGATATTTGTGACCCTACCTATATAAGGCAAGATTTTCACATTTTCATTATGCTTTATGTACCATGTGACATGTCAAACTAGGGGGTTTTCATGATTCTGAATCCATTCCAAGCATTAGTTTTGCACAAAAAACACCCCTTGGGCTAAAAACGGCCGTAACCACTTACCCAAATGTGTCCAAAATGTGCTGACCTCATCACATTTGTGATGACGGCTATGTCCGTTTTTAGCCCAAGGAGTGTTTTTTTATGCAAAACTAATGCTTGGAATGGATTCAGAATCATGAAAACCCCCTAGTTTGAGTTACCTGCTACCTGACATTTTTACATTTTTGCCTTAAAATATAAAATATATAAACCCCTATAAAACAAATTGCTCAATACCGACAGCCGGTCAGCAAGTGGCTTCATGAATGTATGTACTACTACTGTATATAGACAATATTTTAGGCCAATAAAAAAAACTATACACCACATCTACAGACTCACTCCCAATCTAAACTATGGAATGAACTTCCCGTTGCAGTCAGAACTACAGACTCACTCCCAATCTAAACTATGGAATGGACTTCCCGTTGCAGTCAGAACTACAGACTCACTCCCTATCTAAACTATGGAATGGACTTCCCGTTGCAGTCAGAACTACAGACTCACTCCCAATCTAAACTATGGAATGGACTTCCCGTTGCAGTCAGAACTACAGACTCACTCCCAATGTAAACTATGGAATGGACTTCCCGTTGCAGTCAGAACTACAGACTCACTCCCAATCTAAACTATGGAATGGACTTCCCGTTGCAGTCAGAACTACAGACTCACTCCCAATCTAAACTATGGAATGGACTTCCCGTTGCAGTCAGAACTACAGACTCACTCCCAATCTAAACTATGGAATGGACTTCCCGTTGCAGTCAGAACTACAGACTCACTCCCAATCTAAACTATGGAATGAACTTCCCGTTGCAGTCAGAACTAACAGACTCACTCCCAATCTAAACTATGGAATGAACTTCCCGTTGCAGTCAGAACTACAGACTCACTCCCAATCTAAACTATGGAATGGACTTCCCGTTGCAGTCAGAACTACAGACTCACTCCCAATCTAAACTATGGAATGGACTTCCCGTTGCAGTCAGAACTACAGACTCACTCCCAATCTAAACTATGGAATGGACTTCCCGTTGCAGTCAGAACTACAGACTCACTCCCAATCTAAACTATGGAATGGACTTCCCGTTGCAGTCAGAACTACAGACTCACTCCCAATCTTGCCAGCATGATTGAACCCTACAAACCCTCCCGCGCACTCAGATCAGCCAACGCAGGGAAGCTGGAAGTACCCTCACTAAAAACGCCGGGACAACGCTCCACACGTCCCAAACTCTTCTCCCTTCTGGCCCCAAAACTGTGGAATGCACTTCCCGTTGCAATCAGAACTGCAGCATCACTCCCGATCTTCCGCCGTAGTCTGAAAACCCACCTTTTCAGACTCCATCATGGCCCATAGCACTTACCCTACCCCCCTTAGACAGCACTTCTTAGACTTATATAGCATTTGAAACAGACTTATAGCATGTCATGTAGACAGCACAATAAGTGCATTGTATGTAGTCATAGCACTTCATAGTATATATAGTATATATGTACAGCATAGTATAGCATATATGTGTAGTTTATATGTATAGTGTCATTATATAGATATGTTCTAGTTATAGTTTATATGTATAGTGTCATTATATAGATATGTTCTAGTCACGTTCTTAGCTTACGCATGTTTCGCGATAAATGCATTTTTACATATGTGATGTATTCCCATGCTTTTTGTTCTTGCTTATTGTAAGTCGCTCTGGATTAAGAGCGTCTGCTAAATGCCTAAATTGTAAATTGTAAATTGTAAATCTAAACTATGGAATGGACTTCCCGTTGCAGTCAGAACTACAGACTCACTCCCAATCTAAACTATGGAATGGACTTCCCGTTGCAGTCAGAACTACAGACTCACTCCCTATCTAAACTATGGAATGGACTTCCCGTTGCAGTCAGAACTACAGACTCACTCCCAATCTAAACTATGGAATGGACTTCCCGTTGCAGTCAGAACTACAGACTCACTCCCTATCTAAACTATGGAATGAACTTCCCGTTGCAGTCAGAACTACAGACTCACTCCCAATCTAAACTATGGAATGAACTTCCCGTTGCAGTCAGAACTACAGACTCACTCCCAATCTAAACTATGGAATGAACTTCCCGTTGCAGTCAGAACTACAGACTCACTCCCAATCTAAACTATGGAATGGACTTCCCGTTGCAGTTAGAACTACAGACTCACTCCCAATCTAAACTATGTGCGGAACGGATCGCACCAACATGTCCCTGCTTGTACTTGTATGAGAGACAGTGTTGATTTTGGCAGCAAATTTTAATTTTCATAGTCTTTTGAAAAGTTCTCATTTAGTTTTAGTCACATTTTAGTCAACTGGAATGTTTAAGTTTGACCAAAATATCATAAGATTTTAGTCTATCTATCTACAGTCTATCTACAGTCTACAGTTGATTTAGTCGACTAAAATGTATTTTGGCGGGCCTTGATGCTGTCGTAATGACTGATTTTACACTTGCTGAAAATAGCCGATCTACAAGCTCAGGGCTTGTAGATCTGCTAGTGTAAAGTGTAAAATGACTTATACTGGATCTCTTGTCCACTACATTACATTACATTACAGTCATTTAGCAGACGCTTTTATCCAAAGCGACTTACAATAAGTGTATTCAACATAGGTAGGGAACAAAAACTACTAATCACCAGAAGTCTTTAGTGCATTTTCTGCAAAAACAAGCAACCAAGAGTATACCTAGCGCTAAGGTAAAAGTGCAATATATCAGCTACCTATTTCCTTAACCGGATGAGACAAAATAGCTAAATCAAATGAGCATGAGCTAAAACAATTAAGTGTATCGACTAAACAAGATCCAATAAACAATACAACAATAGAAAACAAACGTTCGTACAACTAGTTAACAACAAGTAGGTCAGGCAGAGAGGAAGGGTAGTGTTTCCTGAAGAGGTGGGTTTTCAACCTGCGGCGAAATATGGGCAGTGACTCTGCTGTCCTAACATCAGTGGGGAGTTCATTCCACCACTGTGGGGCCAGAACAGAAAAGAGTCGTGACCGTGTGGATCGGCCAGAAGGACCCTTGAGTGACGCGGCAATCAGTCGCCCCGAGGTGGCAGACCGAAGTGGTCGGGCAGGGGTGTAGGCATCGACCATAGCCCGGAGATAGGAAGGAGCTGTTCCTTTCACTGCCCTATAGGCTAACACCAGGGTTTTGAACTGGATGCGGGCCGCTACGGGGAGCCAGTGTAGAGAACGGAGAAGGATGGTTGTGTGGGAGAACTTGGGGCGGTTGAACACCAGACGAGCCGCAGCTTTCTGAACAAGCTCCAGAGGTCTGATGGCAGATGCCGGAGCACCAGCAAGGAGGGAGTTGCAGTAGTCCAGGCGGGAGATGACGAGAGCCTGGATGAGCACCTGGGCTGCCTTCTCCGTGAGGAAGGGGCGAATCCTCCTGATGTTGTAGAGGAGGAATCTGCAGGACCTTGTCACTGATGCGATGTTTGCCGAGAACGTCAGTTGATCGTCCAGGGTCACACCCAGATTTTTCGCAGTCCGAGTTGAGGTCACCACAGCATTATCAATGGTGATGGCCATGTCTCGGTGCGGACAGCCCTTCCCCGGGAGGAACATCAGCTCGGTCTTGTCCAGGTTGAGCTTCAGGTGGTTTGTCGACAGTTTTGATGTAGTTTTCGTCAGTGAAAAAAGGTAGTCGACGAACATTTTTCGTCTCAGTTCTAGTCGACGAAATCAACATGTATAATGTTTTAACCTCTTAAACCCCAGGGGGGTCCATGGGGAAAATCCGCAACATCGGAGTTGGAACCGGAGACCAATTGGGTCTCCATTGACCCGCTGAGCGCTTTTCAGAGGTTCTGAGCCCCATTGCCCCCGCCGGCGGGGGCAATGGGGCTCAAGAGGTTTAAGGCATATTTGTCTTATTAGCCAGGGATCCCTTTAGGCAGCCTCGGCTCACTACTCATTCTCCACGCTGAGCTGTCAAGCAGCTCGTGTAGCGTCTGTGTGAAAATGTCCCCCACCTCCCCAGCCTCCTCCCTGTAGTTCTTAGTCCTGGGGTTATGGGATATTATTGTATTCTTTGCGATTGTGTAGATTCATTGTGTTGAATCATGTGTTGATGTCTTATCACTGTGTATTGTTGTTCATGGATTATTGTATCTTTGGCTCTGCTCTGGTGGGATCGTTGATATCAGAGCTGTGTCTCGGTCCACAGATAATCGGAGATATCAAAATGTGATATCAGACCTGTGTCTCGGTGCACAGATCATCTGATATCACATGAGAAGAGCCACACCGCCATACTAATAGCTTTGCAATAAATTATTTATGGTCAATCTGAGCTGAAGTGTCTCAATGAACTTGTACTTGTATGAGAGACAAACAACTTGTACTTGAAAGGAAAAGGAAACCATCCGTCCTTGATTTCCCTCAATATGACCAAATATGGAGGTTGAGTAGCACCATTCACAATGACATCATCAGGAATGACATCACATCATCGTACGACCGTGTGATATAAAACACATCGTACGACAAACGGAACGTGATTCAGCGACTCGTAACGATGCATTGACCTTTGACCTCGTACTGACACATTGACCTTTGACCTCGTACCGACGCATTGATCTTTGACCTCGTACCGACGCATTGACCTTTGACCTCGTACAGACGCATTGACCTTTGACCTCGTACCGACGCATTGACCTTTGACCTCGTACCGACACATTGACATTCCAAATAACAGTCAATGTAAACTGGAGAGAAATGCTTCACTGGACCATACATCTGAAAGGAGGAGTTCACAATGACCCCCGTCCTGCTGTGGTGGTGGAGAAGGAGCTGTACTGCTTTGGAGGAGACGGTGATCACATTGTTGTTCACGTCTTCAACACAGTGTCTTTATGCTGGAGGACGTTGACCCCAGTTATCCCTGCAAGAGGAGGAGGACGCCACCTAGAGGTTCCATCCAGGCGCTACGGCCACACAGCTGTGTTGATAGAATATACAGTCTACATCTGGGGAGGAGAAACTTACTGCAGGCGAGGAAATACTTACTGCAATGTGCTTTATGCATTTGATGTCGACGCCCACATATGGTTCCAACCCAGGGTTTCTGGCACTGTTCCAGAGGAGAGGTACTACCACTCAGCCTGTGTGTTGGAGAAGGACATGTTTATCCATGGAGGATTCACCAAGCTGACTGGATGCACTAATGACATGTACAAGTTGGACACCAGCACAATGGTCTGGTCTTTAATTAACACCAGAGGAACTCAACCTCCTGATTCATATGGTCACTCTGCTACCATCATCGGTACAAAGATGTTTGTATTTGGGGGCCAATGGGACCAGGAGGTTTACAACAGCATCAGAGTGTTTGACACAGAAACCAATGTTTAGCTGAACACACCTTCTGCACAACTTCTACCAGAAGGACGCTGGTGTCATTCAGTATTTACCTACAACGGAGAGATGTACATATTTGGTGGCTGGAAGGATTACCAGACCTTCAATGATGTGTGGAAATTCAGTCCAGAGACCTTATCCTGGAAGAAGGTTGAACCCAAGGGGAAAGGACCATGTCCAATGTATGGTATGTGCTGTTGCATGATGGGAGAACGTATCATCCTCTTTGGAGGATACAAAGGAGATCACACTATCTCTGAAGAGCTGTTAATCTTAGACTTGAGTCCTAGTCTTAAGACGTTATGTAAGATAGCAGTTATTCAGTACGCTCTGGACCAATCAGAACTCCCACACGACATCATGTGGGAACTGGCAGCCATGACACGACAAAATAATGCCACAAAAAAAACAAGAGAGAGCAAGAAATGATGTGAAGAATGAACCATCAACAGGGTTTACTGTTTTTTTCTCCAGGACGACATAATCTTCTGTGAACATCTCATCTCCAGCTGAGGAGTCAGTACTGCTGTATGGACCCTCACAGTGGAGTCAGTACTGCTGTATGGACCCTCACAGTGGAGTCAGTACTGCTGTATGGACCCTCACAGTGGAGTCAGTACTGCTGTATAGACCCTCACAGTGGAGTCAGTACTGCTGTATAGACCCTCACAGTGGAGTCAGTACTGCTGTATAGACCCTCACAGTGGAGTCAGTACTGCTGTATAGACCCTCACAGTGGAGTCAGTACTGCTGTATAGACCCTCACAGTGGAGTCAGTACTGCTGCATAGACCCTCACAGTGGAGTCAGTACTGCTGTATAGACCCTCACAGTGGAGTCAGTACTGCTGTATAGACCCTCACAGTGGAGTCAGTACTGCTGTATAGACCCTCACAGTGGAGTCAGTACTGCTGTATGGACCCTCACAGTGGAGTCAGTACTGCTGTATGGACCCTCACAGTGGAGTCAGTACTGCTGTATGGACCCTCACAGTGGAGTCAGTACTGCTGTATGGACCCTCACAGTGGAGTCAGTACTGCTGTATGGACCCTCACAGTGGAGTCAGTACTGCTGTATAGACCCTCACAGTGGAGTCAGTACTGCTGTATGGAGCCTCACAGTGGAGTCAGTACTGCTGTATGGACCTCACAGTGGAGTCAGTAATAATGAATTGCATTTTTATAGCGCTTTTCCAACTGCTCAAAGCGCTTTACAATGGTTCATTCATTCATACATTGGGAGGTGAAGGTTCATTCATTCATACATTGGGAGGTGAATGTTCATTCATTCATACATTGGGAGGTGAAGGTTCATTAATTCATACATTGGGAGGTGAAGGTTCATTCATTCATACATTGGGAGGTGAAGGTTCATTCATTCATACATTGGGAGGTGAAGGTTCATTCATTCATACATTGGGAGGTGAAGGTTCATTCATTCATACATTGGGAGGTGAACGTTTCATTCATTCATACATTGGGAGGTGAAGCGGCGAACAGTCGACGCCAGCGTCCTCACTTCCCACATTCACAGTCCACATTTCACACTCCACAGTCCACAGTCCACACCCCCGGCTGCCGGACTTATCCCATTCTGGGCGGGAACCCCTTTTGGTGTTCATAGCATTATGTTATACTTTAGCTATTGAAAACGTTTTCAACTCAAATCTTTGCTTATGGAGGGGGTCCCTGGGACAACATATTTTCAGATGGTTGTCCGCGGCCAATTACATATAATTCTTGGGGTCCTTGACATGAAATAGTTTGAGAACCAATGACATAGAAACATAGGGTTTTTCAAAAAACTGTAATTTGTAGAATCGTCATTTGTAGGTCTAAATGGGGTATCCTGGGTAGCCTGGTTAATAAACCAGACCGAATCAGCCGTTGGCAAAAAAAAGTTGCCTACCAGCGGATTTCGGTCTGGCGAGGCTCAGTAGCACGCCTCTTTCCTACAGCAGAGAACAGGTCGGACCAATCGGGACACGGTATGCAATATAGGCGGGCTTTGGTACAGTGACGTTCAATGCTTGAGACCTTTGACTGACAGTAGCTCTGACCAATTGCGTCAAAGAGAAAATGTTCCCCGGGAAATGAAATCCAAGTGGAGCCAGCCCAGACTGATATACCGCGACAGTGTTGTGTGATATTAGTCTGGCTTATTAGCCAGGCTATATCCTGGGAGCTCAAGAACAGTGTGCCTTCCTTTTTCATTGTACACATCTTTTGTTCAGCACCTGTAGAATATTTTTGAGTGTGTGCGTGTGTGCGTGCGTGCGTGCGGTGAATTTATGAATGGTCAAAACTTGAGTAGGATATTGTTAATATCAAATATGCCCACTAGGTGTCAGTGCACTGCCAGGATTGTATATCAGGACCATGTGCACTGTGTGCTCCATATTTGTCATCTTTGTTAACCCTGAAGAAAACGGACGCTTGTTAAGGCAGTCTGTAGGACACATGCTCAGAAAGACAATACATATAATAATGAGGCAACACAAGAATTCAGAGTTTGGAAGTATGAGGATTTTACTCGAGTAAGAAGCCAAGACTTACATGACCTGTTCATGCATGGAAACCCCAGTCTGACTCCCAGAGTAACACAGCCTTTATAGCCTTCACTCCCACAACAGCCAACCCCAACACAGCCTCAAGACTTGAGCCTATCAGTTCAACAAATGGGACAGTAACATTGTGAGACAAAACAGCACCAAGGGGTGTGACAGATGATAATCTCAGAGGAAATGGCTTTACTGTAATTTAGAGAAGATACAGTAATAATACCCCAGTATATACTATAAAGGGGTACATCTAAATTTCGATGACACGCTCAATCCCTATCAGTCTATTTTCCTATTTCAAGAATACAATAGAAACAATTGCTAGTAGTAGTAGTTGTTGTTGTTTTTACATTAAAAGGATGCATTTTTACTCTTGGATCTTTCTTTATTCATTGAATGCGATGCCTTTTACACATTACCTTTCTAAAACTGGCAATATCATATTGATGATCCAGGCAAAGAAAAGTGTGCCCACACAACAACAAAAAAACCAGGGTGCCCACGTTTTACATTCATTTTTTATTTTTGCAAAGATGTCCACAGACGTCTTGGGCACACAATGTGTAAGTCCTAGGTGCGTGTTTGCTTTTTAGTTGTTGTCTTAGTTTTCTGTTGAATGATTACTGTACACAATACATTCTGTTCTATAATCACCACCATAACAGGGACATAGCTGACCATGTGGTTGCCCTACTCGTAGGATATTTGTGCTGCCCCCCCTCCCGACGAGTGTGCTGCTGTTCCTCGTGCAGATCGGCTATTTTCACTGTTTGTGAGGACGCACACACGGCCGCTCGTTATTAGCACATTGTGTTGCCCCCCCCCCCCCCTCGGCGTGTTGCCCTACTCGCAGTGCGTGTATAGGTAGCGACGGCACTGCACCATACTATTATTATAGTAATTACAGTACATGGCACAGTACATGCTACAGTATAGGCACTACTTAGTTCTGCACCAGCGTTGTGCACTGAAAGCAGCAGTTCTACAAGCTCACAACACATTTACCGTACTCTGTAAAGTGCTCATTGATAAGTAATCACGTGTAGCTCAGTACATCTCCAGCACATGCAACATATAGCGTCACTATTTAGCAAAAATAGTCGCAACGTGACACATTGTGAGCTTGTAGATACTGTCGGTGTAAATGGTAAATGGTGCATTTATATAGCGCCTTTATCCAAGGCGCTTTACATAGTGCATTACATTCACCCATTCACACACACATTCATACACCGATTGCGGCGGAAGCCATGCAAGGTACCAACCAGCACATCGGGAGCAATTTGGGGTTCAGTGTCTTGCCCAAGGACACTTCGACATGTAGACAGGAGGAGCCGGGATTCGAACCGCCGACCCATGGATCATTGGACGACCTGCTCTACCTCCTGAGCCAACATAGCGTCACTATTTAAAGAACACAATTTTATTAAGGCTACGAGAAAAGGAAACTCACTGATAATGGCAAAACATAATGGAACTCACTTTTCTCACACAACAAATCCACAAGACACGTGCCTGTGGGTTACCATGGGGTATTAACCCATTTTGGGGCGGGAATCCCTTTTGGTGTTAGCATTATGTTATGCTTTAGCTATTGAAAAATAGCAGATCTACAAGCTCATAGCGCGCCACCGAGTGGCGCGCTACGAGCTAGTAGGTCTGCTATTTTTGAAAAATCGTGAAAATGTGGTGTAAATCTTTGAATATATATTCTTTCAGCGTGAACGTTTTAAACTCATATCTTTGCTTCTGGGGGGTCCCGACTCCCTGGAACAACATATATTCAGATGGGGGTCGGCGGCCAATTACATAATTATATTTTTGGTGGCTCCCTGACATGAAAATGTTTGATCACGACTGGCATAGAAACATGGGTTTTTCAGAAAACTGTCATGATTTAGAAGACATTTGTAGAATCTGGTCTCGGTCGAAATGGGTTAAGAGGCTACATTATGGGATGTTAATATGCATCAGGTGTGTGCATATACTGAACCAGCTGTCTTATTATACCTGATACTGGCGCCACTCATTGATGACATTTAAATACACAGAGCAGAAATTCAGCTACACTTCTTTGTGCATTTGCTGCAGACGGTAACAGTGCAACTTACCAACCAATCACTCACCTGTCCAATAGATCAGTGGTTCTCAACCAGTGGTCCGGGGACCACCAGTGGTCCTTGAGGAGGTTCCAGGTGGTCCCCAGCTAAAAGGTGGAAAGATTTGGTGTAGGCCGGGATACACTTTTTCCAGACCCCCAGGAACGCGCCCAGGGGGCCGGGCTGGTTCCGGCGTCCCGCCCCGCGTCCGAAACGGTTGAGAAATGACAGAGTTACCGTGTGCCGGTCCCTCTACTGTACCCTCTACTGTACTGTACTGTACTGTACTGTCACTGTACTGTACTGGCACACCCGAAATCATCATACTGTATATACAGTCAATATGTGCGTGTGTGTTAGGTTGCGCACATGTGGTGAAAAACAACCATGCTGTTTTCGTGCTCATACCCAGCCAGGCAGGCACCCTATTTGAAAATGTTTTTGAGATAATAATAAGAATTAACAGCAAAATGTACAAAACAAAAAATAAAGGGACCCACAAAAATGTGTCCGCGACCCACAAATGGGTCCCGAGCCACTGTCTGGGAACCATGCAGTGCATTAGCAGTCTGAAAATGCCACGGTCGTGAGCTTGGCTGGCAGAGAGAGAGAGAGAGAGAGCAGTGGCCATTCTTCAGGGTGCTTTATTGTCATTGTGTCAGGTTAATTGTCATTTATATGGGAAAGGTTGATGGCTTGTGTAAACACAATGTGTCATACACATTTTATGGTCTACTACCATCTCCTCGCACTTCTGGTCTTCCAAGAACGTGTCGTCAAATAAACTCACACCACCAGAACAGAACACTCTAGTATCCGGATACTGTTCTTGCTTGTTGTCTTTGGACAAGAGCCTGAAACTACCGTAACTAACCCATTGGACCATTGTTAACCCATTTTGGGGCGGGAACCCCTTTTGGTGTTTTAAACATTATGTTATAATTTAGCTATTGAAAAATAGCAGATCTACAAGCTCATAGCGTGCCACCGAGTGGCGCGCTACGAGCTTGTAGGTCTGCTATTTTTTTTAAATCGTGAAAATGTGGCGCAAATCTTTGAATGTATATTCTTTCAGAGCGAACGTTTTTTTTTTTTAAACATCTGTTTATTATGATTTTTTGGTATACAGGCATTTCAGAAATATTTAAGCAACAAGTTACAGATTAGTCAAAAAAATTGCAGAAACATACAAACAAAACAAGACTTACAATAAAAAGAGACAAAACATAACCGTCAAAGAAAAAGACAAAAACAATAAAATAATAACCGACATGGCTGATGACTACACCACACTCCGAGGACAGACACAACATCACAACACAATCTAAAAAACATTTACATTAATTAGATGACATTACGGGGCAGAACAATATCGTATTCAATCACTTCAGTCCAACACAACAAGCATCTCAATAATGGGTGACCAGATTCTTTGAAATAAGGGTCAGAGCGAACGTTTTAAACTCAAATCTTTGCTTCTGGGGGGTTCACTGGAACAACATATGTTCAGATGGGGGTCGGAGGCCAATTACATATCATATTTGGGATCCTTGACATGAAATATTGAGCACCACTGATACAGAAACATGAGGTATTTCATTTTTGTTTTATTTCGACGCAGGCCTAAATGGGTTAAGAGTGTGCTTCTGCAGTGCAGTTTAGAATGGTTGCCACGGTGACGACCAGGCCTGTTATCGCACCTGCTGCTAAACATACTGTAGCAACAATGAGCAAATAATACAGGCATTGTCCTTTCTATCAGGAAATTGGAAATAATTGTCAACTTTCTGTGTGCAGCAAAATGTGCAGATCTTTACATGCAAATGCAAAAAAACAAATCACTCTTGTGAAGTGAGGGACGTTCTTATACATACATACATACATACATACATACATACATACATACATACATACATACATACATACATACATACATACATACATACATACATACATACATACATACATACATACATACATACATACATACATGGACGCCTCTGCCTTGCATAGTCCCCAGTGAATAGGCAGGTTGCCCTTCACTGGTGACCTTACTTTGGATTTTAAATATATGAAGGTATTGTAGGCTGGGATTTTACAAAAAAATTCCCCCCCCCTTTTAAATACATACATACATACAGACATACAGACCTACATACATACATACTTATAAGGTATGCCATCTGGTGGCTAATGAACCAAACACATTCTCAGAAGTTGAAGCAGTTTTAGAGGACCCACTTGTAGGCCAGTGCAACAGAGCATGCTTTTGCCTTTTTTAAAACCTTACCCATTTTAACCAAATACATACATACATACATACATGCATACATACATACATACATACATACATACATACATACATACATACATACATACATACATACATACATACATACATACATACATACATCACATTCTGGCCAATCACTTTTGGCGTCTTCACTTCTCTGTCCTGACTTTTTGAAGGGCGCTGGCCTCTCCTATGCCCAGCTTTGAGGGTGTGTGTAAACACAAACATTGTCCTAACTGTTAGGACTAATGGATAGATTAGTGATGTGGGTTATAATTGGAGCTATAGAAATGGCTGCGTCTCTGAGAAATTTGGTGGGGACATTGTCATATCCGGTGGCCTTGTTTGGCTGAAGGGCAATGAGTTTCTTCAGCACATCTTCTTCATTGACTGGTTTGAGAGAAAAGGAGTCTTGTCGACTGTTCGCCGCTTCACCTCCCAATGTATGAATGAATGAACCATTGTAAAGTGCTTTGAGCACTTGGAAAAGCGCTATAAAAATGCAATTCATTATAAGAGTAAGGAAATACAGATGAGTCAATTTTCTCAAAGTTGAAGGTAACCATGCAGTCTCTGCTTTCACAGGTATGAATAGCAAAAACAAATCCATTCCAGACACATTGTGCTTCAAGGTTAAAGTGCATTGTGTTGCTGAGAACGGAGCAAGAGGTGGTCAGAGCATTGAGTAAAACACATAAAGGCCTTTTTCCTCAGAATTTGAGTTTTCAGAGTTACATACTGTATTTCTAGAAGGTTTAATTGCTAGGTTGCAACTGTTGGGTCAATGTGACATCTCATTTTGTAGCTCTATTGAATAATAATGAATTGCATTTTTATAGCGCTTTTCCAAGTGCTCAAAGCGCTTTACAATGGTTCATTCATTCATACATTGGGAGGTGAAGCTACTGTAACACCGACCGACTCATTGGAGGCAATGTAGGGTTCAGTGTCTTGCCCAAGGACACTTCGACATGTGGACAGGAGGAGCCGGGATTCGAACCGCCGACCCAGGGATCATTGGACGACCTGCTCTACCTCCTGAGCCACAGCCGCCCTGCCTGCACCCACAGCCACCCACAGCCGTTTGAAAAGCAAACCTTATTCAATAACCATCTCTTCTGCATTCGCTCACAAATTATGATGCCTCATTTCACCCAGACATTCATGAATAATAATGTGATTATATGCATATTGCATACAGTGGAGTACTGAACAGTGTCGGCTCAAACTCAGTCAAAGCCTAACATTTCAGTACCCAATGTTTGTAACAGATCCAGGGCAGTATATTTACATGTAACACTCAAATAGTGAGGGGCGCTAATATTAATATAAGTAAATAAGTAAAAGTAAGTAAATTAACTCATGTTGCTATGATTAGGTGATGTAATGGTGATGTAAAACAAACGGTGTCAAAACAAACATTAAATTCTCTTTATTGTAATTGGCATTTAATGTTTGTGCTAGGGACAAGATGACGTTGAACTACATTGAACTAAAAACAAACATTAGTGAGGGGCTCTCTTGTCATCATACTGTACGTCATCATCATACATCACGTTCCGTGCTGCTCAGCCAATCAAATCATCACTATTATGTGGTACACAGAGACACACACACAAGGCTGGGCATAGGAGGGACTAGCGCCCCTCAAAAATATCACACTTGTGTGAAGTGAGGGGTGCCCACTGCCCACTGTATTTATATTGGTCATGTGATTTAGTCATTAGTCATTTAGTGCCCTAAACAAACATTAAACATGATATGTATATCAAGCAATCTGGATTCGTGCAATCCAATGTAGTGTAGGAATATAATATGGTAGCATGCAGGCTGATAAAGTGAATTAGATACGGTGTCGGTGGGTACTCACAGCTCCTACCATCCTAATGACCTTTTCCCAACCATACTGAGTAATTCTTCTCAGCGGAGCTGAAATTATACAATCACCTACAGGCCCATAACCAAAATGTCCAATGGCGTGCACAGATTGACAGGTGCATGGTGCTAGAGCACCTGCCCTTTGCCCTCTGGACAGCAAAGTGCCCTTTTGAAAAAAAGGGGGGAAAAAGTACATTGTACACTGTACAGTATGTGGACCATGGTGACATTGATCAATTCTTGAAGCTTCTAATATATTATTTGTGCCCTAAAATCTATAAATCTCACACTATTAAGGCAACCGGCCGGTTCTACGCGCTGCACAAGGTGCCCTTTTTTCACTTGAGCACCTGCCCCTCTAAATGTCTGCGCGCGCCACTGAAAATGTCTTTATACTGGAGCCAATTATTTGTGAGGGTATCACGACTGAGGCTTGTGGGTATAGCTTATAGCTTCGGCGTACATTGAGTCTTTCTCCACTTTGCAGGTGCAGGGATTGCACTTTTTAGTTTTGAGAATGGCGTTTCAGGAATTTAACTTAATTTGAGGGGGGTGTGAACATCACAAAGGACAAAATATAGGTTATGGATGTGATTATCTTTGTTAAAACAATTATTTGTCTAGATATCTAGATTAAAATAAAAACAATATATTGTCATAGTCATACTTTATTTTTTTTAAATAATTATTAAACAGTTTTGAAAGAACAAAACTAAACAAACATCATCACACAATATGGCACCATAAGTATTTTTGGTCTGTTTTTATAAATAAATAAAAATAAATAGGCCTACAATATATTTTACACTTGGAACAAATAAATACAATATATTTTAGAATAAATAAAATAAATAAAGACAAATGATATGCCTGTTCATAAACAAGTCCCTGACAGAGGACGATTGCGCATCCCAATTGAGAGACTCTGCTGAAATGCAAAAGAAATGGCATCCTCCCACTACTGGCATTCTTGTTTGATTGTCACGTAGCCTCACATTCACGACAGCGCATGAACAAAAGACCTTCATTTCTGGTTAAGGGAAATCTTGGTTTGGCTTCCTTCAGACAATGCAGCAGCATCGATAATAACAACACTAGTATAATGATTTTTAAAAAAAAACGTAAAAAGATTTGAAGAAAGGAAGAGAGTGCAAAAAGAGAGCAAAGAGAGAATAAAACAGATTCAATCGAGCATCGTCTTAATGTACACGTGCACAGTCTTGGTATATTGTATATACCAGCATCATTTTTCTTTTCTTTTTTTCCAGTAGCTGCTATTATACCTAACTTTGTGCAAACAACTTCACAGTGTATTGACTGTATTCTATATGTACAACGTATGGCCATCGTTCTGCGTCGGTGCTTCTCATTCCTTTCTCCCCTTCGCACATTATACGTATCTCGTTTTCTTCTTCAATGCACCCTCCCTTTCTGTTAGATGGTGCCCGGCTGCATGCCTGCCTGCCACAACGCACACAACATCCAACCATTTCTAGAAGCCATCGTGAGAAGTGGCCCCGGTCTCCACGTTCCGTCCGGGCCTCATCACCGCAACGCCAAACCCTTTTAACGGCCATCGTGCCTTTGTATTCTCAACCCCTTGATGAAAGGCGAGCGCGTCTTCATATCTTCTCCCATTGGGCCTGCGGTTTGAAGGTCTTGCTGCCGGCGTGGGCGGTCATCTCCCGGTACGCCTGGGAGCGCAGGAAGCGAGGGTAGCAGTCCTTGAGCATCAGCATGTAGATCCTGTGCTGCGCCAGGTCGAAACAAGAGCCCGAGGGTGCCAGCAGGTTGGCTGTGGTGATGTCACGTGTCTCGTGGTCGATGTTGATCTATAGAAAAAAGCGTGAAGCATAGACAGCAAGTATAGTCAGTACACGGCTACTTTACTCATTATGCTGTGTTGTTCTGTGTGGACGTGTGTGTATGGTTACACAGCACATAAGATTACTATTATTTTTTAAACAATTGTATAGGGTATGCGCGTGACATCATCATCAAACCCGGAAGTTATGCAGGAATGCCTACTGAGTGGCAAAAAACTACTTTCTGGCCTTGACAACCCATTCATCCAAACAGAAAAGTCCTATTTGATTGCATTAAACAACGTTAAACAATGTTAAACTCACTTTGCATGTTCCTTTGCCACTCGATTTGCCACTCGATGTGCCATTCACTTTAAGCATGCGCATACCCTCTATTGTAGAAATTGTCGTTGACAAGTAGGCTATAATAATACATAATGTGTCAATGTTCAAGTTTTAGGGCTCAATTTAAATAAAATAGCTTCTTACCTCTCGGGGCGCATCAATGCCGATGAATTCGTCATAGATCTTCTGGGCTTTAGCTGGCAGCTTCGCAGCAGATTTGATACACTTGAATTGCTCACAGGCGAAGTAGAACGCAACGTTTTCCTCGCTGAACTCAGACATCAGGAAATCTGTGAAGGCACACAGTCCATCTGAGGGAGCAGAAAGGGGCCGCTGTCAATTCTGGCAATTGGCAAACAGTGTGTGTGTGTGTGTGTGTGTATGTGTGTGTGAGTGTGCGTGTGAGTGTGCGTGCGTGTGCGTGCTCGTGCATGCATGCGTGCGTGCGTGTGTTTGTGTGCGTGCGTGAGTGCCTGCCTGCCTGCCTGCGTGCGTGCGTGCGTGCCTGCGTGTGCACATGCCTGTGTGCTTAATGCTTATTTATGTATATTTGTGTTAATGTATCAAGATATTGGTAAAGTCTAAAAAGCCTACTTACGTTTACTTGCAAGGAGATTTTCAAAGCACTCTCTCCACCTCAAGCATTCCTCTAGGTTGGGCCTGAAAATGCACACGGACCCAGTTAATATTTGGCTTGACCTTATAGCATTTTAATAAATGATTGATAAATCACTTTCTGTTGCACAGTATCTAAATATGATGTAATATTCCCAAAGCTTACCTGTTTTTCAATATTTTGCAGCGAGATAGAGTCCAATCTCGTTTCAGCAAAACACGTCCCAGCCTTGCTTTCAGTCCCTTAGCCCTGGAAAAAAGTGAACAAAAATAGGATCAGTTTAACGTAGTCTTTGAATATATACCGGTACAAGTAAATTGATGTGTATGAGGTACCGATGGTGCTGATTCAATCTGGTAGTCCATTGCAATGCACTTGTATTTTACTTCTTTTTTACTTAACATATCTCCTCAAATCTACCCCCAATCCGCATTACAATCCAAGTTAATATAATTTGTAATGATAAAAGCCAGAAGGTCTGATGTATACCTTTCCAAACAGGAGTTAGGCAGTGATGCAAGTCGTTTGCACATTGTGTGTAGCGGCGGTATAATGTTCAGCGCGGTGCTGTACTGTAGGTGATATCCGTGTAGAGTGTTATCCGTCAGCCAGACCCCAAGAGAGGAGGAGGAGGAGGAGGTGGTGCAGCAGCAGCAGCAGTGTCTGCAATGTGGCGGAACAGATGTTATTATACTCCTACCTATAAGTCTAACGCATCATCAGCCCTCTCAGCCAATCACGTGGCGAGCGGTGGGGGGGGGGGGGGGAGAGAGAGAGAGAGAGAGAGAGAGAGAGAGAGAGCATAAAAATGATGTCTTGTACTGTAGCTCATGATTCCATTTTCCTTTTCAGTGTCCCTGAAATGGTTGCCATGGTAATTAACATCTATGTAACCTCCGCTCCAACAACATTGACACACAATAGCAACTTCCCATACAGTGTGTTATTGTATAATGTGTGTAACTATTTAGATTTGGGGCACGGAAAATAAAACATTTTGTATGTTGGTGCTAATCAGATGTGGGCTTTAACTTATGCATAATAATTACACTTTGATAGTTCAATTCGATTTTTATCACAACAAGTTGTCTCAAGACACTTTACATGTAGAGCAGAGACATTTGTGTAACTAAGTACACAAGCCAAACCACTAGCAATGTGTAACGGGATCGTCAATGTCCACATACAGTATATTATTAGCGAGATGTGTTCAGCAAAGAAATATCTATTGATATATCAATCTAAACCGACTTCCATTGGTGAAACAGGTCTCTTTTAGTAAATAAACACAGACATTTTAATGAATTAGGTACGGGCGGGCATACGGATGGACGCACACACGCACGCGCACACAGGCTCCAAAATTGGAACGTTAATTATGAATTGAGTGGGCAAAACCATACCTATATTAGATTGTTATCACAATGAAACGTCCCCAATTGAGTACTTACATGAAGACAATGATTTATTGTATTAAACATTTTACATTTTAAATATGCAAATGAGGCATTATGTAGGAAAATATGCAAAATAATAGAAAATATGAAAAAGCTACTACTGTGGAAGTGTATCATGTATTAATTTACTTGTACTAAATTACTGGTTTTCCCACCAATTTTGGAGCTTTGGCTCATGGACTAAGAACCAAAAAGAACTGAACCGGTTCCCATTGGGAACCAACCGGTGGAAAGGGGGTCACAGTGCCTTGGCACTAGTGGAGATCATTGCATTTCTGATCTGTTGCTGTACACACTCAAGCTATCTCTCATGACTCAAGTTTGGGAGGGGACCCAGTTTGTGCTAACCTGACTGCTCCATCTGGCGGAGTCAGGTTAAGTTTGTGCACCACTGAGCTAAAGGATACTGTGGGAAAACAGTTCAATTAGCCCTTCACTAAATCCCTCCCCAATCCGTCCTTGTCCAATAGGCACGTTAGCAACGTTTTCTAAGAGAGGAGACGTGGCAAGCTGTACTTCTGACCCATTGAGATGCATGATTACAGGATTTATCCCTATAAATGATCAATCATTTCAGTAGCAAGAGCTTCAACATGTCTGCTAAATCTAACATGTCTGCTAAATCTAGTCAACCAGGCCTGCAGTAGGCTATGCACTGTGAACATGTGCATGACATTATTTCAATAAACTAGAAATACGAGGAAATTAGGGAGAAACAGTATCCAACTCAATTCACTTTAACGACCGTCCGTTTATTCCGAGTTTTCATGTAATGCACGGTAAGACTACGGTGATTAGTATTATTCCCATCACCTGATAGGCTCAGTCATGTAATAACGTTAAGTTGCGTATGTGTTCAACAACACAGAAATGCAAAATAACAGACGGCTATGAGGTGAAGAAAGCTTGCCATCCTTCAGCAATGGTTGCTTACCGTTGCTCAAACTATTTGGATTGGCATTGGACAATCACTTTTGGGGTGGGATTTAACGAAGGGCTAATTAGTCTTGAGTTCAGTCAGTCTATGCTACACTGCAGTGCACCTGTATGTGGAAGTAATTGTGTGTGAAGAACTAAATATTGAAATATTTGAAATAACAGCCTCATCGCCAGTGTTGGGTGGAAAATATATGTCCAAAAGCGTTCTTTTTTATTTATTTTTTATTTTTTGAATAGTGAAAATGGAAAATTAAATATTGAAATATGGAGATTTGAGGTTTCTGCCCGACAACAATGAGATAGTAATAGTATGCAGGCATTGTGTAGTTGGCCATCTAATGTGTAGTAATACAATGCCTCAATCCGTGTTAGTTTCCGTGGTGGAAAAAGTACTTGTACATGTTTTACTTAAGTAAAAGTATCAATACTGCAATGTGGAAATACTCCGGAATTCAATACAAAAGTATATCGGCATCAAAATGTACTTAAATAAAACATATGAGCACTTTTTCAACCACTGGTAATAAATGCCTCAATCCGTGTGAGTTTATCCATCTGTAACATTGAGGCTGTACCGCAGGGGGAACAGAACAGGACAACCACTGCCTTACCTAATCTCTTTAGCACAGAAATACAAGGGAACATTCAATTGTACCCTCTATTACCAGGGAATAAGATGCTTGTGGTGGTCTGAAAGGTCTGTGGGAAACCAACCGCCAGTGGCGTTTCCATTTTGGGCAGGCAAGAATTACATTTTGGGCAGGCAAGATGTGTTAATTGTCGTCTCCCTGCGCACAATCGTAGCACTAAAGGTTTTCAAAGAGATATACCTGCCAGACGAGTAGGATACAAAGGCTGAAAGGCATGCATTTACATTCCAATGGGTGATTGAGGGTCGCGCTGTACCGCAACGGCCAATCAGCTGTCCATTAATAGTTCTCAGGTCTTGTTTTTGTCATCTCTTTTTTTCTCATTGTATGGATTTTGGCCAGGCCATGAATGGATTTGGACAGGCAGATGCCTGCCCTCGCCTTATTGTAGATACGCCACTGCCAACTGCCCCCCACCACACGCACGCACGCACACACACCTTCATAGGTTCTGCTGTGAGTAATTAAGGGAAATGAGGAATTAATATGCTTTATAAGGAAGTATTCTCCACGGGGTACTTACTCTCTGAGTGGACTGCTAATCAGGCTAATGGGTTGCCGGTTAACCATATAGTATATAAAAGGATAGAGACTGAACTGGCGCGAAGCTCCGCCCCCCAGCTATTCATGTCAGTGGAAGTTGCTCAGTGGCGTTTTGAAGCACCCGGAAGACTGCCGGAAGTACCGTCTCAGAACGTCTACTTCCGCATTTGACCACCACATTTTGGTGGTCAAATGCGGAAGTGCAACCGAGCGCTCAATGTTAAAGCCCAGCTGCACGGGGTTTCCCGGTCATGAATCCACGGGTCCGCCTGTAGTCCCTCCTCCTACCACTAGGGCCCAGTGCTTCAACGTTGAATAGCCTCACTGGCCCCTTGCGGTTAACTTAATTGTACAGGGTAAAGGAGTAGTTCACGAACATGAGATGCTTATTTTCAATTCATCAGTTACACACCCCATGAAGCCTTGGATTCATGGAGATTTGTTTGCATTCCTTAAGCCAATAATGTGATGACTGGCAGAGTCTCTGGACTCAATAGGAGTCGCCTACTGAGTCTCCTATTGACTGATGACCCGGTCATCTAATGATTAGCTCAGGAATGCCCTGAAGAAGGCATTCTGTGTTTAAGTTTGTGGAGGGAACTTATACAGGTGTTATTATAAGTCAGAGAGTCCAGATTAAAGTAACACTCCACATCCATGGTTTGTAAAATACAAGGAAAAGATTATGTAGCCTATAAGACTTAAGACTAGAAGTTTGAAACCATTCATAACTATTTACAGTGTCGGCCTCTCAACAACAGGGGTGAAAGTGGCTTTCACAAAATCTCAGCTGTCAATTATACAGTATGACACAAAATGGAATAAGTAATTGTGTAATAGTAAAAAAAATGGTAAATGGTGCATTTATATAGCGCCTTTATCCAAGGCGCTTTACAGAGATTGTGCATTACATTCACCCATTCACACACAGATTCATACACCGATGGCAACGGAAACCATGCAAGGCACCAACTAGCACATCGGGAGCAATTAGGGGTTCAGTGTCTTGCTCAAGGACACTTCGACAGTAACTCTGGGGGAGCCCGGGTTTGAACTGGCAACCTTGCAGTTCCCATCCAGGCACTCTGCCCCTGAACCACCGCCGCCCCGTGATTAGTGATTTTAATGGTTCTTTCTCAACACGTGTCAATGGTCCCACTTACTGTGCGTGCGTGCGCACGTGCGTGCGCTCATCTATCTGCCTTCCCTCAGGGGGCCCATGCAGGCAGACAGATGTTCACGGTGCCTTGGTCACTGTGACTCTGTATTAAACAGTAACCAGTGAAGTGTGACTGTGTATTAAACAGTAACCAGTGAAGTGTGTCTCTAGGCAACACGGTACACCATGGACAGTAGCATCTCCCCTGGGGCTGCTTCCCTGTCCTAAGTCACGGTACACCATGGACAGTAGCATCTCCCCTGGGGCTGCTTCCCTGTCCTAAGTCAACTACACCATGGACAGTAGCATCTCCCCTGGGGCTGCTTCCCTGTCCTAAGTCACGGTACACCATGGACAGTAGCATCTCCCCTGGGGCTGCTTCCCTGTCCTAAGTCACGATACACCATGGACAGTAGCATCTCCCCTGGGGCTGCTTCCCTGTCCTAAGGCAACACGGTACACCATGGACAGTAGCATCTCCCCTGGGGCTGCTTCCCTGTCCTAAGTCAACACGGTACACCATGGACAGTAGCATCTCCCCTGGGGCTGCTTCCCTGTCCTAAGTCAACTTAGTCATAAGCCACGATAAGCAGTGAGGCGTTCAAATAAAAAATAAAAGGAAAGTTCAGGCCTTTGGTATTAGAGGTGGCCCCTCTCATTTAGTTCAGGCCTTTGGTATTAGAGGTGGCCCCTCTCATTTAAGTAAAGTCATGTGTGTTGGTTATTGGGGCATGAATGTACATGATTGTGTACTATCCGTGCATCTTAACTCATTGACCGCCCCTAAAACGCTGTCGGCTACCGCCACCATAGACAGCGCTTTATTTCACTTTGAAAACAAGACTGTTTCCGGTCCCCCAAAAACATTTAGCGAGAATCGGCTAAAGCTAATGTGATCTTCAGAAGCATTCATATTTTAACTGCGTGGTAACGATGATTTAGTATTGAGAGCCGCTAACGTCGGCTTCAGTCCAGCTCAATCTGAGCCGTAATTTCGAGAAAAACGGCTACATAGGTCAGTGGCCCCAGCTTTGTTGCCTGAGGGCATGCGTTTGTCTGACATCCTGTTAGTCCGTTGATCTATCAGTCTGTAATGTCTAGTGCACTCTTGTTTGCAAATTGCCTGCTGGTAGAGGATGGCTCCGTCATTGGTGCAAGAGCAAGACTGGATTTGGTGGAACAGGTGATGGAAGTGAGAACAGTGAGGAAGCTGGAAAAAAGTTATACGAATACTAGTCGATCCGTCATCCTACGTGCCACCGTTGATTTGATTTTATTAGATGTCAAGCAAGAAAAACAAATTACAGCAAGGATAAAAAAAACTGGGACAAACGACATTGCATTCATACAGGCAAAAATTAAATCGATAAATTACACTATCAAGAGCTATACACTGCCTACACATCATAAATACATGTGATCTCATTGCTAATAGTTAAACAATAAACATGATACTATTCTGCAACATTTTCTAAAAGCCATGCTTTGACCCTTATCTTTAAAAGGAGATGGCTGCTGATGCTCTTTATATTCAGGGGTAGCGAGTTCCAGCTTACTGCTCCTCCAAATCTAAACGAACGTTTTCCCATTTCAGTGGTGAATGTGGGCACGGTCCAGGTCTGCTGTGCTGGCTCTGGTAAGATGGGAATGAACTTCACTGCGCTTCTGAAAAAGTTTACAAAGGTACTCAGGGGCGCTGTTGATATACGTTGATATACGCTATGCACTTTGTTCAGTTGGAGTTGAACTGACCTGGCCGCTAAAGGGAGCCAACCCAACCGCTGAAAGTGCATTTTACCAACATGGTCCCTTGCAGAGCCCCGAAACCAGTCTGACATGCTTGTTTTGAGAGACCTGTAGCTTCTCTTTTAGGGCTTTATTGGTAAGACCACCATGGAAACAATATAAAACCAGCGAGTTTGCTAATAAGCGAAGACTATATTACCGGGTCCAGAAACGGTGCTTTCCTGGCTAAGAACTTGGTTCTGCCGTTAACCTTGCTAATGGTCTTAAGAGCCTATGGTTTCACATGGTGTCAGGCACCCTTTCACCGTTCTACAAATGCCTGGACAATCAGTCAGAATGATCAGGGAATCATCTCAGCTCATGAACATATTTCAAAATAGGCTCCCACATTTTACTGATTTTTGAGTGGTGCAACCACTCCAAGGAACAGCAATGTCTGTGACCTGTGACTCGTGTTAACCTATATTTGTGTGTGACTCATGTGTGACTCATGAGTACCAGTAGGGGCGCTGTTGTGCCAGAAACAGAGACAGAGAGATAGTATTGCACTGTTGCCTGCTAATGAGAGAGAGAGAGAGAGAGAGAGGGGGGGGGGGGGGGGGGGGGGGGGATTTGCACCACTCAGTTCACACGGGTGTGATTTTTTTTCAGGGAGCCACCCAGCAAGCATCTGATTCTCTCCAAGTTGTCTGTCCTGACTCCTGACCCTGTCATGCTGCACCGATACTGCCTCATTCTCTCAGTACGTGACACAGTGTGATAATACTGTTGACACTGTATTGATATCAGTGCATTCTGTCGATAACCTAACAACACTGATACTGTGCATTTGTTTCTGCATAGTGCAGGATATTGGGTGTATGTTGCTGTATACCAGGGGTTCTCAACCCGTGGGTCGCGACCCCTCGGGGGGTCGCCAAATTATTTTAGGGGGTCCCCAAATTATTTTCCAAAAAAAAAAAAAAAAAAAAGATTTTGTTTTTTTATTTTATTTTCACGATTTTTCAAAAATAGCAGACCTACAAGCTCATAGCGCGCCACTCGGTGGCGCGCTATGAGCTTGTAGATCTGCTATTTTTCAATAGCTAAATTATAACAATGCTTAAAACACCAAAAGGGGTTCCCGCCCAAAATGGTTTAAGGTTATTGTAGCAGTCCATTTATATTGGGGGTCGGGAGGGGGCGGGGCGGGGGTCCCGAGACATTGCCAAAGCATGTCCAGGGGTCTCCGGCCAAAAACGTTGAGAACCCCTGGTGTAGTGTGGCAATTTTTTGGGGTGCCTAACCATTCCAACGAACAGCTATGTGTGTCTGTCCCTATGTCTGTTTGAGTACAGACAGTTACATAATACCGTTGGGTGGCACTGTTGAGCAGCCTAAAGGGCTACAGTACATATGTTGAGCTTCACACTGACTACTATAACAATAGCACAGTACGCCATGGAACTTTGCACGTGTGTTCCCACTGGGCAGAGTTTCAACAATACGCCAATTAATACATTGATTGCTGTACTCATGTGTTGCTTATTCCAACAAAAGCATGAACAACAGTAGACTCAGCGTATTAAGGTCCTTTACCACATTAGCTCATAGTGGGGAAGTCACTGATTAACTCCTGAGTGGCTTTGTGTTTCTCCTATACCCCAGCAACATGATGTCAGACTGAAAATAACAAGAGTAATTGTTGTAACTTAAAATTTATTATTTAATCGGTTTTCACCAGCAAAAAAAAAAGAAAAATTATAAAGAAATCTACATTTAATTTGTGTACTCATCTCATTCAGTAGTCTGTATTCAAGTATTCAATTGTGAAAACAGACACTTGGAAAAGAGTATAATGCTATTTATTGATTGATTGAATACTTTATTAACAGGCTTTGGGCCAAGCCCCGCCTAGGCCCGTTTGTTTCCATTGTGGTCCTCTGTATAATATCGGAATCGGTCAGAATCGGTATCGGCAGACATGACCCTGCAAATAATCGGAGATTATTAGAATTTAATAATCGTGCACCCCTAGTTACATTGTTCATATTTTGTGATAGGCCTATTCATTTGCATAATGTAACTGTACAGTATGTAGCTGCTTTGAAATGCTCGTATTTGGTGGCAAATAGAATTGCTAAATTAAAGAAGCCTTTCGACATTGGAGAGACCTTGATACTGCCATCAACACAGGACATTTGTCCAGAAATGTTTGGCGAGTCTGGACACATTCCTCTCTCTGAACGCAGTAAAAAGGAAACTTGATGACATGGCTGAGGATGTTGAGACGCAGTTATTTGAAAGGATTCGCGCATCTCCATGGTATGCCATTCAAGTTGAAGAGTCCACTGACGTGGAAAATAAGGCAATATTACTAGCGTACGTCTGTTATATTTATGAAGAAGATTTGCAAGAGGATGTGCTGCAGTGTGTTTTGTCACTCCCAACAAAAACGACTGGAGAAGAAATCTTCAAAGCCTTGGATGAATAATGCTTCTGGTAAAGTGGATTGGGCTTTGTGTGTTGGAGTGTGCACAGATGGTGCTGCAGTCGATGACTGGCCGCCTGTCTGGCCTCACAACTAGACTGAAACAGGCAGCCCTGAACTGTGAGGCCACTCACTGCATCATACACCGAGAGATGCTCAAGTTAAAAAAATATCCCCCGAGTTGAACTGTGTACTGAGTGAAGTCATCAACTTCATTAAAGCGCACGCACTTAACACACGTTTGTTTGAAAGCAAATGTGTGAAGAGATGGACGCCGAACACAAGCGGCTCCTTCTACACAGTACACACAGAGGTTCGATGGCTGTCCAGGGGTAAGGCCCTTAACAGAGTGTATGAACTACGACAACCGCTGCAAGAGTTTCTTACGGAGAAGGGCTCTGACCTGGCAAAGCACGTCACTGATGAAGACTGGGTCGCAAAAATTGGCGTATTTGTGTGATATATTTACTGAATGAACTGAACCTGTCGCTCCAGGGGAAAATGACAACAGTCTTTAAGGTGGCCGACAAAGTGCATGCTTTTAAGTCAAAATTGGATGTGTGGACAAAACGAGTTCACAGACGCGTGTATGATATGTTCCATACATGCATTTTTTCTGCCTGCCTCAAGTCAGCCTGTGTATGTAATGCAGGCCTACTGTTTTTAAACGCCCCCCAGACCCGCAGGAACTCATAGCTCATAGCGCCTCCTGCATTAAATTGAATTGAGATGTGCCATTAAACACAATATTTGCCACACACGCGAAGTCTCGGGATTCGTGCTCGCAACCACCTTTGCCAACACGAGATATCTCGGGTTTGTTTAATGTAATTTAATCCAGAATTAATAGTATTTTATTTACCGTTTGTAGCAGCCATCGTTAGCCTCCCATGGTGTGTAGTCATCGAATATTCACGCACGTGATCTAAAGCATTTTAGGGCTCAGATTGAGATAAAGATCATGGCCGTGAGCGAGCCTGGAGCCCAAACGAAGGGCAATCACTTCCGGGTCGGCCGGATGAGGGCTCTTCTTCTTTGTTTATATTGTGCATTTCACTGGCACTAGCCTCACGTTACCGCCTATCATAGCAGCATGGAATCGGTTAATATGCCTACATTTTATTTTATTTTATTTCTTCTTTTTGAGTGGTGCAAACCACTCCAACAACTGGCTTTGTACCCGTGTCCCGTGTTTGTTTGTACCAAAAAAACGAGCATGGTTGCTATGGTTAGCAACCAAAAAAACGAGCATGGTTGCTATGGTTAGTATGTGACGTCACTGACATCACATACTGTGTAGGTGCACCACTCAGTTCACACGGGTGTGATTTTTTTTTTCTATATCTGCCAATATTTGTTGTGTCTTAATTGAATTGAGCCGGCTAACAGGTTGCCTTTCTTAGCCAGATAGAGGAGAGGAGAGGGTCAGGATAGGCAATGACAAGAGAGTGTGAAAGAGAGAGAGAAGAACACGGCAAGTGTCCGGAAATAATGACGCAATGTTGTGCTATTGACTGTTGCTTACGAAACTCTAATTCACACAGACGCACGCACACTGAGAACCGAACCGGTTCAACCCCGGTGGACAAAAGGGGCCACAGCGTATTCAACGAGTGCTCTGTTACATTCACTGGAATTAGGAGTTTCGTAACCAACTGAACCAGTAGTAGCATGACATCTTCACCTTCATTATTATATCACATGATTAGCGTGAGTGAAGTGAAGTCACGTCACGACGACAATGAAACTATGTTCTCTGTTTAGAAGTGGCCCAGATAGGCCAGTGTGGTTTTGTCTATACAGAGTAGACTGATGTCCTACTTTCAACATGCTCTCCATCATTGTGACTATTCTGACTAAACGCATCTACGGCAACAAGAAAATCAATGTATGTGATTTCTTGGTGGGCATATTACTGGTGTCCCAGATACTGAAAGGGCAGCACGAAATAACAACCATAAATGTTTGATGTTTCATCTCTGGTTTTTCTTGGAAGCAGTGACTCAGTCTGGTGAATTTCATCTGGTTATAGGATTTATAAAAAAAATAATGCAAAATATTGTGTTACTCTATGTTGCTATATTCTTTATATTATGATAACTGTTATTTATTTTTTATTTCAACTCAGGTGTTAAATTGTAGTTTTTACCGATTTCTATAGCACTGGTCTCAATTGAAACTGTCCATGTGCTCTATGTATGTCCTGATTTCTTTTAAATACAGTATGATGGAATGACAAATAAACCCAACCTTAAACCTTAAACCTTCACTCATTTCAGGTCTGACAAACTAAGTAAGTAAGTAAAGTTTATTTATAGAGCACCTTTCACAGTCAATTACAGTCACAACTAAGCTATAAATCAGACCAGAACTATTGACTCGATCTAGATCTAGTGCCACTTTGCTTCCCAAAGTGGGGTCCGGGGACCAGTGTTGATTTTGACAGCATCATTTGGATTTAATTTTAGCCATAGTCTTTTTTTAATACAATTCCGTTTAGTTTGTCATATTATAGTCATCTGAATTCTGATTTGTTTTAGTGTCTACACAGTCTACATTATTAAAATGTGTTTTGGTGCTGCCCTGATGGCGTCGTTATGCCTGATTTTATAGGCTACACATGGCTGCACTCTGAAAATAGTAGATCTGCTATTTTCAGTGTGCAACCAAGCATAAAATGACTTGTCTTTTACTGGATCTCTTCTCCTCTAGTCCCTCCCTCTAGTCCCCCCCCCCCCCCCCCCCCCCCCTGTGGAGAATTATTTATAAATCATATTAATGTATCCTCTCGCTTGCTCACAGCTGAACCTGATCGTGTCATGTCTGAAATCTCCATGCTGAGCTCAAGATAATCTCTCTCCTCTCTCTCTCTCTCTCTCTCTCTCTCTCTCTCTCTCTCTCTCTCTCTCTCTCTCTCTCTCTCTCTATATATATATATATATATATATATATATATATATATATATAATACAGTATGAGTCAGTGATTTGAGTCAGTTTTCAATTAAAGTCAATAGGTCATGCTTTATTCACAAATCACAAATGCCTGTCTGACATGTAGTACATTTGGACAGTTTTTTATTGTAGGCTATGTACTGTATATACCGTTGTTCTAGGCTATGTACTGTAATTGTGTTTTTTTGTTGTTTTTCTATTATTTATTGTTTTTCATATTTTTCAGAATTTTTTTTACTACTCGTACAGATGTAGTCCACAACTCAACTCACAGAAATCAGTACACATATCCTGCAGTCGCATGTGATGAAGGTCCAGTCCTATTTAAAAAAAACGCACGCGCGCGCCGCGCGTTTAGGGTAAACGCGCGAGAACAGCCTGGTGTAGCTTGGCCGTTAGGCCTTTTCAGACATGTGACTGACGGCCAAGCTACACCAGGCTTTTCTCGCGCGTGCGTTTTTTAAAATGGGACTGGACCTTAATTCAACACACGCGCTTAGGGTAAACGCGCGCGTTTTGTGCGTGAAAACCCTGGTGTAGCGTGGCTACACATGTGTTTATTTTGGACGCGCGGAGAAGTCCAGGGGCGATTATTACGCAAGCGTATTTTCACGGACGCGGCCCCGTGAAATTGTTGCACGGAGTGCTTGTTTCACGCATACGCACGCGGGCGACTAGACCTGGATTCTGATGAGCTTCTTTTTTTTTCACGCTACCTTGGGGAGCAAACCTGTCGGTGATCCGTTAACGCCTGTGTCACTCGCTCCCCTTCTGAAAGAAACTACACGTGTTAAAAATATCATCACCAAATTAGGTAATTTATTTTACCTGGAGTCATCTGACAATGAGCGTCAAACTGACGCATAATGTTTGCCTTTAAGTGGCTTAACCCATTTTGGGCGGGCATTATGTTATGCTTTAGCTAATGAAAAATAGCAGATCTACAAGCTCATAGGCGCGCGCCACCAAGTGGCGAGCTTGTAGGTCTGCTATTTTTGAAAAATCGAAGAACTACTGACATAGAAACATAGCTTTTTCAGAAAACTGTCAGGATGTAGAAGACATTTTTAGAATCTGATCTCAGGTCAAAATGGATTAAAGAAATGTGTGGGCTGGGCCTATTTCATACTAAAAATGCCCTATACTGTATCATAAACGCAGCATCCACTCAACCCCACATTTGAATTCCATGCTATCCCCCCCAGCCTCCTTGTGCCCTGATGGCCGCAACTCATGACTTACACAGCCCTGGATAGGCAACTCAGTCTGGAGGTGTACATAATGCCTAAATGCCCACATTATATGTGCTTTTCCATTTATATGAATTGCAACTGCAGGGCGCATTTACTATGAAAACGTACATTTCCCATCACTCACTCCAGTTTCCTGGAGTGAGTGATGAAAAAACAGTGACCTCATTCTGGAGAAATTATGACTTTTCACCTCCAATCTCCTTCTCTGTACAGTGTAGTTCACAAGCCTGTGCTATCTAAAATAATCAAGTCTGTGCTATCTAAAATAATCAAGCCTGTGCTATCTAAAAGAATCAAGTCTGTGCTATCTAAAAGAATCAAGCCTGTGCTATCTAAAAGAATCATCCACAAGAGAAAAGAAAAACGTCAAGCATATTGTTTGATCATTTGTATCCTGTATGTTTGGTTGGAATTTGTTCAATGGTTCCTAAACTGTGTTCTGTGAGACAAGTAGGTGTGCCTCGAGCTTTTGTGGAATTCACACATGATTATTGCAATATATACAACTGTACATTATATATATTCTTTAATGTACTATATCATAACTTTGAGTTGACATTTAATTTCTCAATACACAGGCAAATTCTATACCCTAAAAATACTGTAGATATTTTAATCACTTCCAATCTGGCATCCCTATTTTGGGCATGTCATTATAGGATAAAATGTTTGCCTATAATGACACGCACGCACGCACGCACGCACGCACGCACGCACGCACGCACGCACGCACGCACGCACGCACGCACACACACACACACACACACACACACACACATTTGCAATAGCAAAACATAGCCAATATACAAGCCTGCAATATTGTTGTGAGCTTGTATAACTTCAGCTACTTTTGCTTTGAATACAGGTGCACCTTCAGATTTTGACTTGCCCATTGATATTCCTCGTAAGGGCACAAAAAGCTTTGGGATTCACAGTGAATTGAGAATGCATTTATGTCAGAGGATGACTGATTGTTCATAATGTCCTTCAGGGGCCCCCTCAGCAGAACCTGTGTCAGACAGACTTTCGCTGGCTTTGTGAGCGTTTCCTGTTGACAATGTCCCGGTACATCTCGGACCTGATGAAGCGTGGGTAGGAGTCTTTCTCCATGAGAAAGTAGATCTTGGCCTGGATCTCATTGAGGCTGGCTGGGCTGGGCTCCTCCAAGCTCTGCTTTGTCTCCTCTCTGGTGCGGCAGTCAATATTCAGCTGCCATGATGACATGCACGGGGAACAAATGACAATTATACAACCGGTCGTTTCGAGGAAGCAATCTGATTGGTTGAAAACAGCCGTGCTTAAACGACATTATAGGAACGGCTAATCAAAACAAAGAAATCACCTGTTCATCTGTTCATCTGTTCTCCCAGAGCGCAGCACACCAGGGTTGCTAGGCTAGCTAGTTTTTTTTAGAGATTATCTTAGTATTAAGGGTAACTGTTATAATTGAAATATTACACTCGAGGGTGTTCTTTATCGTCATTAATGCACGATAAAGATCACCCTTAACGATAAAGATCACCCTCTCGTGTAATATTGCTTAATTCACATGTGTGCTCTCAAAGCCAGTAGAGTTCAGACTTCATTGTGCTATCGAGCAACACGACACAGGCTTGTATGAAATACAGTACAGTATAAAATAGCCTTTATTATGCTAGTTCATAGTTCATAGTCAAGGTGATTTGAGCATTTTACATAGGGAATTAGCCCTTTGCTAAGTCCCTCCCCAACCCGTCCTTGTCCAATAGGCACGTTAGCAGCAAAGAGACGGGGCAAGCTGTTCTTCTCCCCATTGAGATGCATGTAAAATTACGGGATTTCTCCATATATAAATAATCGATCATTTCAGTAGCAATAGCATCAAAATGTCTTCTAAATCTAGTCAACCAGGCATGCAGTATGTACTGGACAAATGTGCAGCATGACATGATTTAAATAATTTAGAAATATGAGGAAATGACAGAGGGAGAAACAGTATCCAACAATCAACTTTTTACAACCGCCGACAGGGGTTTTCATGTTGCACGGTAAGACATTGTGGTGGTCATTGTCTCCACCAGGCCGAAGGCATGGGGAGAGAGTATGTTTTGCACTCCGTCCGTGTGTCCGTGTGTGTGTGTGTGTGTCCGTCCGTCTGTTACCAGCTAATCTCCGGCACCGTTAACCCGGTCGATGCCAAACTTTGCACACACACTCCCTGGATGCCAACGATGAACCTCTGCCCCACATTTTCCAGAGCGGCCTGTTATAGCGCCACCATGAGGCAGCTTTTCACATTTTTTACCTAAAACTGCACCGATCTGCGTGAAACGTTGCATGCACACTCCCTAGAGGCCAAGGACAAACCGTTGACCTGCATTTTCCGCATCTGCCTTTTATAGCGCCACCAGGAGGCCAACTTTTGTAAAACACATTTTTTGATATTACTCCTCCAGATTCTGTCCAAAAATCTCACAAATCGTTACACACTATCTCTATGGTCATGTGCTCAAGTCGGATCTGTCCGATATTTCATATTCCATCCTAATTGGCTATAATTAGCTTTCACAGTTTGCAAGATTGCCCCGTTTTGAACAAAAGCCTCAAATCATGAACGCAGCATGCAATTTACGTGAAATCTTTCACACACTTTCTTACTAGGCTGAGGAATATATCCCACCCTTTTCACATTGGCCTGTTATAGCGCCACCAACAGGTTGATTTGAACACATTTTTGGAACAAAATGCCTCAAAAACATGTTTATATTAATCCTAAACATTTTGCCAAACATCTCACACAGTCCTATCCTCCTGGTGGAGACCTGTGCCCAGAAGGGCACTTTTTCTAGTTAGTATTATTACCATCACCTGGGTGGGTCAGCTGTGTAACTTTCCCGAGTGCATGTGTTTGGTCCGTCGAACCAATGCTCCGTCGGACCATAGTATGCCTCCCAACTTTCCCGATGTTAAGCCGTGTATGTGTTCAACAACACAGCCTTGCAAAATAACACTGACAGCTATGAGGTGACGAAAGCTTGTCCAGCATAGCAACGGTTGCTAAACTATTTGGATTGGCATTGGACCATCGGTTTTTGGGGTGGGGTTTAGTGAAGGGCTAATTGTGTAATTACTTTCATAATAAGCAATAGAGCGTTGCAGTCCCGCCCCCTTTCATGCCAGGCCCAGGAAATAGTTCCCAATGCATTTTTCCCATATACATTTCAAAACGTATTTATTTAAAGACCTTATAAGCGTCCTACAAAGCCAACTCTTGTCGTGACAAATCATGACAACAAACACAATATTTTGGACCAAACAAATAATTACAAAGAAGAAAAACAACCAAAAAAGTTTTCTTCTTCTTTCTACTTATTTGTTGTCATGATTTGTCACGACAAGAGTTGGCTTTGAACGTGGCGTAAACGTCTTTAAATAAATACTTTCTGAAAAGTCTATGAGGAAAATGAACGGGGATTTCTTTTCCGGGTCTCTCGAGGGGGCGGGACTGTGACGCTCTATAGCCGCACACCCCTACTGTACCTCTCTGGGTGCCTTGATCTCGATGAACTCCTTGTAGATCTTGTTGGCTCTTGCCCTCAGCTTGGCAGGGTTCTTGATCCTTTTATACTCCTCACAGGCCATCCAGAAGTCGATGTTCTCATCACTGAACTCGGTCTTGAGGAAAGCCCTCCAGGTGGCCAGGCCATCTGGAATGGACACATGAATCAGGTACTGTGAGAGAGGGAGCGAGGCGGTAACACACACATCACATCATGGCACTGCATGTTCCAAGCAGCACAGCGTGGCTGCTGCTGCTGTGCTACTTCTTTCATGGTGTTTTCATGGTGTTCTTTCCAGTATTCGGTCATGCGGAGCGTGCAACAATCTAATGTGCATTCTACACAGATATTGCCCTGATTGTTCCCGGAAACAGGAAACGTCTCCCACGAATGGAACACAAATAAGTCATCGCACAACACTTATGCCAAAGCCTTACTTATGTTTTGATCATTCAAGGATAACAAGGAGGGAGGGCATGTTTATCTACTGCATGGCCTGTGTCATGCTGGCATGCTGTTTACACATCTTTTTGCTTCTGAACGGGTTTGCTTTACAAAGGGTTTGTCAATTCCATACAGAAATGTAACTTGAAATGAGCAACTTTACTCCAAAAAAGTGCTGTATAGTCTAATAAGAAAGAAAACTTATATTTAATTTAATTTTCCATTTTGCAAATTGCAAATAAGGACAATTAACAATTACTGGCCATTCTCATTTAAATGCACTATCCAGAAGAATAACGAATGAAACGGTACTTTTTGGCCAAAAGGGGATTTTATTTTCACCGGAAAAAAATACTTTTAGTTACTCCGCTGCGCCCTCTACTGATATTGCCCAGAGAATTGCCTCATACAGAATATCTTTCCTCCGGTGAAAAAAAATCCCTTTCTGGCCAAAAAGTACCGTTTATACGTGTGGTGGGGGGCTCCGAGTGCATCCACTAAGGAAAGTAGGCTTTCTAATGACACAACCCGCCTTTGTTTTGGTGAGTAGCAAAAACGTTCTTTTTATTTACGCTAAAGACGAGAGGCTGGTCTGCATTCATGCGAGTTCCGGAAGTTGACAGTAACATAGCTCTAAATGAAATACATTAGAGCTATGGACCAGAGCTACTTTATCCCCTACTGCTACTAGGAGGGGAGGACCGTAGGACCATTTACTCAAACGCAAAGGTGATGCACTCGCATCTGGAAATGTTTCATGCCAGGGAAAAGATTTATGTCATGTATGTTACATTTTTCACGATCTTTGGAAAATAGCAGATCCACAAGCTGCACAACACATCGCCTCGCAAAGCATTGTGAGCTTGTAGATTGGCTGGTGTATAATGTAGGTTTAAAGTGGTTAAACTGATTCTGATGCTATATTATTAACACACGTACCGCCTCAATGACCCCTGGGGGGCCCCACGTTGAGTACACCACCGGTGTATATATACACAGGCTATTTAGCTCAGGGCCAGTGGTGACAATACGGTTAGCGACAAAGCGAGGAAGGAGGTGAGCGCAGGAAGTGTGATGATGGTTTAAATCAAGTCAGGGCCCAGGCAAATCAAATTTAAATTTAAAAGCGAGAACATTCTCTACTCACTGTATGTCCTAACCTGGGAACGCCAAGCAATGACATCATGTGCCTATTGCTCGCATTATGTTACTTATGCGTACACATGAGTGGTGCGTGCACATGCCTAATGCCTATCGTGTACACATGAGTGGTGCGTGCACATGCCTAACCCATTCTGGACGGGAACCCCTTTTGGTGTTTTAACTAAGCATTATTTTATACTTTAGCTATTGAAAAATAGCAGATCTACAAGCTCATAGCGCGCCACCGAGTGGCACGCTACGAGCTTGTAGGTCTGCTATTTTTGAAAAATCGTGAAAATGTGGCACAAATACTTGAATATTATATTCTTTCAGAAGACTTTTTTTTAAAATGTTGACGTCCGCCCTGAATGGCCTAATGCCTATCGTTGCTGTCGGGTGGAAACCTTGTATGTCCAAAACCAAAACCATTATACTTCTCAGGAAAATGACCAGTGTTCCAGTTGATCTAGTCTTGTGTATAGCCAGACAACTATTTCACAATCTCCGAATCTCCGAATTAGAGTCTGGAACTACACCTTCTGAAATCCCAGTAAGGAAGCTGCCGTTCACGGAAAAAATATATTTTAAAATATCTTTATTTTATTTTATTTTATGTCCTTTTCTGCTAAGCAGCATTATGCTTAGATGATTTCTAGTTATATTAGGATAAATGTGCGCGACTGTAAAGACGAAACGGAAGTGGGGAGGAGGCTCCACTTCCGCTTTATATTTTACTCATGATAGAGCTGCCGTTGCTCCAGACTGTATGATGGAATGGAAGCATTTGGAAATTGTGAGAGGCAACAGTCTGGCAACACAAGACTACAGTTGATCTGACATACAGATGATACAGTAGTTATTATTTAATCATATACGCTCTTGTTAATACTTTTGATATAATTGTGACCAAATTTGACTGAGGGACTGACATTGGGTTTTTTTGAATTTTCGTTTTATCATGTCATATGAAGGCAAATTGACATATTGGTTGTTCAGTTTGACCCACCAGTTTTGGAGATATGGCTTATAGAGTAATGTCAGTGAGTTGAAAAAACAGGCTTGAAAGTTTCACTTCTGTGGTCTCTAACATTACACCTACAGTAGCTACATGCTGTTCAAGCATTTATTTAATATTTACATGTCGATTTCAGCTCTGACACTTTTTTCAGACATGCTCTAGTTAGTATGTGAAGAGTCTGCATGTGCTATTAACTCAATTTGGAGAGAAAAAATGAATCAGTCCAATCTGTGTTGGACTGAGAGAAAAAGGCGGAGGGGCCTAAAGTGGTGAATGGTGATGATTATGACGGTCAGCCATATTAAAAGGATAGAGACTGAACCAGAGCGACAGCCCCCCGATTATATGACAACGGTCTTAATTGTTCAGAAATAATGTTTGTTATGAGCTGGTCCAGCCGGCTCCATTCACTGCCATGTATTCATTGCACTTCCGGTGTGAGTTTGGCCCCCATGAAAGTGTCCATGAAAGTGTCCATTGTGTCCAAAGTGTCCAAGTGACCATTTCCTTTCCTTCTCAAAGTTTCCTTGGAATGTATGAATGTATGAAGGCAATGTATGCTTACTGCACAAAAGGTGAAGATGTTGCGGGCAGGATGGTAAGCTTACAACCTTGTCCGAGCACTAAGCTGTAGTTGTGGGAAATAGGGTGGCACTTGCACGTCGTGCATGGGCTGAGAGAAGTGGTCCGTGGGCTGTGGGTGGCTTCGTCCATGGAGTGGGGGTTTCTATTGTTGTAGCGAGATGTCAGAGGATGACTGATTGTTCATAATGTCCTTCAGGGGCCCCCTCAGCAGAACGTGTGTCAGACAGACCTTCGCTGGCTTTGTGAGTGTGTCCTGCATTGACAATGTTCCGGGAACATCTTTGACCTGAGGAAGCGTGGGTAGGGTAGTGGTAATGGTCTTTCTCCATGAGAAAGCAGATCTTGGCCTGGATCTCATTGATGCTGGCTGGGCTGGGCTCCTCCAAGCTCTGCTTTGTCTAGGCCTTTTTCTTTCTCCTTCTGTTTGTACCCTTTTGGTAATGCTTACATGTGATTTTTGTCTCCACCAGGCCGAAGGCATGGGGAGAGAGTATGTTTTGCACTCCGTCCGTCCGTGTGTGTGTGTGTGTGTGTGTGTGTGTCCGTCCGTCCGTTACCAGCTAATCTCCGGCACCGTTAACCCGGTCGATGCCAAACTTTGCACACACACTCCCTGGATGCCAACGATGAACCTCTGCCCCGCATTTTCCAGAACGGCCTGTTATAGCGCCACCATGAGGCAGCTTTTCACATTTTTTACCTAAAACTGCACCGATCTGCGTGAAACGTTGCATGCACACTCCCTAGAGGCCAAGGACAAACCTTTGACCTGCATTTTCCACATCTGCCTTTTATAGCGCCACCAGGAGGCCGACTTTTGTAAAACACATTTTTTGATATTACTCCTCCAGATTCTGTCCAAAAATCTCACAAATCGTTACACAGTATCTCTATGGTCATGTGATCAAGTTGGATCTGTCCGATATTTCATATTCCATCCTAATTGGCTATAATTGGCTTTGACAGTTTGCAAGATTGCCCCGTTTTGAACAAAAACCTCAAATCATGAACACAGCATGCAATTTACGTGAAATCTTTCACACATTTTCTTACTAGGCTGAGGAATATATCCCACCCTTTTCACATTGGCCTGTTATAGCGCCACCAACAGGTTGATTTTTGCAAAACACATCTTTGGAACAAAATGCCTCAAATCATCCAATTGCCATCAAAGGCAAACATGTTTATATTACTCTTAAACATTTTGCCAAACATCTCGCACAGTCCTATCCTCCTGGTGGAGACCTGTGCCCAGAAGGGCACTTTTTCTAGTTTTGTAATGTTTCTTGTTTTCTGTATTCAGACTACCGGTATACGGATGGAAACTCGCATTCTTGCTAAATCCGGTGTATTTACACTGCATGTTATGTGTGGTGCCCCTTCCAAACGCACGCACACGCACACGCACATACACACTTTTCTGTTTTTTTTCCAGACAACTTCTGCCTCAGTCCTAAAGTCCTGGGTTAAAAACTGTTTTAGAAATACTTCTCAATGTCAATCATTTTACCTCGCCAAACTTAATTAATAATAATAATAAACGTTATTGTTGTCCCCTAAGGGATATTCGTCTTCACAGGTCTGTTCAAAACACCTACAACAACACAGCACAGAAAAACATATCCCAAGACAATACATAAACATGAGGTCCCCTGGCATCACAGGGACATATTGATCCTCACGGACTGTTCCTAGCTATTTCACTTAGTATACAGTAGCACAGATGTGTTTAGATTACAGTGTTGTTTCAGAGAAAGCAGAGAAAGCAGAGAGCTTGGTTTCAAATGATGATATAGCATCACACAGCAGCCTGGCTGCCAATGCCATTATTTGACAACATTGTCAATTGGTGCAGTGTGATTCAGTTTCTGTATGGCATTGTGTGTATAATGTACAGTATGTACTGCATGTGCATTTGTTTGAGCAATTGTTTTGTGTACAGAGTGTCCATGTTCTCCAAGAGGAAGGTCGTAGCTGACTCATTGTGCACTGCGGTAGGTAGTCTCTAACCAGAAATGGGTTCTTTAAGAATTACTGTAGGGATTGAAGGGAGGAAAATCGACTGCACAAATTGACTTGTCATGGGGTGTGAAAAATGGAACACAAAGTCTGATCTGAGTAGCTCTTTTCTTACTAATGGTTGCGAAGGTGTCAGTGGTGATCCTTTAGACCAGCTAGGGGTGGATAACCTTTTATAACTGTAGAATAGATCACTTTCCAAGGCACCCAGTGCCAGACATGTCTTAGTATAGGTTGTCAAATTAGAATAAATATATTACAAGCACAGAATAAGTCAGTACTTTGAAAGAATATATATTCAAAGATCTGTGGCGCATTTTCACGATTTTTCAAAAATAGCAGACCTACAAGCTCGTAGCGCGCCACTCGGTGGCGCGCTATGAGCTTGTAGATCTGCTATTTTTCAATAGCTAAAGTATAACATAATGCTTAGTTAAAACACCAAAAGGGGTTCCCGCCCAGAATGGGTTAAAATAATAATAATAATAATAATAATAATAATAATAATAATAATAATAATAATAATAATAATAATAATAATAATATGAATAATATGAATAACTAGAAAGGTCGCAATTTTAAAAAATTGCAAAGTGTGGTTGCCGCAGTGGCTTACATATGCCCCTCCCACTGATATTGCCAGCCAATTAGAATGTCACGTCACCCCTGCGATCATGCGTAAGTAATTCGGAGGGGAATTATCCCCCAAAAATCATGTTTTTGCGACAAACGGTTACATTTTTCGAATTTGTGGCACCCCCTATGGATGAAATTTCAGTTTCCACACTCTACTCAAGGAGGCCCCGCACTCTAAGGGCGCACTAATTAGGCGATACGGCCTGTGATTGAACTGCGATTTCGGAAAAAACGTGTAACATATTCGGATACGGTTTGAACCACGAAAAAGTCCACAGTCGTGTGAGCTAGCTAAAGTTTAAATCACGTTTCTACGACAAAGTATGCCAGAGTAATGAGGCTGCAAAAGTGAGGTTGATTTAGAGATTAAATCCCATACATTGTCTATGAGAGAAACATTTTATAAATAAAGTTAAATATTTTAAGATTGATGAACATTTTAAAGTTTGAATGGAGTTTCAAAGTGAAAGTATGACAGTAATAAGAGCACAAAAAAGTCAACTGTGAAAAATGGGACGTTTCTCCCATCGACTCTCATTATAAAGAATGTAAAAAAAAGTTTAAAAGTTAAAAAAGTATAAACAATTGTAAAAATCTAAATGTAAGCGCACACAACTGCAAAGAGCTGAACAGTTTGAAGTTTGAACTAAATTTCTAGCATAAAGTGTGTGAAAGTAGTAGGAGTACGAAAAAAGTGGCGGAATAATGAATAATAATAAATATAAACTGGCAATAACTAGTGTGTGCTCGCTGTTGCGAGCCCACAAAATATCAATTCAACTATACAACATTTCTCTTAGCAATGAGCAAGCACACCATTCCCGATGAAGTCGTCGATTTGACATGGCTCAAGTGCCTACAGTCAAAACTGTGGGAGTAGCGTTTCAAAAAAAGTCTTACTCCAGTAAAAATAAAGTGTTACAATTACAATAGTCTGGCAACCACACTAATAATAAATAAAGTGTTACATTACAATAGTCTGGTTGCCCACACTAATGAATGAAAAGAAAAGGTAAGGGGAACAATAGTATGGTTGCCCATAGGCCACCACACTAATAAAGTGTTACAATTACAATAGACTGGTTGCACTAACTAGCTTTGGGGATATGTCAGAGCTGGATTCCTGAATGGGAAATTCTGGGCACAAGCCCTGCAGGGCCCAAAGAGCAGGGTGGCACTGTAGAAAATTAGGCCAATTAAGTCAGAGGCATTCACCCTGGAAATCTTAATTATAGCGGCTCTCATATAATGTTATGTATTGTTACATATACACATAATAAAGTGGTGAAAGAACATAACCAGCTGATCAGTCAGTCTATCATATGATTCTAAAGTAAAGGGCCCCAGCACGAAAAGCTACTATACCCGCATACGGCCTGTTTTGAAACCGAATATACAAAAGATATTTTGACACTACTTTTCTTTCACTTAAAGGAGGAAACTGATGACAAAAAGATACAAAAAGAGAGAACTATGACTCATTTCGACTTCATGTTGACATATCCGTGGTGCAGTAGATCATATCATGGAGATGCGGTCCGGTACGCTCTTAACCCATTTAGACCTGAAGACGTTTCTGCAAATGTCTTCTAAATCCTGACAGTTTTCTATGTCAGTCGTTCTTAAAGTTTTTCATGTCAAGGACCCCAAAAATATATGTAATTGGCCGCCGACCCCCATCTGAAAATATGTTGTTCCAGGGATCCCCCATGAAGCAAAGATTGAGTTAAAAACGATCGCTCTGACAGAATATATATTCAAAGATTTGCACCAGATTTTCTCGATTTTTCAAAAATAGCAGATCTACAAGCTCGTAGCGCGGCACTCGGTGCCGCACTATGAGCTTGTAGATCTGCTATTTTTCAATAGCTAAAGTATAACATAATTCTTAAAACACCAAAAGGGGTTCCCGCCCGTCACTACACCATTGGTTCTAAAAGTTGGGGTCTCAGCTAGTCCTTAGAAGGGTAGAAACTAAAATCAGCCAGAGAATGTATCATTCATTCTGTACAGTACTATGCTGCGTGAATAAACATACAATTTGATAGCATACAGTAGATCACCCAGGTTTTATGGTTTTTCAATCCCCACACGTGTATGTATAAGTGTTGCAACACTTAAAATGCAGAATATGAAATGCTGGGTGTATGACTTGACTACCGCGGCCTGAATGATTCAGCCCTGCAGCCCTGGTGTGAGATATGATCTGGACAACAGATGTCAATATGAAGTTGAGGATAACATTGACCACTTCTGTGTCTTCTGTCTCTCTCCTTTCTTTCGTAATCTTTTTTGTCATCAGACGGACAGCTTGGTCATATACTTCTCTCTTTGTTGACGTTTTGTTAACTCATCCTCCTGCCGTTAACCCAGTGGTGGAAAGTAACTAAGTACATTTACTCAAATACTGTACTTAAGTACAATTTTGAGGTATTTGTACTTTACTTGACTGTATTCCAATTTCCAATACATTTACATCTACTCCACTACATCTCAGAGCCAACATTTGTACTTTTACTCCACTACAATTATTTGAAAACTTTAGTTACTAGTTACTTTGGAGATTTACATTTTGATTAGAAAAACATACATTGCTGTAACCACTTCAACCCTATATACATTTCGACCATTTGAAAATAGCTGATCTACAAGCTCACAATGCGTCGCGATGCGATGCATTGTGTGCGACCTCTCTTTTCTATTCAAATATGAATATAAACTGGAAAGGTCGAAATTTAAAAAAAATTGCAAAGTGTGGTTGCCGCAGTGGCTTACATATGCCCCTCCCACTAATATTGCCAGCCAATTACAATGTCACGTCACCCCTGCGATCATGCGTAAGTAATTCGGAGGGGAATTATCCCCCAAAAATCATGTTTTTGCGACAAACGGTTACATTTCTCGCATTTGCGGCGCCCCCTATGGATGAAAATAGAATTGCTTTTGGTACTTGGTTGATTCAACCACCCGCGACATGTGATTCAAATTTGGGATGGATTGGACATTCCGTTCGTGATTTATGGCATTTTTTGTGATATAGGCCCCTCCTACTAACTTCGGACGAGGATTACGGCCGAACGATACGCATTACCAAAATTCTGCCCATGGTGTTTTAATCGGATAGGTCGAGAGATCATGTGTGCTGATTTTTGTGAGATTTGGACAAAATCTGTAGGAGGAGGAGCCAAAAGTGTGTTTTGGAGAAAATTCAAAATGGCGGAAAATCTATCATGAGGCAAATGGGCTTGGCCTATATGGGGAGATGCGTCATAACCCAAGAAATCCAGGGAAAAAAATATTTTGATTTTACGACCTATGGTTCAAGAGTTATAAGCCAAAACGTAAAGTGGGCTGTTATAGCGCCACCATGAGGCCGACCGATAACATTATAAGTTAATTAATTTTAGTAATTATTATGAACCTCCCCTCCAAGTTTTGTAACTATAGCCCTTACAGTCTCTGAGGAAAAAATACTTGAATGTGATTTTTCGCACTTTCCCATTCATGTCAATGGGGAAATTTAAATCACTAATAAATTCATATCAATTAAACAATACAACATTTCTCTTAACAAAATACAAGCTATCGATCCTGTGGGAGGAGTAGTAGTCTGAAGTTTAGGGTTACTCTAGAAATAATAATAAAGTGTTACGATTACAATAGTCTGGTTGCCCTGTTAGGGCAACCACACTAATAAAGTGTTACAATTACAATAGTCTGGTTGCCCTTTAGGGCAACCACACTAATAAAGGTAAGATAAATTCTGACTATTTGGGTAGAAATGTTTTAATAACACCTATACAAAGAATGAGCCCAATAATTTATTTTTCACTTACGTTTGTGTGAGAGGAGGACATCCAAAGATTCTTCCCATCGCTCGACCTCATCTGTCGACATTCTGGTGGAATCAAACACACAAGACGATTTGGAAGAGGTCAAAGCACTGTTTCTGTGCATATTTAATAGAGATGCAAATCTCACCTGTTCATTTTAACAATCATAGAATAATTAATAACACGATAGCTAAATTATATCTTATGATTTACAATACAAAATATATACTATATTCCTCAATCAAAGACAGGCAGGTGTTCGGATGCATTTAGTGATAGTGTGATAGAGAAAAATGTATACCCACAAGCCACAATGGACTTGCCCTCCTATGACATCTATTTTTCGTGTGTGTGTGTGTGTGTGTGTGTGTGTGTGTGTGTGTGTGTGTGTGTGTGTGTGTGTGTGTGTGTGTGTGTGTGTGTGTGTGTGTGTGTGTGTGTGTGTGTGTGTGTGTGTGTGTGTGTGTGAAAGGTCATGATGCAATATTCAAGGAGAGTACCTCAAGTTGCCATGCTGTATACTTCAATATGAGAAATATTTTTCATGGAATATTTGACATTGGGTAAAATATACTCGTGTTTAGTTATGGGGTGACATAAAAACATGTTTAGTGTTCTAGGGTTAAATCAGAAGTATCATCCACTAGGGCATTCACTTCTAGTTATTTTTACTAGTTGACTAGTTGCCTAGTTGACTAGTCGACTAGTTGTTTAACTACCTATTAAGTAAAAAAATACTTTTTATTTTTTTGGAAATACATTTTTGTATATTTAAAAACTGTGTACATTGGTGACTATAACTATAATCTACTTGATCTTGAGGCCTACAAAAGTACAAAAACTTTTTTTTTTTTTTCTGATCAACTACCGGTAGTCAACTAGTATCAACAAGGTCGACTAGTGCAGTGGTTCTCAACGTTTTTGGCCGGGGACCCCCGGAAATGCTTTGGCAATGTTTCGGGACCCCCGCCCCGCCCCCTCCCGACCCCCAATATAAATTGACTGCTACAATAACCTTAACCCATTTTGGGCGGGAACCCCTGTTGGTGTTTTAAGCATTATGTTATAATTTAGCTATTGAAAAATAGCAGATCTACAAGCTCATAGCGCGCCACCGAGTGGCGCGCTATGAGCTTGTAGGTCTGCTATTTTAGAAAAATCGTGAAAATAAAATTTTAAAAAAAACCTTTTTTTTTTTTCTTTTTTGAAAATAATTTGGGGACCCCCTAAAATAATTTGGCGACCCCCCGAGGGGTCGCGACCCACGGGTTGAGAACCCCTGGACTAGTGGATTTACTAGCCGACTAGTTGAACAGTCGACTATAGTTGCTTAATGCCCTATCATCCACACTGGAGCGGTGTGTGCCATGCATGTCAGACTCACTTCTGACACCTGGCTGCAGCCTCCTGGCTGGACGGCTGGAACTCAGATAAGTCATTGTAGGAGTCGGACTTGATGGACAGACAGCCGAGTCTGGTCTTCATGGTGCTGCTTCTGCAGGGGGACATATTAATAATAATAATATTAATAATAATTACATTGCCAAATTAATCGATTTCTGAAAATGTTTCTGATTGTTTAGCACTTGCCACTTGCAGGTGGAGATTGATGAAAACATTACATTTTACACATTTTATATTTTATTTTTGTATTTCCTCTTCTGCTAAGCAACAAGCTATATATGCTTAGGTGATTTCTTATTATATTAGGATAAATTTGCGCGGCTGTATCATGATAGAGCTTCCGTTGCTCCAGACTGTATGACGGAAGCATTTGAAAATTGCTAGAGGGAACAGTCTGGCAACGTGAGACTAACCACACATAGCAGGTACCCTCGGTCACAGCCTGGCAACGTGAGACTAACCACACATAGCAGGTACCCTCGGTCACAGCCTCACTTTCACTGAACTCCAAGTGACCCTGTAAAGGCCAGGTATCTAGGATAAGCGGTTGAAGATGGATGGATGGATGGATGGATGGATGCATCCATCCATCCATCCATCCATCCATCCATCCATCTTCAACCACTTATCCGTAGTCGGGTCGCGGGGGCAACAGCTCCACCAGAGAGCTCCAGACGTCCCTCTCCAGAGCAACATTAGTGACTTCCTCCTGGGGGATCCCGAGACGTTCCAAGGCCAGTGAGTCGATGTAATCCCTCCATCTGCGCCTTGGTCTGCCCCGGGGTCTCCTCCCAGTGGGACGTGCATCGAGGACCTCCCTAGGGAGATGCCCGAGAGGCATCCTAACCAGATAATATACTGTAGTTACAGTAGCTGACTTTTATGCTGATGCATGACCAGATGCAGGGAGATAGATGAGGCTCACTGTGTGGACACAGATCAATGCCAGACAGACAACAGGTGCAGCTCTGTGAGAAAAGGACTTGCATGCATAATCTCCATCAGAGCACTGTTGGTGCTTAGACTATGCATTAGCAGATGAGAGGCAGCTGCACACAGTATATGCCCTGTATAGTACATGTGTCTCAGTCACAGCTCTCAATATAATAGGATTCTGTCAGAACAGCAGCGTAGATGCGATTGTAGCATTACGCGGAGGCGGGGATTGAACCCGGGTTCAATTCCCACTTCAATCCCCACACACGCATAATGTTGGGGACATGAGGGACATGAGGGACATCGTGTGCGGCGGTCCGCGCTGTGAAGTGAGAAGCGAGGGCGCGTTTCAAAGACTGGGGGGGTGATTGCAGCCCCCAGCCAAGAGCCAGCCCGCAACAGCCCTGCCAATCGGGAAGCGAGTTGGTCTAGCGAGTGGGAGCCCCGGGTTCAATGCACGCACGCACGCATGCACGCACGCACGCACGCGCGTGCGCACACACGCACGCGCACACACACACACACACACACACCCTTAGCACACACCCTTAGCCATACCCAAATCAACAAATCCAAATCTGCCAGGCTGCATTTGGTGCAGACACGTGCTTCTGCTGGGCTATTTATATAAAGAAGAAATCCATCTAGTCGTTGGGAAGCAAAGCTTAATTGTTCAGCCGTGCAGCATGTGATGTGATGTCACGTGTCTAGTGATGTGATGTCACGTGTCTAATGCATCCAACTGTTGCAGAGATGCCCATTGGAGCTGTAGATAAAAGAGGAATCTGCATGTGTGTGTGTGTGTGTGTGTTTGTGTGCGTGCGTGCGTGCGTGCGTGCGTGTGTGTGTATTTTCAACCACGCATCGTGCCACTACCACTACATTGTGGTTTATTTTAAGATTTCCTTCCCTGTCCTGATTGCTGCTTATTCTTTTCAACAGATGCGTAGCTATAGCTATAAATGCTTGAATGAAACCGGCGGTGAGGATTTGAGTTCTTCTTATATTACAGCTATACAACAAATATGTTGCATTTAAAATACTGTATATTGTCCACCAGAAATATTATCCACCAGTGTATGTATTGATGCAAGTATGCATTACAATAACCAAAATCTACAAAGTAACTAGTAACTAAAGTTTTCAAATATATGTATACGGCCTGTTTTGAAACCGAATATACAAAAGATATTTTGACACTACTTTTCTTTCACTTAAAGGAGGAAACTGATGACAAAAAGATACAAAAAGAGAGAACTATGACTCATTTCGACTTCATGTTGACATATCCGTGGTGCAGTAGATCATATCATGGAGATGCGGTCCGGTACGCTTAACCCATTTAGACCTGAAGACGTTTCTGCAAATGTCTTCTAAATCCTGACAGTTTTCTGAAAAGCCTATGTTTCTATGTCAGTCGTTCTTAAAGTTTTTCATGTCAAGGACCCCAAAAATATATGTAATTGGCCGCCGACCCCCATCTGAAAATATGTTGTTCCAGGGATCCCCCATGAAGCAAAGATTGAGTTAAAAACGATTGCTCTGACAGAATATATATTCAAAGATTTGCATGAAATTTTAACGGTAATATCGTATATCGTATCGATATCGCAATATTTGGCATAAATACAGAGATATGAAATTTTGTCCATATCGTGCAGCCCTACTTGTAATCCAGAGCCCATAGAGTATAGACAGAGTTACGACAACTCCGTTCACTTCATGGGGCCAGTCCTCTTCTACATAGACTTCTATTGGCGAATAGGGACACCGGAAGTTTACAGAAGCTATTGTAGTCGAGGGCTCGCGCGAGTACATGAACCACGTGACCGGGCTGTTTTCTGCCCCCTCAATGTCGCAACTCTGTCTATACTCTATGGCTCTGTTGTAATCCAAACGTACATGCGTGTGGGTATAGGGATAGGGTGGCCTGGCTGGGTGTATGACTTGACTACCGCGGCCTGAATGATTCAGCCCTGCAGCCCTGGTGTGAGATATGATCTGGACAACAGATGTCAATATGAAGTTGAGGATAACATTGACCACTTCTGTGTTTTAGTCATACTTCTCTCTCCTTTCTTTCGTAATCTTTTTTGTCATCAGACGGACAGCTTGGTCATATACTTCTCTCTTTGTTGACGTTTTGTTAACTCATCCTCCTGCCGTTAACCCAGTGGTGGAAAGTAACTAAGTACATTTACTCAAATACTGTACTTAAGTACAATTTTGAGGTATTTGTACTTTACTTGACTGTATTCCAATTTCCAATACATTTACATCTACTCCACTACATCTCAGAGCCAACATTTGTACTTTTACTCCACTACAATTATTTGAAAACTTTAGTTACTAGTTAATTTGGAGATTTACATTTTGATTAGAAAAACATACATTACTGTAACCACTTCAACCCTATATACATTTCGACCATTTGAAAATAGCTGATCTACAAGCTCACAATGCGTCGCGATGCGATGCATTGTGTGCGACCTCTCTTTTCTATTCAAATATGAATATAAACTGGAAAGGTTGCAATTTTGAAAAATTGCAAAGTGTGGTTGCCGCAGTCGCTTACATAGGCCCCTCCCACTAATATTGCCAGCCAATTACAATGTCGCGTCACCCCTGTGATCATGTGTAAGTAATTCGAGGGGATTTATGCCCCCAAAAATCATGTTTTTTGCGACAAACGGTTACAATTTTCGCATTTGTGGCACCCCCTATGGATGAAAATGGAATTGCTTTTGGCTTTTGGTTGATTAAACCACCCACGACATTTGATTCAAATTTGGAGTTGATTGGAGAAAATTCAAAATGGCCTATCGTGGCCTATATGGTGAGATGCGTCATGACCCAAGAAAGCCAGGGAAAAAATATCTTTTATTTTACGACCTACAGTTCAAGAGTTATAAGCCAAAACGTAAAGTGGCCTGTTATAGCGCCACCATGAGGCCGACCGATAACATTATAAGTTGATTAATTTTAGTAATTATTATGAACCTACCCTCCAAGTTTTGTAACTATAGTGCTTACAGTCTCTGAGGAAAAAATACTTGAATGTGAGAAAATGCGAAAAAACGCATTTTCCCATTCATGTCAATGGGGAAATTTTACTCACTAATAAAAAAAATCAATTAAACTATACAACATTTCTCTTAAAAAAATACAAGCACATCCTTCCCGATGAAGCCGGTCAATTTGAGATATGGCTCAAGTGCGTACAGTCAAAACTGTGGGAGGAGTAGTGCGTCAAACAAAAGGTTACTGGAATAATAAAGTGTTCCAATTACAATAGTCTGGTTGCCCTGTACTTTACATCACTGGCTACCAGATAATGCCTTAACTCAGTGATCCTTGAGGGAGTTCCAGGGGGTCCCCAGCTAAATGATAGTTTGGAACCAAATGGAAACTTATGGGTCTGTAACTCTGAGTGTACAAATGGAACCAAATGTGGTCCATTTGGTTCCATTTGTATCAATTAACATTGATTTTAGAAATTGGGGTCTCCGAGATAGAAATGCCATTAAATTGATTCCCTAAGTCAATTTCCTTTCAGCCAATAGTACCAAGTTATTTTTATCCCATGATTTTTCAACGCATTTTTCACCATGGTGCCAATTGCCTAAACTGTAATCCTGGGCACTACTCTCCCTCTGCCAACCTGGGGAGAACCCTGAACTGATGACTCATGCTTCCTTCAATGCACGAGGACCTGACAGGGAGGAGTTTCCCCGGTAGGACGTAACTTGTGGAAGGAACACGTTATTCCAAGCAGTTCCTTTCCCCTCCATCAGGCTGAACGGGGGAAGGCAGTATAGAGACAGGATTACTGCATGTTCTTTTTTTATACCCTAGGGGACACTGGGAGAACATGCAAACTCCATGCAGAAAGGGCCTTCAACCACTGATGACATGCAGGAGAGATAGATAGATAGATAGATATATACTTTATTAATCCCCAAGGGGAAATTGAAGTGTTACAACAGCAACAGGCAGCCAGCGTTACGTAACGCCAAAGTAGAGAGAACACGCCCGCAGCGTCCCCAGCGGGAATCAAACCCGGGACCTTCTAGCTGACCTCCCCGCTGACCGGAAAGCCCTATTGCCCACACTAGCCATGTGTGTCAGATCATCTGATGTGGTGCAGGAACAGCAGGAGTCCGCCATGTGTGTCAGACCATCTGATCAACAGATTTCTTGGCAGCCGTCTGTCAATTTCGGTGTTCAACTGACTCAGATCATGTTCTGGACGGGCCTCCCTAATTACCCTCCCCATGCAGCCAGCCTTCTTGGCTAGCCTGACGCCCTCCTACATCTGAAGCACTTATGTGGACCACCATCCTGACATTCTGTCAATGCCATGGATCTCCTTGACTGCTTGTTTGCATCTTGTCTCTCCGTCTGTCTCCCTGTGTTCAGCTGTTTCTTCGCCCATATTTATCCTGTTTTATTTACAGCATGCAGGCTACATTATGTAACAGTCAGATACTGATATCCAGAAATACTGGTCCACATATATAGTTCCACATCACTCTCGACAGATACACACTACAGTAGCTAGCCTCGCATTGCGATACTAATACCACTGCGTGGGTGGGGCAATATGCATCGCAAAGGCAGATGAAGGCTGGCTGTGCCAGGCTAGTACAATGCAACTGTACTACCGTACATTCTGTTATTTTCTAGCTATTATTATATCACCACCTTCCTCAGCATATAGAGAGACCACCTAAAGATTTTTCTTCATGACATCCAGGTTTTGTCCACAATCTCAAGTAATTAATCAATTAATCTGGCAATGTACGGGTGTTCATATGCATGCACCTTTTACCAGGAATATTTACTTTCCTTGTAAGGCTGCACAATAAATTGTAGCTTTGAACTTCTTATTTTGGTCAACTCTCCTTGGCAATAACATGTCCTCTATCTATTCAACAAGGTATACACTCAAGTTTGTTTAGATGAGTGTTACTAAACCGCCTTTATAGTAATTCCATTGTGTTTATTAAAAGTACTCTGAAATCCATCTCTAGTGACCCTTCATAAACACAACCAATAGCAAGAAAGGGCAAAACCTCTATTCCTCCGACACAAATTCCCCACAGTGCGAAGCGATGCGAGGCGTTGTTAGCTTATATAGATCAGCTATTTTCACTACTTTTGTGCGACTAAAAGTTGAAATTTGGAGATACAAGCGTTAATGCAGAATCTGCAGTGGATGCTCGGAACATTATTACACAACGGCAAGACAAGAATTCAGAAGTACAAGTGATTTTACTCGAGTAAGGGAGCCAAAACTTACATGAGCTGTCAATGCAATGGAAACCCAGTCTGGCTCTTTGAACAACAGGGATTCACAGTACAGTACAGTTTTTATACCTGCCCACAGCTACAACCATGAAACACATTGCATCACATGAGGGTCTGTTGATTGACTTGGTCAGATAAAGAGCTGAAGAAACAGTCACTACTGTCTTCTTAGGACAGGCTTAACTGAGCAAACAAAGGATTAAGTAAAATAGATTACATAATACGCAACGATCATGTGAGTCCTCACTAAAGATGAACAGTATCAAAGTCCAAAGGTTATACTTCCTTTGAGGCAAACTAACTTACATAATACAGCTCTTGGAGAAGAGTTACACAACAATACTTAAAATATACTTTTATAAGGGATATTATTATATGTTTACTTCCTCAGAATTCCTTGACTCAAGCTTTCTGCCCGGCAGCAACGATATTCTAATCTGACTCCGCCAGCTGGTGGCAGCAGTGAGTTCCTCCTCCTGCTTCCCATCTGGACTCTCTCAGGCAGAGGATGCACTCCGATCAAATGCTGATCGGAGCGGTATGCGGCCGCTAGATCAACGCGAGACTGGTGACGTATTGAAGCGCTGCCACAGCGGAAATGTAAACGCAACCTAACCCCTAACGGGACTACATCTCGAAATGATTATGTAGATTTTTGTCCCGCTGCTTCAGGTTCATCGTTTCTGCTTGAGAGAGAGCCCAGATCCAGGCAGGAGGAGGGAACTTGTGAACTCAATATTGCCGCAATCTGGCGGAGTCAGGTTAACGATATTCAATGTTTCCTTCAAACAAGCTGACAGGGACTAACATTTTGTCCCCTCAGTTTTTGATTGATTGCTTGATTGATTGATTGAATACTTTATTAACAGAAAGGTGAGGATCCTTATACTGCCTGCGTGAGTTAAACACTGATGGGATTAAAAACTGGTCCACTGGCCGTGCATGGAGAGGTGGAATGAGCTACACAGCTTACGTAATAATAGGACTGATAAGGAAGAGCGGGATCCATTATCTAGTGCTGCTGCACTGTATAGAGAGTCCTCAACAGATGGATGGACTCATGGACAGATGGATTCATGGATGGGTTGAGAGATGAGTTGTACAATGCTCTGGTTATCAGCCCTTTTGTACTCATGGTAAGGAGATAAGGGCAGGAAGCAACAGCTGCACGTTCATTGACCTAATAAGATGCTTGAATTAATTTCACGATTGCATAATTATGGATTAATAGTGCAGCCCTAACCATTGAAACACTATTATTGTCCATTGTCCGCGGACCACCACCACAGGTTAATCCTTGTCCCACTCCTTTTCCCCCATTTACACCAACTCACTTCACTGAATATAGCAGATCTACAACCTCAGAACGTGTTACAATGTGAAGCAGCGTGAGCTTGTATATCTATTTTAGGGGAAATGTTCATCTATTTTCCTGAAATGTTTGCCTATAACATGCCCAGAATCTGGACACTAGTCTAGAGTCCGCAGGGCGCCAGGGTTTATTATTTTTGAGGGGCGCTAGTTCAATGTTTGTTTTGTAAACGCCATTGACAATGAAGGGAAAATGTACGTCATATTGTCTCTTGATTGTTAATGGCATTTAATGTTTGTGTTTGCACTGTTTGTTTTACATCACCATTACATCACCTAATCAACATGAGTTAGACTTTAATATATTAGCCCCCCTTACTTCACACGGGTGTGATTTTTATAAGATAACTTAATGTGGTGCAGTCTACTGTTGGAAACTACATTTCCAAGGTGCAGATTAAAAAAAAGTGTTGCCCTACAACTTCATGTCTACCAAAATACAATCACAACCGAGCAGGATCAGGCTAATCTGTTTTTTTGGGGGGATCTTTTCTTACTTTATTGTTACAGTTAAAACATGAGTCATTATTGGACTTGACATGTTTAGAAAGGCTGCTGTTGCTCTTGCCTGGGGAACACATACAGTACATTATGATGAATACATTGTGATGGCTTTGCCCCTGGAGCCAGGCGATGTCACTGATTAGTAGGCGTGCGTGCAACGGACGGTTAATTGATCTAATCAATTTAACCGATCAAACTAAATAGTGTAGATAGTATATCAATACTTTAATAAAATAATCAATCAATAATCAATCCCTATTATGTCATTACAGGTGAAATGGAGTTGGGACAACAGATGTTCAGGAGGCGGAGACCTTCGCTCCGCCCTACACACTAATCATGGACGCTACTTAAACCCTGTCCCAAACCACCCAGAAGCCTCTACGCTTTTCACATTCCCTCCTCCACCTCCTGTATATTTCCCTTCTCCTCTCTCTCTCTCTCTCTCTCTCTCTCTCTCTCTCTCTCTCTCTCTCTCTCTCTCCCCCCCACCCCCCCTCTCTCTCTCAGAGGGGAGGTGTCACTGATGATGCAAATAACGTCCTCGTTAAAGACTCCTGGGTCAGCATGCAACCCACCCAGAACCTACAGTCCCCTTGTGCATTTTTTATTTTTATTTAAAAAAAAACATTTTTAACACATTTACTGCCATTGACCGCCCTGGATATCGGACCAAATCCAACACTTAACCGCCATTGGCATTGATGTCTCGGGAGTGGGACGTAATATTACGGACGTAATATTACGCTAATGTGTGAAAATTGTGTACATTCTGTTTTGCCAGCACGGCTCAGTGATTTGTACCAAGATGCTTGTTTACTGCTCTGTATTACTGTAACATTACATCACTGTAATCTGTTGGGACTGTTGGATTCGTTTTGCATTGCAGAAATATGGCTCCATGTCCGAGACTGGCAGAAATGTGATGACAGCGTTGCCATTATGCACGCTGTGTTACTTCTCAACAGGCACATCATGCACTCTACTGTACTGTACTGTACTTCCTCTGCAAACCATAGCTCTGTCTATTTTATGTAGACATAGCACTCTATAGTGCATAGTTTCATTACATAGACATTCCACTGTTAGGTTCTTATCTTATGTATGATTCTTCATGACAATTTTTTTATGTATTTGATGTATTACCATGTTTTGTTCTTTCTTACTGTAAGTCGCTCTGGATTAAGAGTGTCTGCTAAATGCCTAAATTGTAAATTGCAGCACACAGTATCAATACACTCAAGAACCAATACTCTCTTATTGTGTACAATGAACTGTAAATGTACACATGCACCGGTATAATGATGATAGATGATAATGGCTAAGGGTTACAAGGGTTCGACTGGCAAATATTAAAAATTCTAAAGCAAATATTACACAATTACTGAGAGCCTATAGAAGAGGGAGGGGTGACAAGTGATGCATAAGAGAGTTATGGAGAGGTCTGGATAAACATCCTCAAAGACCCACTCCATCCTTTGAGACTTCCGATGTGAATCAGAGTGACATTTGCTGGCCTGAAAGAGCCTCGTGGCTACCAGGGGAGGGAAGGGAGGGAGGCTGTGAACTGATGTCCAATTGCCCACAGAAAATGTGTACCGCCGAGTAAATGCATGAATAAGCAAACACACACATCTACGCAAATCTACGTCATGCATGCTGTACATGCATCATTCTGCACACATCCGTTAACGGTAATAATAACCCATTTAGGCCTGACCTCGAAATTTAAAAAAAAATCTTCTAAATCCTCCAGTTTTCTGAAATAAATATTTTCACGATTTTTCAAAAATAGCAGACCTACAAGCTCGTAGCGCGCCACTCGGTGGCGCGCTATGAGCTTGTAGATCTGCTATTTTTCAATAGCTAAATTATAACATAATGTTTAAAACACCAAAAGGGGTTCCCGCACAAAATGGGATAAGCATTATAAGAAATGCAATCAAGGGGAAAAACAAACAATCACTTGAAGCTGTTATGTAATAGTTTACATTAGCACATCGCCGTGTTTATTATTAACCACAACGCACTTCATCAAACAATGTGTCCTCTGCAGAATTGAAACCTGGGGAAATGCCATACGATGATAATCGCCACCTCTTTACCGCCAACACTCCACCGCTTGCTTTCCTACAGATGCATTACATAACATTACGTCCATGTATATACTGTAGATTGTTATGGTTTACCTTGACTCTTGTGGTGTGTGTCAGCAGCTTGACTCACTTTCTCCCCTTCTTTCTGTCACTCTCTGTCCCCCAAGTACAGTACACTGTTTGCCTTTTCAAAAATGTCAGCGCTGTTGTGTTTTGTATGTAAATGTATGTATGGTATACTCTATGTGTTTAAATGTATGCCTAATGCCCTAGACTGAAGAAATCTACAGTTGCTGATGCCAGCAGTGAGTGGGGTATAGCCAGACTAGCCACACACACACAGCATGCTCATTGGTGTGAAATCATGGGGTGGGGGTGGGTGGGTGGTGAGAGGCATTGTGAGTGTGAGAGAGAGAGGCAGAAGGGTGGTGGAGATGGGGAAGAGGGTACTGTTTGCACAGGGAAATCTCCAAGGACGACTCATCTGCTGAGTGCTTGGTGTGCAGCGGTGCTTTGACGGAGAAGAGCTGGTCACGTTGTGCAGGCGTGCATGCATGCAGGGGGAGGCTGACGTTCTGTTGGCTTTCAAAGTGGTGATGTGGTGACACCAGCAACAACGCAGAAAGGTGAATTGAACTTAATACAGAGGTACACAGTAAAATACTCGATGCTCATTTATCCATTTATAAACGCTCAGATTTAAGTAAAAACTGAAGATTGTTTCATGTATTGATTGATAACACTTTGTTGATTCCCCGAGGGGGTAATGCAGGGTCTCACTGCAGAATAAGTAGATTAAAAAGTAGAAAGTGCACAGTAGACAATAGATAAGGCAATAAATACAGTAATAAACAACAATATATAGGCTACAATAAAGACAATCAATAATTGACGTCGCATACACTATATGACGTCAATAGGCCTACACTATGCGACGTCAATAGGCCTACACTATGCGATGTCAATAGGCCTACACTATGCTCACTCGCAAACGCATACGGAATTCCCTGGGGGGACAATAAAGACAATTATTTTTTATTAGTGTACCTCATTCACAAAAATCTATATTTATCAAACATTGACTTATCAGCTGAGTAAAGTTTGGTTATGACAATTATCAAATGTCTTTTAGATTTTTCCTTTACAAATAGTAAGAGAAATCTATGCAAATCTGGGAACTAAATCGTTACCAAGAAATTTCTTCACCAATGTGTTTCTAAAGGTGTCTAATAACATGTACTAAAAGTTTGAAATTCAACTCCCGTGGGAAATTGAGTTATTAGCATAATATGCATAATATGCCCATAACATCCTATATAAGGCAAAAAAGTCCAAATTTCATCATTCTTTAAGTAACATGTGACATATGAAACTAGGGTGTTTGCATGATTCTGAATCCATTCCAAGCATTAGTTTTGCACAAAAAACACTCCTTGGGAGGAAAACGGCCACACAAACGTGATGAGGTCAGCACATTTGGTCAAGTGGATATGGCCTAATTTAGCCCAAGGAGTGTTTTTTGTGCAAAACTAATGCTTGGAATGGATTCAGAATCATGCAATCACCCTAGTTTCATATGTCACATGCTACTTAAAGAATGATGAAATTTGGACTTTTTTGCCTTATATAGGATGTTATGGGCATATTATGCATATTATGCTAATAACTCAATTTCCCACGGGAGTTGAATTTCAAACTTTTAGTACATGTTATTAGACACCTTTAGAAACACATTGGTGAAGAAATTTCTTGGTAACGATTTAGTTCCCAGATTTGTCAAATACCTGATAAAATGCCCTTACTAAAAAGGAATTATTAAGCTACAACGCTGGAGAGGTTATCTTATACTAATTGTTTAATATTGGCCGTATTAAAATTCTGGCACCACTTGGCCACCATGGGTAGTAAATATGGATTGGTCCCTGGACTAATCAAAAATACACAAACTAAACACTATAACGTGCCCTGAGGGATGCTGGGAAGTCCCTCTCCTGTTCAATACAAACCCCATAACACTACAATATTTAAAAAGTTTAAAACCCTTTGCTATGCTTTGCTATGATGTTCTTATGAAGGAGAAATCAATAACAATTAACTTAAAGATTGACCTAATTTGCTATGATGTTCTTATGAAGGAGAAATCAATAACAATTAACTTAAAGATGTACCTAATTTGCATTATGATCAATATCTAAACTAAAACCTAATTTTATACTTAACACAATATTTGTTAACAATTTAAACATTTTGTTCCCTAAAGAAATCACTCTATACTGCAAGATTATCAACACATTTACCGTGTTACAATAATTATGCATGCCCTCTTTTTAAATGATTGAGGACATTACAAAGAGCGAGTGGAGAAAATGATTGACCAAGGTTGTGCAGACTCCTTTTTTGGGGGGCTAATTAATGTGCTTGTAAGAGTATCCTATCCCCATGGTTTCCTCATGAGATTCAATGTATTATCTGTCCCTCTCTGAATGACTAATGGACTCTTGGATAACCTCCTCCAGAAGCCAAAGTATCTACTAGATAACCTCTACTATACGTCTGCCTCTGCCTCGATCTATCTGTCTGCTGGGCTTGGCACACATTGTGAGCTTCACCTGTGCTAAATACACAGAATGTGAGTAAAGTTCGAAGCAAAAGAGTAGCTTCCTTAGATTATTATGTAAGGGATAATCAACGGCTAGTCAGCCGGCCATCATTGAGAAATACTGTAAAACTGGACAGGGTGATAATTAGACCCCAACGTGAAGCAGATGAGTCTTAATCACCGTGCTTCATCAAATAATGATGAGCTAACTGTTGATTATCCTGCTTATTACACAGCTGACACAGCTTCTTAATTAGTACATTGACACAAATTATAACAAAACAATGTTTTCATTGATTAGAAAAGTATTTCAACGCTTACGGTAAAGTAAAAATACTCTGTTAAATTATACCAGGCCAGTCCAGAACAAAACCTTCGGCTCGCAGAACTCTGGTAGGATGTTTTGATCAAATACAGTATGGATCAATATTCTGTTAACACTCCTGCCCTGTGCCAGGGCCTTTTGGCACCCCCTAGTGGCGATGGATGAGTTAACACTCCTGCCCTGTGCGTCAAATAAGTGATTTCAAAATACTATTATTGGTCAATAAAGCTTTGAATGGTTTCGGGGGAAAAAACATTTCTGATCTTGTGCGATATTATTATCAGTGGCGTGCACAGATAGACACTAGGGGGTGCTAGAGCACCCCCTGCCCTTTTGGCAATGTGCCCTTTTGAAAAAAAAAGAGAAAAAAAACTTTTTTTTTTTTCTTCTTTTTTTTGATTTTTCAAAAATAGCAGACCTACAAGTTCATAGCGCGCCACTCGGTGGTGCGCTATGAGCTTGTAGATCTGCTATTTTTCAATAGCTAAAGCATAACATAATGCTAACACCAAAAGGGGTTCCCGCCCAAAATGGATTAAGGCAACCGGCCAGTTCCACGCGCTGCACAAGGTGCCCTTTTTTAACTTGAGCACCTGCCCCTCTAAATGTCTGTGCACGCCACTGATTATAACCCATCCAGATCTCTGAGGTCATCTGGGGAAAGTTAGCTTTCTGTCCCTAAAACCACAAATAAACGAGGGGAAGCAGCATTTAGTTTTTAATGCACCACATATTAATACATTATCTGAAACAAACTCCCTAAAAACTGCAGGTCTGCTGCCGTGCACTCATTTCTTTTAAATCACACAACTAAAGATCTTTCTGTTTACCACTGCCTTTGATTGAGTTATTTTTCTTTAACTTCTGCACTGTAATTTAATTGTCTCCACAAGTTTTGCACTCCGTCCGTCTGGCCGTCCGTGTGTGTGTCCGTCCGTCCGTCTGTGTACAGCTAATCTCCGGCACCATAGGCCCGGTCGATGCCAAACTGTGCACACACACTATTTAGCCAAAACACATTTCTGTAGATTAGTTGTAGGCCTACACATTTTATCCCTACATCACGCAAATCGGTATACACTATCTCCATAGTCATGTGATCAACACGATCTGTCTGCTTTCCCATATTCCATCCCGATTGGCTAAGCTTGCCTTCCAAAGGTTGCAGGATTGGTCCATTTTGAACAAAATGCCTCAAATCATGATCACAGCGTGCGATTTCCGTGGAATTATGCACACACATTCCCACTATAGGCTGAGGAAGAATTGCTGGCACTATACAGATCATTTTCTGCTTACACCTATAATTGCACTCATTTTGTGTTTCTATGTGCACTACTAAACATTATGAATACACTGTTACGTATATATTTATTTGTATTGCCCTGTTGTACAACCACCAGACCATTGCAAAAAACATGTTATATTAATCCTACACATTTTGTCTAAACATCACAAACGCTATTATCCTGGTGGGGACCTGTGCCCAAAGGGGACTAGTTTGTCATTATTTCTTCTTTTGTTTTATCATATTCTAATGTCAGTTTAGAATTGTGTCCACAGTCCACCACTTTGGTTCCTACATACCGTATCTCAAACCCTGCTGTTTTTTGTGACTGCATGACCTTTCATCTATTGCCACCCGGCCGTAGGACAAAGATTCCACTTGCACGTAACGTATCTCAAAAACAACTGAGTGACACCATATCCTCATGTTTTCAGTTTTAAAGTTATACTTTGTATATATTATTCCTCTTTTCTTCTTTTTTTTTGGCTCAAGGATTTGCTTTGCTGGCTGGGCTTTTAGTCTCGAATGCCACAGACGAATAACAGTCTAAGTCCACACTATTGATCCATAATATATAAATGATAGATAAGGGGTCAGGACAACGAGGCCTTTTCGTGGAGGGGTCAGTCTGAAATTTGGACTTAGACTGTTTTTCGTTTGTGGGTTGCGGTTCTCCATTAATCATAGCTTACACAATGAAAAGGGTCATTATGTCTTACACAAGGAATAGGCTTATTGAACATGTTTCGGCTAAGCGATGTAATGTACTATTTTTTTAGTGTACCTGTGCATTCTAAAATGATCACTCCCATGTTTAAATCTAATTTCACCGGTCACCCACCAATGTCCTTTCTCCTTGATTACATGACTCTGCCTGGATATCAAATGTATTGTTATGGCTCTGTTGCTAAGCTGTCTGGCCTTGATAGCACCGGCACGTTGTTGTCACAGACGACCTTTATTTAAACCTGCTAGCTAGAGTGTCTGTACAGAATGATGTGGCATATTCTAATCTCTCAACTAAATTGGTCTGACATGTATATAAATAGTGACACACATTAGTGAATGAAGGGCCTAGGATTTGGCTTGCTAACTTTTGGACAGTACACGTGCTTGGCGAGCTCATATGCACTCGGGCGTATACAGCATGATGTAATCATGCTGTTATCTGATTAGTGAGAGAAGTGATCCACATTTAATCAGAATGAGAGCTGGGATTTTGTAATCAAATCTATGGCTGGAGAAAGCTTGTGTGTGGTGTTGGCTGCAAGTTGTGTGAACTAGGCAATCTGTACTTGTGATTCAATTTGTATTATGTAATATTAAAGGCAACACTTCCCTGTAGGCTGCATGCGCAGTCTGTAAAAAGTAGCTGTGAATACTGTACATTTTAAGTCCAATCAGGTTTCCAGATGAAGTATAGAGTATTATGAATAATTCACATCTCAGTAATTAAGATTTGTAGAGCTAACTTGCTTTCAAGTGTGGGAGGCATAGATCAGACCGACATTCTCGAGGGCATGATCTCCATTGTAAGGCTATGACCACAACTATATCCAATCATCTATTGTATTCCTACTTGTAACAGAGTATTGCAGTATTGATACTTTTACTTAAGCAAAAAGTGTGAGTACTTTTTCCACCACTGGTCTCCCAGGCATTAAAGGGATGGTTCAGATTTTTTTAACTTAAGCTGTATGAAATACTTGCCAAATGAATTGATTGCCCGAGTCCCGAGATGGGAGTTCTGCTCTGGTTTTGGTCAATATGAAGTAGTTCCGGTCATTTTGTGGGGGGCACTATGGGGCCATACAGTAACAGTACATTCATTCACAAAACTTACCTCATTTGTATTGTTGACCTATTTCTATAATATTAGCGCAACTTTCGTTCAACTTTGACCCCTCTATCACTTGGAACTATTTTGTGGGCGTAGTGATATGGACACAAAAAACATAGTTCTGTGTGATAGAGGGGTCAAAATATAGGGAAGTTCAATCACAGTCACACACACGAGAGAGACTCGGAGTAGACTACGGATAAGCGGTTGAAGATGGATGGATGGATGGATGGATGGCCTATGTAAACATTACATCAAATTTGTGTGCCAAGATTATGTCATAGGCCATGCAGCCAAGTCAATGGACTTTTAATGTTTGAGAGCCTACTTATAAATTTCCCCTCTCAGACAAAGTCTATGGACTTTAATGTTTGTTTAGGGTAAATAATCAGCGACGTCATCTTGCTGAAATAAATACATCTTGTAATAATTGTGTTTAATTTTTCACGGACGTGAGATTTATGACTGGGCAGGCAGGTGGCTTGTATAGCCTACACTGCATAGGCTGAGGCTCATTGCCATTAGCTGTTTATGGTTTTGGCAGTGGCGTGCACAGACATTTAGAGGGGCAGGTGCTCAAGTTAAAAAAGGGCACCTTGTGCAGCGCGTGGAACCGGCCGGTTGCCTTAATCTATTTTGGGCGGGAACCCCTTTTGGTGTTAGCATTATGTTATGCTTTAGCTATTGAAAAATAGCAGATCTACAAGCTCATAGCGCGCCACCGAGTGGCGCGCTATGAGCTTGTAGGTCTGCTATTTTTGAAAAATCAAAAAAAAAAAAGGGGAAAAAAAGTTTTTTTTTCTTTTTTTTTCTTCAAAAGGGCACATTGCCAAAAGGGCAAGGGGGTGCTCTAGCACCCCCTAGTGTCTATCTGTGCACGCCACTGGGTTTTGGCATAAGGAACTGCAACTGCTTGAAACAATGGTGGCTAATTTACAATTGCAATATACTGTAGGTGCAACGGGTATATATCTCACAACGGGTAAGGGCTAGTATACTACTAACTCACTGATTACTCATCTTGAGCAAAGAGAACCTGAACTGTTCTCAGAACTGGGTCTGTCCTCAGCAGAGCAACCAGCTCAGAAAGGTCAGTTCGGAGGACCAATTCATTGCTCCAATTTCACTGCTTTGCACTTTGATCTATCTAGCAAGGATGATCAATAATTGAGTGTGAATGCATGTATGATCTGCTCTATTGCCTACAGTCCAACTACTGTACCTTTTAATACATTATTTTAACCCCACAGGCCTGCGTTTATAAATCACTGACTCGTCCGCTGACGAATCCTTGGTAGTTTCATTCGAACGGACAGAGTAAACTTTTCACTGCTGTTTGGAAAGTCCTTGTGAAGATGTGTTGTCGCACAACCACCCCCCCCCCCCCCCCCCCCCCCCCCTCGCACAATAAGAAGCGTTTTCAAAGTGACGAGGAGGATACAACGACTGCCTGAAAGGCATGCATTTGCATTCTAATGGGTGATTAAGGATCGCGCAGACTTGTGCTCTACGTCCGTGCTCTAATCCGCTGCCACTATAGTACTCATGGTTTGGTGTTTGTCCTCTCGTCAAATGGATTTTTTTATACGACGGGAAAACTTGGGGATTCCCTGCTCGCGTACCAGTGGCACATGTCCCGTGGACCGGCACCAGTCCGCGTACCGGTGGTTGGGAACCTCTGATCTAGTGTGATTCTGGGTTCTACACACCCTCCGCCAACCTGGGGAGAGCAACGGACTTGAACTCATGCTTCCTTCATGCCTGAGTGTCCAAGTTGCTCCTTAACACCTGACAGGGGTGGAGCACGTTATTCCAACCAGTTCCTTTCCCCTCCATCAGGCGCCCCGCCTGGCCAGGGGGAGGCAGTTTAGAGACCAGGATTACTGCATGTTTTTTGTGAGGGTACCTACCCTAGGGGACACGGGGAGAACATGTGAGGGTACCTACTCTAGGGGACACGGGGAGAACATGTGAGGGTACCTACTCTAGGGGACACGGGGAGAACATGTGAGGGTACCTACCCTAGGGGACACGGGGAGAACATGTGAGGGTACCTACTCTAGGGGACACGGGGAGAACATGTGAGGGTACCTACCCTAGGGGACACGGGGAGAACATGTGAGGGTATCTACCCTAGGGGACACGGGGAGAACATGTGAGGGTACCTACCCTAGGGGACACGGGGAGAACATGCAAACTCCACACAGAAAGGCCCTTTCGCCGACCCCACCTCGGGTATGGGCACTGATGACGCGGAGGAGGAAACACGCCGCCAGCACCCATAGCGCCCCGAGCGGGAATAGAACCCAGGACCTTCTAGCTGTGAGGCGACAGCACTACCAACTGTGCCACCGTGCCCCCTTTAAACCCTTTAAAGGAGTTTTCAGTGATTCGGAAGATTTGAAAAAACCCTCCGGTCCGCCCCGGTAGCAAGATATGCACATACACACGCTCTACAGTGGGGGGGAAGTGCAACAGGCCAACAGCACGCACACCAAGGCCCGCCTCTGCTCGATCATGATTGGCGGAAGGCCCCTCTCATCCTGATTGGATGAAGACTTGGCCACCTAGCCAAAAACGAAACCTAAGGGTTTTTTTTACCCCAGGGGCTCACATTCGGACAGGGAGGAACTCCTTATATGGTCGGCACACACTATAGTTGGGAGGATTATCACAACAAAACGAAAAAATAAGTGATATTTGAATTAAGTGAAATCACTGAATATACCTTTAAACGTATTCTTACAAACCATTTATGTTGACTTTATTTTCATTATTTGCTAGACTTGGAGGATGACATTACAGTGATGTATTGGCAAATTATTTTTGCTGTTTTTACAGAATGTTACCGTATTGATGTTTGATTCAAATCTCCCGAGAGCGTAAAATGCAACCAAAAGGACCCAGTCACATCACATCCTGTCCACATTATGTAGATGATCCTCTGCCAGTGATATCACATCTTGTCCACATGATGGAAGAGATCCTCTGCCGGTGACATCACATCCTGTCCACATGATGGAGGAGATCCTCTGCCGGTGACATCACATCCTGTCCACATGATGTAGGAGATCCACATGGAAGCCTGGCCATCATTAGACCCTGTGGCTGTTGTTTTGTTCCTGTTCATTAGACCCTGTGGCTGTTGTTTTGTTCCTGTTTGTTAGACCCTGAGGCTGTTGTTTTGTTCCTGTTTGTTAGACCCTGTGGCTGTTGTTTTGTTCCTGTTTGTTAGACCCTGAGGCTGTTGTTTTGTTCCTGTTTGTTAGATCCTGTGGCTGTTGTTTTGTTCCTGTTTGTTAGACCCTGTGGCTGTTGTTTTGTTCCTGTTTGTTAGATCCTGAGGCTGTTGTTTTGTTCCTGTTTGTTAGACCCTGAGGCTGTTGTTTTGTTCCTGTTTGTTAGACCCTGTGGCTGTTTTTTTGTGTTTCTTTTTTTGGTCATGGCTGTCAGTTCCCATCTGATGTTGTGTGGGAGTCCAGACTGCTCCAGACCGTATGCTGGTGGCCCAGATGCCCGCTTGGTAGACTGCAATAGCCTAGGGGAACCCAAATCTCGAGCCCTGCCTATGTTTCACGCATATTCCAGTTGTGACACAACATATGCCTTAATAGCCGGGGAGCCAGTCACCCAAAATTTGAGAGGACCTGTGATGTCATGACATACTTTTTATTTGTGTTTTCTTTCTATTAATTTGGTCAGAGCAGACCTCTCATTCTGTGTTCCTTAATGACCAAGTGAATAGAAAAAACACAAATAAAAAGTATGTCATGACATTACAGGTTAATCTCTATTCCCGCTCCCCGGCTATTAATGGAAAGGGTAAGAAGTCAGCTTGGCGGACCTGGCAAGCCTATGATGCTGCCTGCAACAGAAACATTCGTCAATCTGGCAAAGCATCCCTTCCAGCAACTAGATGTTGACTGCCAGCACTTCCGGGAGCTTGAAAGACTGACGGTAATTTTGTACGACAAATCCGGTCCTTTGAGCTCCATCAACGAAAAAAGAAAATAACTCTTCTGTGAACAAAATCGAACGATAGAGAAATTACCTCCCACCCAGGGTGCACTCACATGTGAAACGGGCAGTCTACCAAGCAGGCATCTGGGCCACCAGCACACAAAGCCATCAAATGATTCCTTCTCCACAAAACTATGGGTGGGCCAAGGAAGGGTCATGGCCCATGGGTGCTAGTTTGACTGACCATTCCAAAGGTTTCCAGAGCTTGCAGAGAGCTGATCAGATGCACCTGTAAAGGTGATGTATACCTGCAAATGCAGCAATGCAAATTTGGACTGTTCCCCACTTTGCAAATGCACTTGTGACAGCTAGGCAGAATGCGCACAGCTCTATAACATGTTTCGCACTATGATGCATATTAATTTGTATTCTTCATTGCAATAAAGGTGTTATTGATGATATTTCATGTTCTGTGACTTTAATAATGTCAAAATAAGTCAACTTTATCACATTTGGAAGTAATCTGATCATTTTATGATGTATATAGTCTGAAAAATACTAGGCGGATTTTCACATATTTCACATATTGATATTGATAGTCTTGCAATTTGATATTTAAAATAGATATTTGACAAGGGCTCCTAGGCTAAAATCCTTTAGCATGACGTAAAGAAGCCTCATACAAAATTTGGCGCTTTTATCCGCAAGTGCACTATTCTCCTAAAAAAGTGGTCATGGTGCAGACAATGAGGAGGAAACGTGTTAGGGTACACACACACACACACACACACACACACACACACACACACACACACACAAACACACACACACACACAGTGATCATCCTCCTCTGTGTTGGGCTGCTCTGGGCTGGTCTATAGATTACAGTGTGATATTAGTCTAAGACTGCTCACCTCTGGTCAATAGATTACAGTGTATAGTGATATTACAGTTGAGGAATATAGGAATAAGATTATAGAGTCACCAGGAGAAAACAGCAGTACTAATCAGGCCAGATCTCACCACGTCGTACCACAAATTCATTCATGACACAAACTCAATATTTCACAAATCCACAACCAAGCCTACAACAATGTCATCTTTCTCATCTGTAGCTAATTCAGAGCTAACTTTGTGCTGATGCATATTCCTCAGGACAGCGACATCATTCCCCCACAAATCCAACCCAAACAAATTATTAATCGACATAAACAAAAATACAAAAACTATTGGATCAAAACAACCAAAAAAAACAAAGTAAACTTAATTGCTATCTTTCCCTAAATAGACAATCCACTGTGGCAGAATATTTGAGCACAGTGAGAAAAACCTTAACAATGAACTAGAGATGTTAATAGTTAACCCCTTTTGGTGTTAAATGGTAAAATGGTAAATGGTGCATTTATATAGCGCCTTTATCCAAGGCGCTTTACATAGATTGTGCATCAATTCACCCATTCACACACACATTCATACACTGATGCGGAAGAAACCATGCAAGGCACTAGCCAGCATATCGGGAGCAATTTGGGGTTCAGTGTCTTGCTCAAGGACACTTCGACACTAACTCTGGGGGAGCCCAGGTTCGAACTGGCAACCTTGCGGTTACCATCCAGCCACTCTACCCCTGAGCCACCGCCGCCGCCGCCTATGCGGCCTTCATTAGGCTATCTTTATGGATAGCCTGATGAAGGCCGCATAAGGCCGAAACGTTTGTTTCCCTAAAATAAAAGTTGGTCACTGCATTTGAAGACAGTGTGCGAGTGTTCATTTTTGGGCACCGTACCCTCTCCTACGCACCTGTCACATGTAGGTGTGCAAAAGCCTTGCTTTTTAATGCTTTAGCTATATATTGAAAAATAGCAGATCTACAAGCTCATAGCGCGCCACCGATTGGCGCGCTACGAGCTTGTAGGTCTGCTATTTTTGAAAAATCGAAGAACCACTGACATAGAAACATAGCTTTTTCAGAAAACTGTCAGGATGTAGAAGACATTTTTTGAATCTGATCTCAGGTCAAAGTGATACATTGCTAACCCCGTCCCATTCCACTTGTTCCAGGCGGTAATTCTGTCCCTCAAATGAAACGTTTGGATCTGGTCACCCTAAGAGGGGGAGAGAGAGAGAGAGAGAGAGAGAGAGAGAGAGAGAGAGAGAGAGAGAGAGAGAGAGAGAGGGAGAGAGAGAGAGAGAGAGAGACAGAGAGAGGGAGAGAGAGAGAGAGACAGAGAGAGAGAGAGAGAGACAGAGAGAGGGAGAGACAGAGAGAGAGAGAGAGACAGAGAGAGAGAGAGAGAGAGAGAGAGAGAGACAGAGAGAGACAGAGAGAGAGAGAGAGAGAGAGCGAGACAGACAGAGAGAGAGACAGAGAGAGACAGAGAGAGACAGAGAGAGAGAGAGAGAGAGAGAGAGAGAGAGAGAGACAGAGGCTAGGAGTGGGCCCTCCCACCCAGGGCTCTGAATGCGACGCTAGGAGTGGGCCCTCCCACCCAGGGCTCCTGAAAACTTTGGAAGTTTTTTCCATGGCCTCTAGGGAGTGCGCATACATAAGTTGTATACAGATTGATGCAGTTATAGCTAAAAACAGGAATTGGCCTGTTATAGCACCACCATGAGGCTGATTTGGAAAAAATTAGTGGCATGTCGTCCTCGGCCTAGTGGAAATGTGCGTGTATAATTTCACGGAAATTGCACACTGTGTTTGGGATTTGTGGCATTTTGTTCGAAACGGACCAATCATGTGAGCTTTGGAAGCCAATATTAGCCAATCAGGATGGAAGATGAGAAATGGTGCAGATCCGTGTTGATCACATGACTATGGAGATAGTGTATATGGAATTGTGTGATGTATGGATAAAATGTGTACGAGTAATCTACAGAAATATGTTTTGCCTAAATGGGCCTCATGGTGGCGCTATAACAGGCCGTTGAAGAATATTTGGGGCAGAGGTTCGTCGTTGGCATCCAGGGAGTGTGTGTGCAAAGTTTGGCATGGATCGGGCCAACGGTGGCGGAGATTAACTGGTAACGGACGGACGGAAGGAAGGAAGGAAGGACGGACGGACGGACGGACGGACGGACGGACGGACGGACGGACGGACGGACGGACGGAGTGCAAAACATACTCTCTCCCCATGCCTTCGGCCTGGTGGAGACAATCATTGTAATTGCACTGAGGTGGCACTATTATTTAAACTTCACCACCACCACCACCAGCTAGCCACCACAACAACATCATTGTTGCAATTTGTACTGTATATTGCAATTTGTACTGTATATTAAATATACAGTACACATTGCAATAATTATATTGTTGTGGTGACAAATGTTGTCTTTAATGTTCAGATTAATTTAATCTGAAGGACTCTAGTTACGCTAATGGAAACAAGCCATAGTGCTTTCTTGGGTTATAAAATCCTCTTAGCAGACCTTGTATTGAACTGTAGGCTACGTTCCTGTGCTTTTTTGTAAACTGTTTATAAAGTAATCAATCTATGGAGGTATGTATGCACCTAAAGGCTGGGCTCTCAACAGTCACACGATTAATTTAGAGCCAAATCAAAAGCAGTTGAGTTGCTTATAAGTTGTAAAAATAATAAAATAAACAACAAATAGATTTTTATTTAATTCATGACTCTATAGTTAACGTGATTCAGACAGAAGACAAGTTGCAACAACCTTTGCAGGGAACTTTAGCATCGCATTTATTGCACTTGGCGTGCTCAGCCTCTGAGTCATTTCCTACTCTGTTAACCACACTGTCGAAGTGTGGTGACCGGTCGCTGAATGAACAGAACAGTGGGCGTATCCTCCCCGACCCCACTCACTATTGACTCTGTTATGGGAGAACTGAGGTCCCATCATTTGCGATCAGCAGACAGAGGCGAAGGCACGACACAGCGTCAAAGAGTCAGGCATCTCCATCGTTCTTTATTCATCATCTCAGTAGGTCAGCTCAGTACAGCAGAATGGTTAACAGTCCAGCAGCCCTCTCCCACCACCTCTTCCCATCAATGACATACAACCCCCTTTTATTGTCAAGCAAGCCCCAGTATACAGGAAATAGATAGTCAATAACAGGTGGTCATACAACATCTCCGTTCATGGTGTTTGCTGACAGACAGGAAACTACTCTAAATGGGATATTTACACAAATACATGTATGACTCCAGCTGTCAGATTGACATTGACAGCTGTGGTTAGTAGTTGTTTGGGAGAGGAAGACAGTCTCAGTCTCCTTTCTTGTCTTAACAGAGATGCTATACAAAATGTTCATATAAGGATCTGCGCTAAAGATAAGGGTGACACACAAATAAGTATACCTTTGCTGACAGCATGGAGGAGTCAAGTCAGCTGTTAGATTGACAGCTGCATGAATTAGACTAAGCACATTGGTGAGCAAAGAGAAGATAAATACACAATAATGCATATATTTGGCACTGTAGTTGGCATTCTAAATCTCCCATTACAACTCACTCACTCATGTAGGTGGGGTGACGTCACCCCAGTAACTTGGCTCTGCATGCATGCATGCACAGACACAGCAGAGCTTTTTTTTTGATTGATTGAAATATTTATTAACAGTTTGCAGAATTACAGTACATTTCAAGCACAAACTCAATACAAAGACTGTTAACTGTGAGTGGACGACCCAATTAAGCATTACACTTGTTTACAAGAGGGTCCACCATGTTCAATTCATCAAAACATTTAGAGACATACAAATAGACACTTCTATATAGTCAAAGAACAGAACAGATCATGAATTCTTCATAAAGGAGGTAAAAAGGGAAAAGAAACATATACAGTGAGGGGGGGCGGTGGAGGGGATTCAGATTTTACGGGGGCCAGTTTAGAATTGAGTCAAGGGATTCACATGTCTTAATGACTGTTGGTAGGGCGTTCCACATTTTGGTGGCATAGGAGCGAAAATAATTTAGTCCCTTGTAGCTAAATGACGTACGACTGATGAGAAGCGTTTGGGAACCCGTTAAATAAAAAAACTCATGGAACCGGCTCCGGTCTGGTCTGGCTCCGGTCTGAAACGGACCCGGTTCCGAATCCCAACACTCCAGTAAAGTAAAAGTACCTCACAATTGTACTTAACCCTGTAAGACCCGGATATATTTCTACTTGCAAAAAAAAGATTTCAACCTTACTACTACTTTGTACTACTAATAATTATGTTAAAAAAATATGTAAAAGAAAAAGGTCATAGGTCAATTTAGATTAAAAATTCCAGAGTCCAGAGATTTTGAAGTTGTGTAAATGTGTGCCTCTGTGGGGGGTATTTATATGCAAAAATATCATGACCAATGGCATTGCAAGATTAAACAATGGACATCAATGATGATGTTTAGGTGAAAAAAGAACAGAAAATAAATAATAATAATTAAGTAATTAATTAAAATAAAAATGTTACCGATAAGCATCGTTGGGTCTTACAGGGTTCAGTACATGTAATTAGATACTTTCCTTATGGTCAAACAGACATTAAAACAAAGTCCCAACTGTACCTGAGCTCCACAGCAGGTAGACCAGAATCCATATCTGTGTGTAGGACAGTAGCTACAGCAGGGGTTCTCAACCTGTGGGTTGCGACCCCCTCGGGGGTCGGAATGGCTGGAAAATGGAAATGAAGAGTTTACATATAGTACACATAGTAGCCTACATGCATACACCTTCCCTAATGATTATATCTGGTTTCACGTGCGTGCGTGCGTGCGTGCGTGCACCTGTTGGGTTATGCAGAGTCCAGAGAATCCAATAGTTTGAAGATGTTAAGCTCCATGTGTGGAGGAGAGAAATTCACTTAATGTATTTTATATACATTGTTAGCATAGGCCTATACATAGATAATTAACACACTTTACAGAAAAATAATAACACAAGTAATAACTAAATATACAACATGCAAAACAATTCAGGAAGACATTTGGTTTCATCACCTGGTGTCGATATGAGTTATGAAAGGTTCATAGTAATGTTTTATATTTCTCAAATATAATTATCTTTAAACATTTTCTTAGGGGGGTTTCAACAGAAATGCAGCAGCATCGGTGCTTCCTGTCCCCTCAGTGTCAAGGCAGAAGCATCGGTGCTTCCTGTTCACATCAGTCTCAAGGCAGCAGCATCGGTGCTTCCTGTCCCCTCAGAAATGAAATGAAATGAAATCTATATTTACCCAGGGTATCTGGGCTAAGCTCAAGAACTTGTTTCCAGCCAGGCCCTGCTCATAGAACACATTTCATCGTAGTGGTTGATGCCTTGTTCAAGGGCATTTCAGCGGTGGTAATTTTAACGTGTCGGACGGCTGATTCGAACTGGGAACTTTCCGGTATCTAGACCGCGCCGCTATCCGTTCGGCCACCGCTGCCACAATCAGACCACGAGATCAGTCTCGTGGTCAGCTCTTCAGAGCGCTGTGCGTCTCTTGTTAGTTTCACACCTGCCGTCTCCCTGCCTGTACCAAACAACAGAGAAACCACACAGTCGTATTATGACACATCCTGTCCTCAATAAAGAGCTGTGAGACGGAGAGGCTTGTTCAGTTGAGAGAGAGTACAGTGTGGATAGCAGCAGCACCACCGCCATCCTGCAGCTACTGTCCTACACACAGATATGGACACAACATGGATTCTGGTCTACCTGCTGTGGAGCTCAGGTACAGTTAGTTGGCACTTGGTTTTAATGTCTGTGTGACCATATAAGGCAGTGTGGTGAGCAGGGAGTGTGTTTTAGTGTCTGTTTGACCATATAAGGCAGTGTGGTGAGCAGGGAGTGTGTTTTAGTGTCTGTGTGACAGTAAGGCAATGATAAAACATGCATACTGGTCTACCTGCTTTTTGGACTGCAGAGAAAACAGATTCTACAAATGTCTCCTAAATCCTGACAGTTTTCTGAAAACCCTATGTTTCTACAGTATGTGTCAGTAGTTCTCAAAACTATTTCATGTCAAGGACCCCCAGGATTATCTCCATTTGGCTGCGGACCCCCATCTGAGAATATGTTGTTCCAGGGAGGGACCCCACCAGAAGCTAATATAAATTTGAGTTAAAAAACGTTCACTGTGAAAAGAATATAATATTCAAAGATTTGCGCCACATTTTCTCATTTAAAAAAAACGCCGCTATGAGATTGTATTTTTCAATAGCTAAAGTATAACATAATGCAACATTAAAACACCAAAAGGGGTTCCCGCCCTGCATGGGTTTAATGTCTGTGTGACAGTATAAGGCTGTGCAGAGTGCAGTTCTGGGACATGGCACACTGACTATGCAGAATACTATAACGTAACGTACATATATATATATATATGTATATACAGTGTAATCAAGAACAGTGACTATAAAGAAAATTACCCTTTTTCAACAGGAGAGACTCTCCTCTCTCCGCCTAAGCGCGGCTCTCAACCAGAGGTGGAAAGTATTACATTTACTTAGCCCATTTTGGCCTGATGTCGAAAGTCTTATAAATCGGTTTTCTACATCAGTGGTGCTCAATATTTCATTTCAAGGACCCCAAAAATCATATGCAATTGCCCACCGACCTCCATCTGAAAGTATGTTGTTCCAGGGACCCCCCCCAGAAGCAAAGATTTGAGTTCAAAAACGTTCGCTCTGAAAGAATATATATTCAAAGATTCGCACCACATTTTCACGATTTTTCGGTGCCGCGCTACGAGCTTGTAGGTCTGCTATATTTTTCAATAGCTAGATTATAACATAATGTTTAAAACACCAAAAGGGGTTCCCGCCCAGAATGTGTTAAGTACCTATTACAAGTACTTAAGTACTTAGTGTAAATACAATTCTGAGGTACTTTTACTTTGCTGGAGTGTTTCCTTTACTTAGCCTACTTATGTGTACTTATTATGAAACAGGACATTCTGCATAATGAGTACTTTGTACTTAAAGTATATATTTTGATGCCATTTCTGGGTGGCTGTGGCTCAGGAGGTAGAGCAGGTCGTCCAATGATCCCTGGGTCGGCGGTTCGAGTCCCGGCTCCTCCTCCTGTCCACATGTGGAAGTGTCCTTGGGCAACACACTGAACCCTACGTTGCCTCCAATGAGACACTGAACCCTACGTTGCCTCCGATGAGTCGGTCGGTGTGAGGCTGTGAGCTCGCCACCGTCGGTGTGTGAATGTGGGAAGTGAGGACGCTGGCGTCGACTGTTCGCCGCTTCACCTCCCAATGTATGAATGAATTAACCCTTGTAAAGCGCTTTGAGCATTTTGAAAAGTGCTATAAAATGCAATGAATTATTTACTCAAGTAAATTGTGATTACCGGACTCACTGGTATATGCAGTCGCATCAGATCCCAAGGGTAGGAGGTGTTCTGCCCTTACTATACGTTGGTGTATGGCTTGGCAGACAGCTAACATAGTTCCCAATAAAGCTCCTTAGGCAGTGACTTGGTTTAACTTCTTTACTGGTGATAACTTAAATTTGTAAAACTGCAATACAGAAAAACAGACATTTGTGTCAAATACAGTACAATCATAACCCAAAACATTAGTCCTTTTTATGCATCACACAAGCTTACAAAAATAACATGTACTCACTGTACTAATTGCATTCAATGAATCAAATTACAAAACCTTTTAGAAATGATCAAACCAACTTACAAGCATATTGTTTTAAGAGCTAAGATATGCTTTAAGAGCCATAAAGTTTAACAATGAACACAAACTTACAGACTTATCCTGTCCAAGGCCTGAGAGAAAGGGTTAACTCAACATGCAGTGACTCACTGCCAGTGAGTGAGCTCTTGACGGTGTGCTGGCTTGAACTGAACTGACTCTGACCAAACTAATCACCTATGAAATACCCTGGTGAGGCTACCAGGTGAGGAGAGTTACTAATTAGGCAAAGGAACATTGGTCTCCATTACACATGCAAGGCTTAAAGGTAAACTACATAGAAAGTAAACAGCACACTCCCCGCATGGTATAATTGGTTATACCACTATACAGTCTCTTTTTGAAGAACAATTTCTGAAACACTTGTCGGATGACCTTCACGCTGACTTTCCTCACTTTTTGTCGTGACCGGGATCAGCCTTGACGAAGAGTCCTGTAGGCCACCCACCCCCCGTCACCCGAGAGTCCCCCAACAGCATGACATCTCCAACTTGCAGATTGGGCTTTTCAGCCTGCCATTTCCTCCTAGGCTGTAGAGTCTCCAGGTATTCCTGCTTCCAGAAGCTATCAGAGAGGACCTGGACTCTACTAGGACTAGAGCAGTTGAACTTCTTATTAACATGAATGGTGGTAGGGCAATTGCTTAGTGGTGGGTTGAAGACTTCCTCATGCTCCCCGCACTGATCTTCCTCAGTTGATAAGCGCTCCGTTAAGAATCTTTCTTCCCTTCCTTGTTTGACCGTAGCTTCTCCATCGTTGTCCATTGTTAGCTGGTGCACTGATGAAGAGTGAAGTATGGGATGTTTTGCAACATGGTGTGAATATTTACAATAGCCTGCTTCAGACTGCTGCTGCTGCTCTTCATCCTGTCGCTGCTGAAGCACTTCGTCCTGGCGACGCTGAAGCACTTCGTCCTGCTGCTGCTGAAGCACTTCGTCCTGGCGACGCTGAAGCACTTCGTCCTGCTGCTGCTGAAGCACTTTGTCCTGGCGACGCTGAAGCACTTCGTCCTGCTGCTGCTGAAGCACTTCGTCCTGGCGACGCTGCTGCTGAAGCACTTCGTCCTGGCGACGCTGAAGCACTTCGTCCTGCTGCTGCTGAAGCACTTCGTCCTGGCGACGCTGAAGCACTTCGTCCTGCTGCTGCTGAAGCACTTCGTCCTGCTGCTGAAGCACTTCGTCCTGCTGCTGCTGAAGCACTTCGTCCTGCTGCTGCTGAAGCACTTCGTCCTGGCGACGTTGCTGCTGAAGCACTTCGTCCTGGAGACGCTGAAGCACTTCGTCCTGGCGACGTTGCTGCTGAAGCACTTCGTCCTGGCGACGCTGAAGCACTTCGTCCTGCTGCTGCTGAAGCACTTCGTCCTGGCGACGCTGAAGCACTTCGTCCTGCTGCTGCTGAAGCACTTCGTCCTGCTGCTGCTGAAGCACTTCGTCCTGCTGCTGCTGAAGCACTTCGTCCTGGCGACGCTGCTGCCGAAGCACTTCGTCCTGGAGACGCTGAAGCACTTCGTCCTGGCGACGCTGCTGCTGAAGCACTTCGTCCTGGCGACGCTGCTGCTGAAGCACTTCGTCCTGGAGACGCTGAAGCACTTCGTCCTGGAGACGCTGAAGCACTTCGTCCTGGAGACGCTGCTGCTGAAGCACTTCGTCCTGGCGACGCTGCTGCTGAAGCACTTCGTCCTGGCGACGCTGCTGCTGAAGCATTTCTTCCTGGCGACGCTGAAGCACTTCGTCCTGGAGACGCTGAAGCACTTCGTCCTGGCGACGCTGAAGCACTTCGTCCTGTTGCTGCTGAAGCACTTCGTCCTGGTGACACTGCTGCTGAAGCACTTCGTCCTGGCGACGCTGAAGCACTTCGTCCTGGTGACGCTGAAGCACTTGGTCCTGGTGACGCTGAAGCACTTGGTCCTGTTGCTGCTGAAGCACTTCGTCCTGGCGACACTGCTGCTGAAGCACTTCGTCCTGGCGACGCTGAAGCACTTGGTCCTGCTGCTGCGCTTCATACTGTTGTCGCTGCTGTGCTTCATGTTGTTGTCGCTGCTGCGCTTCATGTTGTTGCTGCTGCGCTTCATGTTGTTGTCGCTGCTGCGCTTCATGTTGTTGCTGCTGCACTTCATGTTGTCGCTGCTGCACTTCATGTTGTCGCTGCTGCGCTTCATGCTGTTGCTGCTCCAGCGTTTTATAATGTTGCTGCTCCACTGCTTTATACTGCTGCTGCTGCTGCAGTGATTCATACTGTTGCTGCTGAAGCATTTCAGACTGTTGTTTCACGTACTCACTTGTGTGTTGAGCTGAGCTGAGTGACGGCAACTTAGTTTTGATTTGGCTCCTGTGGGTTCCTTCATTTTCTTCTAAAACACATTGTAGTGAGTCTGCTTCAGCTGATGCAATTTCTGCAGCTTCCTCTGATTTTAGCAACAGCAGATTAGCTTGTAGATCAGCTTGTTGTTTTAACATTGCTGCTTCCTTGTGTGCATAGGCTAGTTTGACAAGTGCAGCTTGTGCTTTAGCACGTGCTTTTACTGCAGCAGTACTGATTGGTTTTGAGCTCTTCATCATCTTTTCAATGTGACATGATGAAGAGAATGAACTGCAGTGTTGAGCCATGTCTTTCTGTGAAGCCCGCTGTGCTTAAAGTCTTTTTACTGTTCTGCCCTTACTATACGTTGGTGTATGGCTTGGCAGACAGCTAACATAGTTCCCAATAAAGCTCCTTAGGCAGTGACTTGGTTTAACTTCTTTACTGGTGATAACTTAAATTTGTAAAACTGCAATACAGAAAAACAGACATTTGTGTCAAATACAGTACAATCATAACCCAAAACATTAGTCCTTTTTATGCATCACACAAGCTTACAAAAATAACATGTACTCACTGTACTAATTGCATTCAATGAATCAAATTACAAAACCTTTTAGAAATGATCAAACCAACTTACAAGCATATTGTTTTAAGAGCTAAGATATGCTTTAAGAGCCATAAAGTTTAACAATGAACACAAACTTACAGACTTATCCTGTCCAAGGCCTGAGAGAAAGGGTTAACTCAACATGCAGTGACTCACTGCCAGTGAGTGAGCTCTTGACGGTGTGCTGGCTTGAACTGAACTGACTCTGACCAAACTAATCACCTATGAAATACCCTGGTGAGGCTACCAGGTGAGGAGAGTTACTAATTAGGCAAAGGAACATTGGTCTCCATTACACATGCAAGGCTTAAAGGTAAACTACATAGAAAGTAAACAGCACAGGAGGTCTCTCTCTCTCTCTCTCTCTCTCTCTCTCTCACTTCAATTTCAGTATTGCCAAAGCATCAAATGCAGAAAAAACTGAAAAATAATAGTACAACAGACAATAATAACTTGTATAGGCCTAAAACAATGCGTGCGTGCGTGCGTGCGTGCGTGCGTGCGTGCGTGCGTGCGTGCGTGTGCGTGTCAAGATGGTGTCAAGATCACTGTCACATTGGGTGATGTTTGCTCCGTGTTCTTCATTTTGTGACATGCAGTCCCATACTGTGCAGCCAGGTGTGCTGCAGGTCCCTCTCCTAATTGAATGTGTTGTTATTGTCATCTAACTCTGTGAAGTTTAATTGAATGTGTTGTTATTGTCATCTAACTCTGTGAAGTTTAATTGCATGTGTTGTTATTGTCATCTAACTCTGTGAAGTGTAATTGCATGTGTTGTTATTGTCATCTAACTCTGTGAAGTGTAATTGAATGTGTTGTTATTGTCATCTAACTCTGTGAAGTTTAATTGCATGTGTTGTTATTGTCATCTAACTCTGTGAAGTGTAATTGAATGTGTTGTTATTGTCATCTAACTCTGTGAAGTTTAATTGAATGTGTTGTCATTGTCATCTAACTCTGTGAAGTGTAATTGAATGTGTTGTTATTGTCATCTAACTCTGTGAAGTTTAATTGAATGTGTTGTCATTGTCATCTAACTCTGTGAAGTTTGGGATCAACAACTCAGATGTCTTGAAATATTCTTATATTGATCACATTTTAATTTAATTTAATTAAAAATAGAAAATGCATCTCAGTCTCCACCTCACAGTGGTACAGCGACCACACACTCTCTGTTCTGGACTTCTTGTGTTGTCTTTTCTCTATGGCCAGACTGTGGTCACTCATTCTGTATTTGGTCTCTCTCTCTCTCTCTCTCTCTCTCTCTCTCTCTCTCTCTCTCTCTCTCTCTCTCTCTCTCTCCATAGCCAGGGAGCCACCGGTCCAAAATTGGACAGGACCTGTGATGTCATGCCGTACTTTTTATTTGTGTTTTTTCTATTAATTTGGTCTGTTCTGGTCATTAAGGTCCACAGAATGAGAGGTCTGCTCTGGTCATTAAGGTCCACAGAATGAGAGGCCTGCTCTGGTCATTAAGGTCCACAGAATGAGAGGTCTGCTCTGGTCATTAAGGTCCACAGAATGAGAGGTCTGCTCTGGTCATTAAGGTCCACAGAATGAGAGGTCTGCTCTGGTCATTAAGGTCCACAGAATGAGAGGCCTGCTCTGGTCATTAAGGTCCACAGAATGAGAGGCCTGCTCTGGTCATTAAGGTCCACAGAATGAGAGGTCTGCTCTGGTCATTAAGGTCCACAGAATGAGAGGTCTGCTCTGGTCATTAAGGTCCACAGAATGAGAGGCCTGCTCTGGTCATTAAGGTCCACAGAATGAGAGGTCTGCTCTGGTCATTAAGGTCCACAGAATGAGAGGTCTGCTCTGGTCATTAAGGTCCACAGAATGAGAGGTCTGCTCTGGTCATTAAGGTCCACAGAATGAGAGGCCTGCTCTGGTCATTAAGGTCCACAGAATGAGAGGTCTGCTCTGGTCATTAAGGTCCACAGAATGAGAGGCCTGCTCTGGTCATTAAGGTCCACAGAATGAGAGGCCTGCTCTGGTCATTAAGGTCCACAGAATGAGAGGTCTGCTCTGGTCATTAAGGTCCACAGAATGAGAGGTCTGCTCTGGTCATTAAGGTCCACAGAATGAGAGGTCTGCTCTGGTCATTAAGGTCCACAGAATGAGAGGTCTGCTCTGGTCATTAAGGTCCACAGAATGAGAGGTCTGCTCTGGTCATTAAGGTCCACAGAATGAGAGGTCTGCTCTGGTCATTAAGGTCCACAGAATGAGAGGTCTGCTCTGGTCATTAAGGTCCACAGAATGAGAGGCCTGCTCTGGTCATTAAGGTCCACAGAATGAGAGGTCTGCTCTGCCAGAAACATTGCGAAAAAAGGTTATGGACATTTTTGTATACCACACCATAGACAACCAATATAAGGCAAACTTTCTCAAATTTCATCATGCTTTAAGTAGCATGTGACAATAATTGTCAAACTAGGGTGTTTTCATGATTTTTTACACCATTCCAAGCATTAGTTTTGCACGAAAAACACTCCTTGGCCTAAATTCGGCCATAGCCACTTGCAAAAATGTTCCCAAATGTGCTGACCTCATCACATTTGTGATGACGGCTATGGTCGTTTTTAGGCCAAGGAGTGTTTTTCGTGCAAAACTAATGCTTGGAGTGGATTCAGAATCTAGAACCTAGATTATATTGGTTGTCTATGATGGGGTATACACAAATGTCCATAACTTCTTTTCGCGATGTTTAAGGCAGAGCAGGTCTCTCATTCTGTGGACCTTAATGACCAGAGCAGGCCTCTCATTCTGTGGACCTTAATGACCAGAGCAGGCCTCTCATTCTGTGGACCTTAATGACCAGAGCAGACCTCTCATTCTGTGGACCTTAATGACCAGAGCAGACCTCTCATTCTGTGGACCTTAATGACCAGAGCAGACCTCTCATTCTGTGGACCTTAATGACCAGAGCAGACCTCTCATTCTGTGGACCTTAATGACCAGAGCAGACCTCTCATTCTGTGGACCTTAATGACCAGAGCAGACCTCTCATTCTGTGGACCTTAATGACCAGAGCAGACCTCTCATTCTGTGGACCTTAATGTTTTCTCCTCATCTCTCCATGCTAAACCATTGTTTTTCTCCTCATCTCTCCATGCTAAACCATTGTTTTTCTCCTCAGCTCTCCGTGCTAAACCATTGTTTTTCTCCTCAGCTCTCTGTGCTAAACCATTGTTTTTCTCCTCATCTCTCTGTGCTAAACCATTGTTTTTCTCCTCATCTCTCCGTGCTAAACCATTGTTTTTCTCCTCAGCTCTCCGTGCTAAACCAACAACGTCAGGTAAACAATCAACCCTTATACTATTTTATATTATTATTGTTCAGGGATATAATTTAATGAAAGTAATAGTGAGTGCTTACTCATTTTGATGAGGAAAACACAAACACCACATTATGTTTGGATGATGATAATGAACAAGATTATTATTTTTATTATTATTATTATTATTATTATTATTACTCTTTATTCCAACCATTCCCTGTAAATGTACCCCCCCCCCCCCCCATGATGATGAAATAAAAGTAATATTGTTTTATTGCTGTCTGTTCTATTGTCTATGTGTGTCCAGAGCCTGATGATGTCAGGTTGGTCGGAGGAGCCAGTCACTGTTCTGGCAGCCTGGAGGTGGAACACCAGAGAGAATGGAGAGCAGGGCGTGGTGACTCCACCTGGACCATGAAGGAATCATCTGTAGTGTGTAGACAACTAGGCTGTGGTTCTGCTCTTCACACATACAGGAGTGATGGTTCT